>NC_138202.1:140462152-141007152 GCF_964194415.1 Vipera berus
AAGCACTGTGTAATAGTCCATTCACACCTTGTTTTGCCTTATTGTACATATGTATCTGCATATACTCTATCCAGCAAAAAAGGTACATTTGGATTGGTATTGCAAAGCTGCAGTGCACCTTTTTTGATCTTTGTTAATCATATAGCTATAGATGTACAATAAAGCATCATATAGTCAAAGCAGAGTAAATCTATTCTGGGTTTCTCCCAAGGAACCAAATCTTCATGCTGCTTTTGTTTCTGATTGGTTCTTCACATAAGCCATCTATGTCAGGGAACACAAGTATTTTCCCTCCAAATTCCAGAAAACTATTTAGCTTTATTAAAATACTTTGGCCTTTCCTTAACATTACAGAATACAAAATAACAGAGCTGAAATGGACGTCGGAGGACTTCTAGTCCAACCCCACCACCCTGCTCTTGTGAAATCTTTTGGTAGGGTAAGCAATAATATTGGCATGGTGTCCAAATTAAAACACAACATACAATTGGCAAAGGAAAGTCAAGGAAATGGGATGAAGGGATTTCTATAATTTGTTCACAGGCAGATTTAGAATTTCAGAATGAGGATGGAAGAATAGTTGATTCTACAACTTCTCCCTAATTGCTTACCAACTGAGAATGTTTCCTTGAAATCTGTCCAAAGACCTTTGACAGATGTCCATAATGAAATGTGGGAGTATATAGTGATGCATTCTTAGTTCAATGTTCTTTGCCAAAAGTAACATCTGAGTTCTCGGTAACTTTTATTTTTGTGCCTTTGACTTAATTCATAACCAATAACTACAAGGCAGCTATGGATACTACTGGTAATCCTTTCATGTGTCTTTCCTTACAGGAAACATGAAAGTGCAGTTCAAACCAACCAACTAACCCATGAAAGTTCCCTTATTTGGTATGGCAATATAGCCTTGTAAATATTCTCAAAGAAAACCACAAAGAGAAAGTTCTTTCTTGCTCTTTTAAGACTTTCTCTTCCCCTTAATTAGGTACCTTCAGGCAGCTTCCTGGTTGCTCATCCCCTATCCACTATGGAATTAGCAGATTTGTTATCAGGATATAAAAGCAAACAGCATATGGTTTTGTTAGTATCTTCATAATGTCATAACACAATCTGCCACAATGTAAATGTCTTCAAAGCAATTTCACTTGAGTGGAATATGCAGTAAGAAATGGGAGAAAGAAAAACAATTGCCTTTTTAATATTTATGTCATAATACTCACCTGCTGCATTTTATCAGCTTCTTAATATATGCTTAGGGCCATTTCTTTTTCAATAGCTACATTGTGTGCATTGATTCCAACAAAACTCTCCAACAAAAACAGTTGCCCCCAGATATTAAAAGGTTACTTCCCCTTGATGTGTTTCATACTAGAAAAATATGTGCTTACATTTCACAACTCTCCAACAAGGATTTAAAATTAGAAATTACTGGAAGATCAAATAAATATACTCTCTTGTTTTGTTTTTAGTCCTAAAAAGCTTGTATAACTGTCTCTTTGATGTTGTAGTGAACTCCGCTTCAAATGATTCTTTCTTTATATGTGCCTAAGTGATACCACCAAATCATAACATCTCAAATCAACAGAAAATCTAATCTTTGGAGATTTTCTCTCACCCCGTTTCAGTTGTGGGCAGCTTTTCAAGATAAGCTGTAACCATACTGATTAATCACAGCTGCTGATGTTCTTTTTTTTTTAAAAAAAAAGCATATTTTTTTAAAAAAAAACATGTGTCATATTAGCAATAAGAAATACCAGATCCAGCTCTTATCAGCCACCCTGTAATGTCTGAGAGCATTGACAGCTAGAAACCATATGGATGCCTCTATAGAAAACATTTTTGTATTGCTATGCTTTCTCAAAAATGTTTACCTGTTGCCATTGTTTTGTTCCTGTTATATGCAACCCATTTTACAGATGTTTTCAAATACATCAGTTTTTGCAGATGTATTACATTTTAAATGATTGATCTTTCCTTATCTTAATACTTTTCAGCTAGCTACACTTGTGTGCTTAAAAATATCTTATTACTGAGTAGTTAGCATTTTGTTTACTGTGACATCTACACACAGTCATGTTCTCACATGCTTCTAACAGGAAATACAAACACACAGCCATTTGCCTGAAATGGTATAGGGTTTCCTGCCTGAGCAGGGGGTTGGACTAGATGACCTCCAAGGTCCCTTCCAACTTATTATTATTATTATTATTATTATTATTATTATTATTATTATTATTATTATTATTATTATTATTATTATTATTATTATATATATATATATATATATATATATATATATATATATATATATATATATATATATATATATATATATATATATATATATATATATATATATATATATATATATATATATATATATATATATATATATAGTAAGCAATAGAAAGTAATCCATTGACTGAACTGTATGACATGTTTTGTTCAAAATCCACAGCATTACTATCTAAAGCCACTTCCTCCTTATTCAGGGTTAAAATCCTTTTTTCCCTAAACTGCTGAAATATGATACGCATTTCTGCATTTCTGACCAAGTTACCACAATTAATTATTTTTGCACTTCCCACTACTCCCTGTCATGACCAAATTTTAAAAGTTCAATAAACTTACCTATTTCCATAGCCCCAGTGCAAATATATAACAAACTCCATGTGACAGCTGAAACAAATAAAATACACAGGTGTCGAGTTGATGGCTGCTGCATTTTTCCCCACTCTTATTTCATCCATATATCTCTTGTTAAAAAAAAAATAACTTTTAAGAGATTTTAATCAGCTTATTCATGTAGTTTTGTTCATTTTCCTCAAAATGTTCAGCTCTGGGTTGATCTTGCTGTATTGTTAATTTAAACTTTCCAAGAAGAACCTCTTTTTCTCCTGACAACATTCAGAATTATGAGTATACGCCCTGATCAGAAAAAAAAATAGTCCACAGTCCAGCTGTGTGCACTCCAGCTGTTCTGATTCACATATCATTCAACACACAAACAGATACATAAAGTTGCATTTCTTTTATTATTACCATTTTTGTTATTCTTTGTTCAAATTTTCACTAAACATTGCCAGTGAAATTTAATTTATTTAAAATGCACTTGTAAGTCCAGTGCTCACAGTTAGAAAGATAATAGACAGACAGATAGAACCCAAATGGTAAGATATTTGATTAAACAAACTATGGAGAAATTGTTTGTTCGTTATAGTTGATTGTAATGTTAGCATTGGTATTTAAGTATTCACTGATGAATTATAATTTGCTTCATGTGTATTAATTTCAAAAACAAATCACATTAGGGCATTGGGCAAATTTTTTTCTGCCTTACTAAAATGCTGTATGTTTGTTTGATAGAAGAAATCCACATTATTATGAAAACAAAATGGCTTGATGCATCAGCCAAGACTTACAACTTAAATAAAGTTACATTTAGTTATATTGATTGCCTTCTGGGAAAAAAAATATTTTGTAAAAAAATATGAATTGTTTTATTTATCCAATATCAGAAATATTTGTAAGCATGGAAAGGCCTTGCAAGTCAAACAGTAATGTTCTCCAGTTTATAGCCGTGACCAGGGGGTTCTCCTGGTGCGCCAGTTGCAACCCTATATGCTCGTGACCTCTCGTTTAGACTACTGCAATGCTCTGTACATGGGGCTGCCCTTGAGGACCACTCGGAGGCTTCAGCTGGTGCAGAATGCAGCCACGCGAGTTGTGTTGGGGGTGTCCCGATACTCCCATGTAACACCTTTACTCCGCGAGCTGCATTGGCTTCCAGTTGCCCTCCGGGTGAGATTCAAGGTGCTGGTGATGACCTATAAAGCCCTAAATGGCATGGGTCCGGATTACTTATGAGAGCACCTGCTGCCGGCATCAACTTCCCTTTGTCCAGTGCGCTCCCACAGAGAGGGCCTCCTCAGGGTGCCGTCGGTCAGAGAATGTTGTCTGGTGGCCCCCAGGGGGAGGGCATTCTCTGTGGGCACGCCAGACCTTTGGAATCATTTACCGGTTGAGCTCCAGATGGCCCCTGACCTTCGCTCTTTCCGTCGTGACCTGAAAACTTACCTATTCTAACAAGCCGGCCTGGTCTGATGGGTTTGGGGTATTTTAATTGTAATTTTAATTAACTTTTTATTGTAATTGGGCTATTCCATTTAATTCTCATTTTAATTTTTGTATATTGTATTTTTATTGCATTTCATTGCCCTGTACACTCCCCTGAGTCCTTCGGGAGAAGGGCGGTATAGAAATTAAATTAAAATAAAATAAATAAATATAAAATATAATGTTCCACAAAGGACCCAATGTCTCTCAGATGAATTCCCAAATGTCACAAACAAGTATAATTTGAAAGTGAATTTTAAATATATATTTTATTTTATTTATTTTTATTTTAATTCCATTTATATCCCGCCCTTCTCCGAAGACTCAGGGCGGCTTACAAGCTTAGCAGTAGCTAAGTAGCAGTAGCTATTTCAAATTCATATCCACATGAATACATATACAAACAGTTAAGGCTAACTTATACAGACAATGCACCTTACTCTAGAATGTACTTACCAAAAGTCTTTCCAATCTTTATTATCTATCATAATTATATATCATCAGAGGACTTATCTACACAAGACAGAAGTATCCATGGGAGGAAAAATTGCAGTGCATTCTCAGAATGCGAACAACCTGCTCAACATGTAAGCCGCCCTGAGTCTTCGGAGAAGGGCAGGATATAAATGGAATTAAAAAAAACAAAACATAAAAGTAAAATCTGCTACTAATTTCATATAAGGCCTAGTGTGAAAAAAAAACTGTTATTAAATTACACACTGAAGCCTGAGAGCTGTGCCGCAGTTATGGAAGGCAGTATGAGATGCTTTAGGTTCTGTCTAAATGTGAAATGTTAGAGTTTATCTGACAGAAAGCTCTAAAAGTAATTAAAACATGTTGTGTAAATCCTTTGATCTTCTCCATCTTCCCAAAAAAATGGTTTTCTGGCTCACTATTAAGGATGCTTTCCAGTGCCACTAAGACACTTTTGGTGGACAACCTTCTCTAATATAAACTTGCCCAAAGGCTCCATACTACATCAGGAGATTGGTTTGGGAAAGGACCAAATGCCTCTCGTTATGGCCTTGTATATCAGAAGAAGATAGACTGAGCTTACATGACTTTCTTACAATATGGAAGTGCTCAGGCTGCAATATCTTTCTTAGAAGAAAGATCCTGGGACAATGTGGATGGTGATGCATCATGTCATCTTACAAGGTGGGCTATCTGTCACCACTCAAATAGGCTTTGATGTTGTCTACTGCTTTGGAAGTTGGCCCTGGTAATTTCTATGCTCTATGCTTTACTGTATAAAAATTGTTTAACATTCTGAAGAATTAACTTGCCTATGTTGGCAATACCATCAAGAAGGTACTTTGACACCACAACAGCTTTGAATGCCTACCAAGCTACTTCAGATGTCAATTTATCATCTTCAGCTTCAGATGTAGTGAGATGAAACAGTTCTCCTTTTCCTGCCTGACAAGCTGAAATGTTTATGATACAGAATAATAGACATTCTTGTCACTAAGCTCAGTTGGTAACAAGATATTGCATTTTTGGGTACATTCTACCCATCTCTCAAAGATTAAACCTGAAGGAAATAACTGTGTGTTGAAAACTATTTGAGCATGTAAAATAATTGTAAACCTTAATGCTTTCCATTGCTTAGAATACACAAAATGGCTTGAAGAGTAATCTCAATATTTTTTTCACATTGTTGTAAGTATCAACATGCTGATTTAAAGTATTACATAAGATTTGTGCATTTTATCTCTGAAACAAATTAATTTAAAACTAGGCAACCTATTGGGCCATCATTTCAGAGGTATTTCCTTTCTAAAACAGAGACAGAATGAGCATGGGCAGGCAAAAAAAAAAAAGATCAATGGGAGTGGGAGTGACTTCCAGCGTCCTGTTGGCTTACTCATTCAGTTTTCTTTTGGAAAACTGGAAGTAAATGTTGGAAAACAAACTTTCTTCCCTCCCTCCCTCCCTCCCTCCCTCCCTCCCTCCCCCCAACCAAAAGTCCTTTAGACAAGTAATCTAAAGCAATCATCCATATTTGGTCAGAACTTTTTATCCAAAAAAGCTGTTAGTAATAATAGTTTTCTAAAACAGATTTTAAGGCAAATAAATATTGTAGATCTGAGTGATGTCAATGAAAATATTCCTGCTACAGCTGTATGTCAAATGTCTATTTATCTTGGAGTATATTAAAAAGGTACAGTTTATTTGTTGGTGTAAGTTCCAATTAAAATGGTAAAAGAATGTTCTTCCTGCATCATCTCAGGAAATTCAGACCTCTACAGTTCTACAGAGGAATTATTGAATCTGTCATTTGTATTTCTATAACTATCAGGTTTGGTACAGCAACCAACCAGGAAGGTACAGACTCCAACAGATAGTTAAGAGTGCAGAAAGAACAATTGCAACCAGCCTGCCTTCCACAGAAATCCTGTATAGCACTAGCAATAGCACTTTGATGTATATATGGCTTCACAGTGCTTTACAGCCCTCTCTAAGTGGTTTGTGGAGTCAGCCTGTTGCCCCCAACAATCTGGGTCCTCATTTTACCAACCTCAGAAGGATGGAAGGCTGAGTCAATCTTGAGCTGGTGAGAATCGAACTGCCGAACTGCTGGCAGCCGGGAGTCAGCAGACGTAGCCTGCAGTACTGCATACTAACCACTGCACCACCATGCCTCTATATTGTGCAGTTTGAAAGGAAGGCTGAGAAGATATCTGCAGACTCCCATCCTGGACATAAACTGCTTCTACTCCTCCCCTCAGTTCAGCACTATGAGGTATTGCATGCCAAAACAACTAGATACAGGGACAGTCCCCCCCCCCGTGCCATCACTTTGTTGAACATCTAATTCTTACGGAGCTATCTAATGTCTATGTATATTTACCCATGTAGTATGGTTGTAGTATTATTATTTAACCTTCTTATTTATTTCCCCTTTCATTGGTATTATTATTATGCCTATTATTATTCTGTTGCTTTGCATGTACCCTGAGTATTTTTGTATCTGAGACAAATTGTGCATCAAATCACACTTGGCCAAATAAAGTTTTATTCAACTCAACTCAATTCAATTCAAAATTTATTTCTGAATGATCATGCACAGTTATCATGCATCAGAGTACATAAAAAGCAACTGAATTAAAATGTAAGAAATAATAAGCCAGAGCCAAGTAATCACATGCACCATTGAATTCATCTTCCAGGTGTCTGCCTATATAGCAGACATTCTTTATGAAGCAGGACTATGCATGTATAAATGTCTCATGAAGGTACTTTCTCAGTGTATGCGTCAACACTTAGATTTATTTTAGTTAGTTAGTTAGTTTATATACCAACCATATCACTATCAATCACACTGGGTACCTTGCAACATCACAAAAACAAGAATATTAAAACATGAAATAATAATAATAATAATAATAATAATAATAATAATAATAATAATAATAATAATAATAATAATAATAATAATAATAACTTTATTGTCACTTTGAATTGGCATACATCAAAATGATGTATGCCAATTTCATTGCATATAGCTCTCAAAGAGTCACCACCTCTGATATACACTCCTTGTTCATGGCCAGCTCAAATTTCAGAATGTCCATTTTAGTCTCTAGGGAGTGAACGATGGCAAACAGGACAGATGGAAATGGAGCTCCATGTGGATTAGCCCATGTGGAAATAGCCCTCCATGTGGATTAGCTTGTATTCCTACTCAACAACCTCGCTTCCCTTTCCTTTTTCTGATCCTGTCTCTTCCACCTTTTCCTTAAAGGAGCCTCACTCCTTTTCACCCCTGGAGCACGCTGCTGCCAACTCCTCCAAAAGCCTCTCTCCCTTAAATTGTATGTATCAAGTAATGATACAAGTCATATTAATAAAAAGCTTTTAATTACTTTTCATAACACCTAACTAGGGCTGCAGTTGCTTCAGGTTTCTGTCAGCTAATGGTGTGCTGGGGGAAAAAAGAGCTTTGTCAATTCACAAATTCAAGGAATAGTTTCCATTGGCTAGTACTTAAATATGCATCCTTGGAGAGCTTTCCCATCAAATAATTTGCTTTGGCTACTTCTTACATTATTTAATTTGCTACAGCAACCTCCAATTTCTCTAATTTAATTTTGAAACATTGACTGAAAATGAAGTGGACATTTTGCTTTCACATCTGTAACAAATGCTAACAAAGGCTAATATTATAAACCAGCGATTCTGGAAAACTGCTGTAAAAATCCGGCCAGGAAATTTGTTGAGGTGCTCTGGCCCCATTCAACACAAAATAGACCAGAAACAACCTCTTCTATAGTTTGGACTTTCCCCAGGGTGTAAATTCCAGTGCTATGCTGACACTGTTATACAGACTGAAAATAAATGTGGACATAAAATAAATGTTTTGTCAGGTAATGCAGATGTAGAAGTAGTGCTTTCCTCTAGTAACTGTGCTACTATTGCATTTTACTTCAAAACAACTTGAATTAGAAATATTTTGCATGCCTACAAAATGTTGCCAATTACTAGGTGAACCTTAGTCCTCAGCACTTTAATGATACCAAACTGCTTTTGCCTAGCCAATATATATTTGGTATCTATCTTGAGTAAAAGAATATTACAACAACTTGCACCCTGCTTACTCTAAGCCTGCCAAGGGTTTCTCTCTCAACAAATCTGTTTCAGTAAGAATTGCATGCTGGAGATGATTTGAAGAGGCAAACTTTCTAAACTTGAGAAAAAACTCTGCAGGTTAAATTAATTAAATCATGTTTTTTGCCCAGACACTAAGTATCTTTGTTCAGAATTAAATCTCCCTGATTTCACTTGGGCAGGCATTTCTATTGCTAATACATAAGTTTTGTAAAACAATAAGAAAAAGCAGCTGAGCAAAAAAATAAATAAACTGGATGGTAAAAAGCTCTTGGAAACTCACTATAAAAAGAGGTTATTGATATGGGATCTCCTGTAGTATGGCTCCTTTCCCACAAGTTCTTAGAGCTTTTTCCGAGCAACATTCAGCCAATTTTGCTGTGATATAAAGCCTACTCTATTCCTTTGGCACAATATTTGAATGCCTCTGGAGCAGTGTTTCTCAAACTTGGCAACATTAGGATGTGTGAACTTCAACTCCCAGAATTCTCTAGCTACCATGCCATCTGGAGAATACTGGGAGCTGAAGTCTATATGACATAAAGTTACAAGGTTGAGAGGGAAAGCTAGGAGCTGCTTTCAGTCACTAGTGGGGATATGATCAGACAGTTACAGAGCTTGCGTTAAAAGCATTGATAAAAAATATTCTCTTTCCTTCAAAGGTAACTCACAGATGTAAAAGTCTCTCCTCCAGATTGCAACAGATGTTCCAGTGGGGAAGGGATGTCATGGGAGCAATTTACATTTGGAAATCTGTTTTTAATATTAAGAAGAAAATGTGGTGGGGGGAGAGCTGTGTCCTAATAGTTATTATTTTTCTGATTTGTTTAATGTTTAGCAAAACTAATCTTTCCCACCTCATCCCAATTTAATTCTTTGTGCTATCATGCATTTTGTCATTCTTAGCAGTTGACTCCAGACCTAATTATTAGACTCTTCACTGTTTTATATTGCTTCTTTTTAGCGATTATCAAAAAGAAAAGAAGGGCAAGGAGAGGTGTTCAATTTTGGAACAATAAACTTGAGGAAAATAAGATGTTGAACTTGAGGCAGTTATTTTTCATATTTAAATATGGGTAGCTACTTCTTTTCCTTTTTCTTGAACTAAAGTGATTTTTTTCCCTACAGACATTTTATTAAATCAACAGGCCCTGGATTGTACCATTTTCATTCTAAACTCTTACCGAATTCAAAAGATGTAGCTATATTTATTTCTTAATGGCATTTTTTGTGTGTGCATGCTTTGAATCTTTGTGCAGTATTACTGTAATCTGACAGAGAGCTGCTGTTCATCACTAAGGGATTGTCAAGACACTTGATATGATGGATTCCAGGTACAAACGTATTGCACAAGAAAGAGGGTTGAAATGTTAATGCCTAGGAAATGTTATATTTTTGTCATGAACCAATAGAATTCTGAATGCGAGCAACAGTCAGGCTAGACTGCAAACATCAGATCTCATGCGTATATGGTGGTAGTTTTTCATTTTGAATTTTATTTATATAGGTAGATTTTATTACATAAGTCTAATTTTTTAAAAAAAATAATTACACATTTATTTTAATACAGCCTTGTAGAATTTGAAACAAAATCAGTTTTACATCACAAATGTATTATTACATTAATGGTTATACCATACTATCATGTACTGCAATAAATAAGGTTAATAATATAGATAGTCCTTGAGATATGAATGAAATTGAGTCTGGCAATTATAGCCATAAGTCATGATGATCATAAGTGAAACATCATGTGACCGGATCTCATTTTATGATCTTTTTTGTAGAGGTTGTTAAACAACCACCAGAGTTGTTAAGCAAATACCACAATCATTAAGTGAATGTTGTGGACATTAAGTACACCCACTGTTGACTATAGGATTATGTTCCCCCAGAAATCAAAAATAAAGGCCAATTTCTGAAAAAGCCATCATGAGCTAAGAGGGAGCGATTAGTCCAAAGTCACATTGTTGTGTTTCATGCATGAGCAGGACTACAACTCACCCTCTACTGGTTTCTACCCTGCTTTAACCACTAGATAATAGGACCTTTAAAGAAATGGAAGGAATTAATGATATAAGCCAAAGGACATTAGAAGTGCTTGAATCCCAGTAGAATGCCTAAACAATGTTATACAGTTGTTCCATTTTAATTAGTAAGAATTATTCAACTTTGATTATGAGTTGAGATCAATGACACTTGAGGAAATAGGGATTTTTTTAAAAAAAAAGCTTTATTATTATGAACATGATCAAGATTGTACTCCTTTCATAGTTTTATTTTTTTCACTTTTATCTCACTAATTCATTTATTTTATATTCATGACTTTTTACCTATTCTCATAATTATCAGGTTAACATTTTTATTGCAAAATAACATTGGATTTGCTTCAGTGCATGCAGGCACCAAACTGCTCTAATAAATTAGATGTAAAGTTATCAAGAGGTATGTTCAAAATGGCTTAACAAGATGTGATTATGATGTTTTGGGATTTGGTTAAGTGACACAGTTTAGCTTCTTATTAAAAATAAAATGACAGATACCTATTCAGAAGGTGAGAGAATGAAGCACGAAAGGTAGAACATCTACTAGGAGGACTAGTTTGAGAATAATTGACACTTTACATAAGGGTCTTTTTTTTTGAGAAATTCCAAAAGTGGGGCATGAATAAATATAACTTTGCTCACGTTGTGTAATTATATCCAATATTAATATTACAAATCTGTATCTATCTCCAAAAGATTTCCCTATTTTCTTTTCCTTGTTGCATTTTTGCAAATTTCTCAAATCTCCATAAAAAGGCTCCCCAACCAATGAAGCTGATTTGGAAAATTTGCATGGAAATTGATTGGGATGTTGTTTCCTAACAGATCATCCACCCATTAATTTGTGACCCAGATGGGAATCATGCAATTCTAGGGCATGTAAAGCCCTTGATCCTTCTTTCTGAAATTCCCTCTGGCCATGACAATTAAAAATTGATACCATTGTTTCCTACCAAGTTATGGTGGTGAACAGAAGAAAAAGTTGTATACTGTAAAATAGGCAGTTTATACAGTAGTTAAAAAGCAGGCATCTGTTGTCATAACAACAATTTCTCTCCTGAATCTTACATTTGCACAAGGACACAATATGATTTCAATCTATTTGCAGCCTTCCCAGTGACCCAAATCACTAAAATGTTGCCCACCTCTGACCTATACCAACGTATACTTAGGGACTGCAAGGTTTGCATTAAGACTTTTGCCTTACTGTATGTAGCTAAACTAAGAATTGTCCTCTTTGGCAATATGGAGGATAATGTTTGAAGATATATAGATACCTAGACACTTATAGAGAATTACATTACTAAGACAGTTCCATCTGTTTTAGTAAATTATATCCTACTTTTTCTCTAGGGTTAGATTCAAAGGAAATATAATCAACCTGGTTTTTTTTTAAAAAGGAAGCCAGGCATTCATGAAAGGAAAGGGGAGACAAATCAACAAATATCAGCCAAATGCTTTTTTTAATGGCTTAGTTCAGGCATGTCAAACTGCTGGCCCACAGGCTGGATCCATCATGCTAAAACCGTGCCCACCCCATTGCCGGCAATGGGGGAAAAGTTGTGATACATCACGTGACATCACATAACATCATGAGTTTGACAAGCCTGGCTTAGTGAATATCATATAACTGATCATGTCATAAAGTGGAAAACATTACTGTAATAAAGTTCTCCCTTGTACCTCATATGTAGAATATGAAACATGCAAAAGAGGGTCACTTAGCTTTAAAATGACAGCCTTTGGTTGAATTATCAAAATACATAGTTAGAGATGAAGAATTTTGTAATGTTATTCCACAGTTATTTATTGAATTTTTCATTACCTTGGTAAAGATGTCTGAATTGATAGGATATTACCTTTTGTAAGGTTTCTCTCCCAAAACATCAGGCATGCATTTTAGGTTCACGGATTTCCTTTCTTGCTCTTCTGATGCTAGATTAAGAAGTGGAAGCAGAATTATTTAAATAATTCTTACAAAGAAATACATCTTTTATTCAAGCAAGATCTTTCAAAATAAGAAACACAATTGTGCACCAAAACACCAAGAAGAAGGGCAACCTAGGAATTGAAAAGAAATGTCTCAGAGCCATGGTCTGCTGCAAATCCTTCGCAGGAAAATCCTAGGACGATAAGTGATGTAGCCTATGTCAGATTACTAATTGATAAAGAAGGTGTGACACAAAATGCTTTCCATCCTACTATTTTCCCTTAAAGGTGAGAACTCTGTACTGAAAGTTTTACAATTGCATTTTACTTCAAAACAAAATCCTTTAATATCCTGAACAGCAAAGTGGTTGTGGTAGTAGCAAGCTCAATGCAGGCATCCTTTGGCTTTGCTGCATTTGTCATATAGTCCATATCTTCCTCCAGACAACAAAGGTTTCCAGTAATAACAACTGATTTGTAATCCCATTTTAAAATGTTCAGCTTTTGTTGCATGTTCTGTGATGCATCACAGCTAAAGTATTATTCTATCCTGGACTATGTCAAATTCTATTGCTCTTTGGCTGTAAGCCAAAAGCAAAAAATGCTTTGTTAAATAATTGATCAAAGACTATAGGATGAAGCAATTCATCACTGAGCCATGATTCTGATAGTTTCCAGTAAAGTTTACACTGTAATTACATTTAGTATTTCATCTTAACAGACTTCTAATATTTAATAGCACTGCATAATGCTAAATTTACCCCACAGAACCTTTAAGAAACAAAATTATAATACAAAAATAAAATAATTTATTAAAAATAGCTATTTAGCAATTAGTGTATCTGGTGGCATTTTACTTGTACATGAAATGAGATGTAATGCTTCAAGCAGAAACCTGTTTGAGAATGCACAGATTAAGGTAAATAGGATGCAGTGAATGAGTAGAAAGGCAGCCATTTTGATAAATATTTTCGACTATAGGAAATCTGTAAAACGGTGTTATAATCCACCTAGATGTCAGACTTGTAAGAACTGGTCTCTTTTCCTCTGCTTAACACATTTCTATATAGCCTGGAAAGGAGCAATGGTATGTAGCAGTGACTTTGGGAGACAGGGAGAAGAGCTACACCTAAGGGATTGTTCAGATAAGGCAATTTAGCCCACAGAAGGAATTTGGGCAGGGCAAGCATCCAAGAAGAAATTTTCCCTAGTTTCCTGGGCTGATTAGGGCACAGAGGAAAAATGTACTTGCAAAATTCTGTTAATCTAACTTTATAATAAAGTAGAATTAGGTCATATGCTGCTGGGTTTCCTGTCTGGACCACCTTGTAAGACTGACAAAAAAGAAGAAAAGGATTTGATTTAAACTACTGAAAGTGCTCTGCTAAAGATGCCCTGAAATCATCTAGCTCCTAGAAGACATGATACTTGGGACAAGCAGTATCATTAAGATGAAGCAAATATCTTGGGTAGAAGATGCTGAAAAGTAGCAGAGTCTAAGCTTCCAGGCCAGTCTCCTTACTTGAAAAAAAAGGCTGCATTGTGCCATGTAGCCAAGCTTGCGGTCCTTGGGTAGGGTGGGAGACTTTATTTCCTTTCCAATACTGACATAAGATTCAACTTCCATCTTACCTGAGTTTTGTGCCTGGGTATGTCATTGTACATCAGCATTTACTGTAGTTCTAAGATAGGCTGCACTGGTTTTTCTGCTAGGACTTCTTGGGAGTTAACTCCATATTATAAAACACCACGGACATTTTAAGGAAAGTATTGAGCTATCTACTTGTACTGCTATTTTATAGATACTGACATTTAATGTTCTGAAAAGCAGATTTAGAACTGGGTAATAGTCATTCCATTGGCAAAATACTCCGTGATAAAAATCTGCATCCCAAATAGTAATTGTTTTGCAGGAGGAAATGCTGTAGAGGCAGCAATTAAATGAACCCAAATGCTCAGAAATAGTCCTTCTCACATAAGGTCAGGTTGAGCATTCATAATTTATTAAACATATTCAGTACATACAGTATACTTTATGGTGAGCAATTGCATAAGTGGACAGAGCATAATCATACATATTTATCTGCTTTACACACACACACACACACACACACACACTTATTTTCATACAAGCATCCCTCCCCTAAAGACATCTTTCGATTGGATCCAATCATGCAAAGTTTTGATCATTACCATATAATATCCATCTGCTCCATTTTTCAGAATCCCATTATGTTTGGCATCCACAAATACCAACTTTAGGGATGTGTCGAGCCCCTTGTATAAGTGAAGTACGTGGCTGAAGGACTGAGCACTCTTATCTCTCATGAAATAACTAGTTGATAATAAATGTTTTATTTATTATATAGATGGCAGGCACGAGAGCCCAAGTTGAACCTGAACATCAATGGAGAGCACTCCTTCCACAAAAATACTACAATCACAATCTGAATTAGTTTCCTGAGCTTAATGTAGTATCCCCACTAAATTCATATAAAGTTATAGCTGTTAGCTTAGCTACTTCTTTAAAGATCATAGACTTTGGCCTTTAGCATTCAAGGGGCATTAAAAACTGTACAGTATCTAAAGGGCATTTATCATTTGGATGCTTTAATGCCATGTTGGGTTAGAATTACAGATAAGCACATAGAAAAATAGTGAGTGTGAACAAAGTGAATTAAAAGAAGCTAATGGATACCAATTGCCCTTCCCATTTTTCCAAATGCTTAGAGGTTGTTACTACAATTTGGGGCCCATTTGGTTTGGGGCAAAACCTATTCAAAACCTATTCCTATCATGTGGGTGTGGCTTCTCTCCCAAGTTAACTTCAAACTCAATTGCTGCTCCATTTGAAATGTTCTTGTTAACAGTTCAAAAGAGCAAGGAACACACACCTCCCTACCTCAGGCATGAAGTCAATTTATCATGAAAACTGCCATTAGGAAAAAAGAAACCTTAATACAGCAGAATAAAGTAAGTTATTCCGAAAGCAATTTTGCAGTCTTGCAGTTAAATACATATGTAGTGTTCTTCTTGTATTTAGGGGGGGAAAACAGATACATAGATTTCAGGATGACCGGTATTAATGAAAATCTGAACATTGTGTCATCTTTTACAATCTAACCATTCTAGAGTCATCTAACCATTATTGTGCCAAAATGACAATATTGCAGCCAGGCTTTACATCACAGCAACACATTTGCAATACCATGTCTTTTGATGATCATTTTCCCTTACAGTTTCATGTAGATATTGGAAAGCACTGGATCCAGAATGGAGCATGAGGGACACAATAACTAATTCCCCTATGAATGAAAATTGTTTATAAGTGACTCGATTGAAATCTCTGAGGCCTTTCTATCTTATCACCCAGGAAACCATGAATTGTACCAAAGCTAATGAAAGGAAGCCACAGATTCATTCCCTATGCAAACATACTCTATTAGACCAAGGGTAGGCAACCTAAAACACTCAAAAAGCCACTTGGACCCATTTCCCACTGAAAACACTGGGAGTGGTAAAATCCTTTTGACATCTAAAAAGAAGATAACACTGCATATATTGTTTTTTACCTTTATGCTATGTATAAAAAACTATAGTGTGCTGCATTTATGAAGTCAATGAAGTGCTACAAAGAAAAAAATAATTCTGCATGCAACAAAAGCATTTTGAACTCCAAAAAAAAAAGACACTGGGTCGAAGGTTACTTTCAAATAAAATACTCAAATGTCTATTTCAGTCCTCCTCATATTGGTGAAATAAAAAGCCAGTGCAAACTATAAAAACTACAAACAGAAAAATAGAAAAGAAAAAATTGCGGGGAAAAAAAAGAAAAGGACAGGAGAAAGAGGGGGGGGGGAAAGACCTTTCTCCTTCATCCCAACAGGTAAAAACAATTTTAGTAGCTTATCTACCATCTTTAAATACAGCATAATTATCCCCATACCTCACCTCTTAATTAAAAGAAAACATCAAAATATTTCACTAAACGTTCTTTACTAAAAGTCCAGGACAACCACATATATTCATATATATTTTTCTCTCCCTCCCTCCCTCTCTTTCTCCCTCCCTCTCTCCCCCTCCCTTCCTGTCTCCCTCTCTCTCTCTCTCCCTCTCTCTTTCTGCCCTTGGTCTGCCAGTCCTCTTCCCCCACTCAGTATGTTTGTGTGTTGTGTGTGTGTGAGTGAGAGAAAGAGAGAGGCACTTACGCTTCCCTTCTCTTTCTCTCTCTCTCTCCCTCCCTCCCTCTCCCTCTCTTTCTCTCCCTCCCTCTTTCTCTCTCCCCCCCCCCCCTTCTTATTTTCTGCTCACTTGGCAAGCTGGCTTCATGCTGTTCTGGACAAGCTGACACACATTCTTATTGGGCTGGATCTCCTGCCCTTGAGAGCTGCTGCTTTTTGCTGCTTCCTGTTTCCTACTTCCTGTGGAGATGCAGCAAAGGCAAGAGCCCCAACCAATAAGCTTGTCAGCTTCTCAGAGGACAGTGTGAGTTACACACACATACAGAGAGAGAGAGAGAGAAAGAGAGAGAGAGAGACAGAGACATAGAAGGGAAGGGAAGCCCAAGTGCTGTCTCTGTCTCTGTCTCTCTCTCTCTGCAAACTGGGAGCTGCAGGAGAAGGCTGAAAGAGCCGCATGCGGCTCCAGACCCACAGGTTGCCGACCCTTGCATTAGACTAACCATGAGTGTTTCAAGTCCAGTTGAAGCCAGTTTCGAATATGTCAAGATAATTTGTGTTCTCCATGATTGCCTACAGCAGGGGTGTCAAACTGCCAGCCCATGGGCTAGGCATGTCATTCAGAAGTCGCACCCACCCCATTGCCAGCAATGGAAAACCTATCCCAATACGTTGCGAGTTTGACATGTCTGGCCTAGAGGGAAACCAGTACTGGAAAGCCAGTTTCATTACCTTGCATAACTCTTCTGATTTTTTTTAGGTGATGAATTCTTGAACTCAACTTCTATAGCAGTACCTTAGCTCAACCAGATTGCCAAGAGACGATTTCAAGAGCTTTGTTTCACTTTCCAAACATTTGGTCTAGAGCAGTATCACTATTTTATTAAGCACAATTTACCTGCCGTCAAAATCAACTTAGCTGCCTGTTACAGCACTTCTTTGCTACTAAACCCTTTTAGGAATCCACACTGGTCACTTCTTAGGATAACCTCATTCAGGCCAGTGTGTGGTGTTTAGCATGTTGCATTTAACTTGTCACACCCTAGTACATAAATCTCATTCAGGGTCTTCTTTGGAGAACAAGTGTTGAAGAACAAGTCCCGGAGAGCAAGTGTCAGTGTATGACGATGGCAGGATGCATTGAGGCCATAGGTCTGCAGATTGCCACACACAATTCCAATTCCAATTCCACAGTGACAAAAGAAGAAAACCAAAAGCACCCTAAAGGTTTTCATGTTGCTCATAAGAGTTCCTTGCTTCTTTTCCTTTCTGAATCTAGTATTGATGATCCAAATGTTTGAAGCAAATCTGAAGTATAAAGGACCTAAAAATCAGTATTTGGTCTCACCTAGTGAGCCAAAAGCTCAGCTTTGTCCATATGTTAAATAGGCAGTTTTATTTCGAAAATTGAGAACATGAGGTCTATGATTACTTAACTAAAGATATCCACCTGCACACTGATTAACCTAAATGCTCCATTCTGCCCAAGGAACAGAAGGAAAGATACCCTTCAGCCTCAGTTTTGTTCAATTGATTGGAAACCGCTTCTTTACATGAAATTGGAATGAATTAAAATACCATTTAAGTCTGCACAGGATGAAAATGATGGCCTTGTTTTCATATTCAGTGACTAGATGTGGGTGACAGATATCTGAAGGCAATGCTGGAGCCTGAAGCTAGCAATAAAACTGACCCTGCTTTGTATCTAAACCAATAGTAGGCCAGGAGCTTCCAGCTGCTGCTGATCATTAACCCTACCCATTAGGAACCTCAGAAGTTATATAAATTTGGCCAAGATTGAACAAGCACTCTAATTCTCCTAAAATAGAGTTGAGCAAGGTATTAGTCTATTGTCTTTCTCCCTCTCTCCCTCCTCTCTCCCTCTTTTTCTCACGGTCCCTGATGTTAACTAATGGAATAGAGTCCATTAAAAGACCCTAAATAAAGAACAGAAGACAACAACAAGGAGGTGGACTCTTAAAAAGGCAATCCTAAACCAAACAGAATTTAAGCATAAGATGGAGGAACAAATGCGGACATTCTTTCAGATAAATAAGAAAGAGGAGACTAGCACTCAAAATTTATGGGATACGACCAAAGCAGTTATGAGAGGATCTGCAATTGCATATATGGCCAATGAATATAAAAAGAAAAGGCAATATCGAAAAAGTTTAGAGGATGAACATAAAAAAATAGAATTAGAACTACAAAAAAACCCCATAATGTAGAGATTTAAAACAACAGTTGGATTTAAATAAGCATAAATTGAATATTATAGAAAAGGGAGAAATGGCACAAAAATTAAAAAGTATTAGACAAAATTTTTTGAGCAGGCAAAATAAACCTGGGAGATGGTTGGCCTATAGATTGAAAAAAACAAAAAGATAATAGATGGATTAGTAAATTACGTAATCAAGCAGGGGAGATAGTACATCAAAATGATGGGGAAAAATGGGTGACTTATGAATTCTATAAAAATCTTTATAAAGAGGAGGAAATGATCACTGAGGAAAGAATATCACAATATCTTATGAAAGCAGACCTACCGAAGGTTTCAGAAGAATTTCAAAATATATTAAACAAAGATATAACAGTCCAGGAAATTATGGAAGCTATTAAAAAACAAAAAAGTAATAAAACACTTGGCCCTGATGGATTACCGTCTGAAATATATAAAAACCTCCAAGAACTTTTGGTCCCAACCCTATTGGATTTATTTAATGAGCTACTAAACACAGCAAAAATTCCAAACTCATGGAAAGAAGCAATCATCTCACTAATCCCTAAAGAAAACTCTGATTTGACCTGTATTAAAAATTATAGACCCATTTCTTTACTGAACACGGATTACAAGATTTTCACAAATATATTGGCAAAAAGATTAAAAAAAATATTTAGCTGAATTTATCCATACTGACCAAAACAGCTTCTTGCCTAAAAGACAAATCAGACATAACGTCAGGATCATACTAGACATCTTAGAATACTATGAATTTCATAGCAAAAAACAAGTGGCATTAATTTTTGTTGATGCTCAGAAAGCGTTTGATAATGTCAAATGGAATTTTATGTTGACTCAACTTAAACAGATGGAATTTGGAGAAAAAATTATAAATATGTTTAAAGCAATCTATTCTAAGCAAGAGGCAAAAGTAATCATAAATGGAGAATTAACAAATAGCATTCAAATACAAAAAGGTATGAGACAAGGCTGTCCACTATCTCCTTTATTATTCATTATTTCTTTAGATGTACTCACAAGAATAATCCGAAAAGCTAAAATGATTAAAGGATTAGAAATCAGAAAAGAGATATTTAAATTACAGGCTTATGCAGATGATTTAGTTTTCATTCTGGAAGACCCTTTAGAATCTGGAACAAGATTATTACAGGTGCTGGAAAATTATGGAGATGTTGCAGGATTAAAAATCAACAAAGAAAAAACTAAAATGCTAGTTAAAAGATATGTCCAACTTACAAGAAACTGAGCTAGCAGAAAACAGTAACATCCAGACATCTAAAAGAGTAAAGTACTTGGGGATTCAACTATCAGCAAGATGTATTACACTTAAAAGAGAAAGTTATGGTAAGTTAATGGACCAAATTATAGTAGACCTAGATAGATGGAAAAACGTGCAGCTCTCTTTTATGGGAAGAATAGCGACAATCAAGATGAATATACTCCCAAATTACTCTTTTTATTCCAATGTGTACCGATTAAATTAGGTAAGGATTTTTTTTTGAAAATTTAAATAGAATTACATCTAAATTTATCTGGCAAGGTAGAAAACCGAGAATCAAGTTAAAACTATTACAGGATGCAAAGGAAAGAGGAGGGCTTGGCCTCCCAGATTGGGAAAAATATTATCAAGCAGCAATAGCGGTATGGATAAAGGATTGGATACATTTAAGGAACAGAAGACTACTAGCATTAGAAGGTCATGACATGCAAATTGGGTGGCATGCTATAATGTGGGACGGAAAATATAGGGCTCATCAGTACTTTCAGAATCATCAGTACTTTCAGAATCATCATATTAGTCGAGCATTATTAGCTTAATTAAAAAAATTAACTATATAGAAATTCCCAATTGGCTATCTATATTAGAGATTTTTATGCACCCCAAATTTATAAATCTAGGAAGTGTAATTACATATAAAGATCTCTTAGATGAAAATGGAGACCTGAAAACAAGAAAAAGATTATCAGAAGATGGTGTAGAGTTGGAACGGTGGGCATACTTACAAATACAGCCACGATACAGAAAAGATAAAAAAGAACCAGGGATAAAATTAGAGCATACACAATTAGATAAAATTCTTCTAGGAACAGAAGATCGAATGATAAAAAAGGTATATCAATATTTATTAGAACAGGATTTGTTAGAAGAACAGGTAAAAGAAACAATGTTAACCAGGAGTAAAAATTTTGGTTATAATATTGACTTAGATAATTGGCAATTACTATGGGATAGAAATAGGAGGTTAACGCTAGCCACCTCCTATAAAGAGAATCTGCACAAGATGTTTTATAGATGGCATCTTCCCCCTACAAGGTTAGCAAAAATAGATAAAAAAATCTCACCAATGTGCTGGAAATGCAGAAGGCTTCCAGGGACCTACTATCATATGTGGTGGGAATGTTCAGAAGCACAAAAGTTTTGGCAGCGGATAAAAAATTGGTTGGAAGAAATATTACGACAAAAAATTGATTTAAAACCAGAAATCTTTTTATTAAGGATTATTAATGATAATCTCAGTAAAGCATCTCTCTACTTATTAGTACATATCTTAACCGCAGCAAGACTGGCATATGCCCAAAAATGGAAAAGAAAGGAAACACCCACTGAAGAAGAAATAATAATAGATAAAATTTTATCCTGCGCTGAAATGGACAGGTTAACCCTAGAGATCAAAAATAAGAACGAAACGGAGTATTATGAAATTTGGCAAAATTTGTACAACTGGTTAGAGTTAAGGAGGATCGCTGAGATGAACATTGTTTAATTGGATGATAATGTAAGGATTTCTTATTTGCATCTATATAATGGACATAACTGAAATATGTGTAAATGTAATGCTGAGGACTGAATGACAGTTTACTAAAAAAACCCGACAGATGTTATATGTACAGTTTCTTATACTCTGTCCTGTTATAGACTGTATTTTAGGTTTTTGTTATTTCTTTCTGTAATATAAGATAGAACACTAATAGAAGTGTTGTAGCTAGGGAAGTTGAATCATGTCCACTTTTGTTTTTAAATGTATATTTAATAAACTTTTCTTAAAAAATAAAATAAAATAAAGATACCCACCTGCACACTGATTAACCTAAACGCTCCATTCTGCCCAAGGAACAGAAGGAAAGATACCCTTCAGCCTTAGTTTTGTTCAATTGACTGTAAACCGCTTCTTTACATGAAATTGGAATGAATTAAAATTCCATTTAAGTCTGCACAGGATGAAAATGATGGCCTTGTTTTCATATTCGGTGACTAGATGTGGGTGACAGATATCTGAAGGCAATTCTGCTGCCCCTTCTCTTCTTAACATGGCATCACGGTAATCCTTTGTTACTACTGATATTTGTTACTACTATAATAATGTGTACCAATGCCCTTTCTTATGATTTCATTTTTAAAAAAAATCTTCCTGACATTTTTTGCCGAATTCCAAAACTTTTGTACCTGTTTTATAAATTTTGGTCCATTATCTTCCCTCCTAATGGACTAACATTCCTGAAATATTGTCCTATTGAGATAAAACACAAATAAATTTGAGTAGAGTAGTGGGAAGCTAAAAAGCAGATTTGCCAGTAATATGGTCTGCCATATATACATAGGCTCCTATATAGACAGTCCAATGAATCTATGGAAAACAGTAACAGCATAAATCCCTTCATTCAGTTTCATTATGAGTTTAGAAGTAAGCTAAGTGATAACATGAGATGATATACTAATGTGAGAAGACTATAAGATAACTAAAACTAAATGTAACATGCTAACAAAAGGAGACTGGTCAGTGAACCTAATTTTAGGTCACTGTGATTGCTGTTGTGCTTCTATCAATTGAAGATGGAAGGAAAAATGTCTGTTTGATTCCAACAAGTGTTGAGATTTTTATGACTTGTAATTAGAATTCTCTTATGCTGACTACAGACCCAGTCTCCCCTATAAATATTCATTGATCTTAGTTGGGTATTCTGACAGATTTTGAAAAAAAGAGTGATAAAAAGCTAAGTTACAAAATGTGGGAGTGTAGACTATATTTTGAAAATGTAAGACCTTATTCATGAATGGCTGCACAACTGCATCTGCTACATTTCCCTAATGGTAATAAACATATAAATGGCAATTGAAGAACACAATACAGATCTGGGAATTGCTAGTGTACCTGTGGTGTTCTACCATTGGCAACAATTTGCAAATGCCATTTCTTGATAGACTACAAATAATTAACGACTGAATGACTAAACAAATTGCTTAGAAAGAAAGTCATTGCATGCTTTGATCACAGAAAATAATTTTCTTTTTTTAGAAAAAAAAATTCCTGCTGCTAACAGTAGGTAAAAAGTTAATGAGAAACATGTAAATGAGAAACATGTAAATAATTAATATATCCTTCAGTTCTTAAGAAAGGTTTGTTGATGATGCTATTGAATGCACTGGATTTTGTTTATTCCTTTACAATACACGGTTGAATTAAAAAAAACTGAGAATCACCCATAGAAGAAAATTGTTGCATGAATTAATTAGCAAAATGTTTTTAAGCATAAGTATATATTTGAGTGTAAGGTTTTCATATTTGTTCATAACCTTTTGTTCATATTTGTTTATATCAACATCTGGAGCACCTAGGGCTAATTGTTTAGTAGTATTATACAAGAAGGATCACACATAACCATTTCTAAGTGAAAAAGACTTAAAGTTTGTAAAACAAAGTATCAGCAGAATGGATATAATTGCACATATTAGCAACGTGGGCATTATGGGTGCCACTGTGGCGGCTGCTGAATGCTAAGGTACTTGCAGCAAAATAGCTAATATTTAGGGCAGGGTTCAATCAGTGTTATAGTCTACTAATGTTGCTAAACTACAATTCCCATCCACTCTAATCTTAGGATTGTCCATGTTGGCTGGAGCCTGAAGCTAGCAATAAAACTGACCCTGCTTTGTATCTAAACCAGTAGTAGGCCAGGAGCTTCCAGCTGCTGCTGATCATTAACGCTACCCATTAGGAAGTTCAGAAACTATATAAATTTGGCCAAGATGGAACAAGCACTCTAATTCTCCTAAAATAGAGTTGAGCAAGGTATTTGTCTATTGTCTTTCTCCCTCTTTCCCTCCTCTCTCCCTCTTTTTCTCACGGTCCCTGATGTTAACTAATGGAACAGAGTCCATTAAAAGGCCCTAACTGAGGCTCTTAAGCCAGGTCTTCAAGGCCTTGTAAAAGGCAGCAGGGTCAGTCTACATAATTGCAATTAAAGCTAAATGAATAGCAAGATCAGTGCTACCGCTAACATGAGATGGACACTTTAAAAAGAATGGCTGAAAGACTCCACAGCTCTTTCCCTAAGCTGTAGCCTGTAAAGTAACCCATGGACTACACCCTTGTTCTTTATCACTGAATGTTTGCAATGCATTTAATTTAAATCCAAATTAAGAAGCCTCGTCTATTCTATCTTCACAACAGTTTAACTTCTAAGACAGGGGTGTCAAACTCGTAACGTCATGGGACCTGTCGTGACATATCGTGACTTTTTTGCCATTGCTGGCAATGGGGCAGGAGTGGTTTTGCTATGATGCATCTGGCTCGTGGGCCGGCAGTTTGACACCCCTGTTCTAAGACAACTCCAAAATGATTGCACTCTGCCTTAAGACTGTGGAAGTGAAAGGCTCCACCAGTCTCTTGAAATAATCCTTTGAGAAGAAATGATAATGCACTGGAATTCTGTCCTTAAAATAAAAAAAAAACACCCTCTCATTTGGCTAGGGAAAACTCAACATGCCCTGCACTATTTTTTTTTTTTAGAGAAAGCTGGCTGGCTAGCTGAAGGAAAGAAAAGGAAAGGAAAGAAAAAAAAGGAAAGAAAAAAGTACTAAAAAACCAAATCTCATCTTACATTACTGCTGGGTTGTGAACCAGCAAAATACTAGGTAAAACACCGAACTCCTGTGCTATTTTAATATTAATGCTAAAGACAATGTCTTTAACAAACTGTTAGATTGGGGAATTTGTTTTACCTCCGTTGAGGAATAGTCCTACCTCTGGAAGTACCTAATGAATTACTGGTTTTAGCCTGTAAGAAAGTCAAGTGCTGTAGCTAAAACAGACAACGGGACTGAAAATGACATAAGAGGTGGAGGAAAACATGCCAGGGGATGGAGATCAAATTTGAAATCCGAGGAAGACAAATAAAGGTTAACATTGTCCATTTCTGCACTTAGAAAAAGGTTGTTGTCTGATTTAAGCAATGAGACAGCTAGATAATGCAGATAAGCTAATGTTTGTTTCTGGAGTCATCTCAAGAAACTTTTCTGAAGCTCTCCTGGTCCTTCCAACTGTCAGGAGTCCTGTAGATAAAAGGCAATCACTTGAAAATTTGAGCCAGAAGACTTAGATAGTTCTCATGGGAAATACTGTTAGCTAAACATTTCATTCTATGGGGATTGTCTTCAGTAAACAGTTCCAACATTTTATGCAAACTGCACTCACAATTTTACAATTGTTTGGTAGAAGGCTGAATTTTGCTAAAGGCAATACATAGCAGGGTCAGAAAGATAGCATAGAGAGAATTTCCAAAAAGAAAATATCTTTTACTCAAATTTCCTTTTGTTTTTGAAGGTATTCACAGTGCTTACATATTGTCCAGTAGATGGTGGTGTTATTTCAGCAACTCTCTGTTTCCTTTGGGAAGGGTTGGTCAAAGAGATGCCTTAGTACTAGCAAGCTGCCTTTGACAGCTTTTTAAAACATAGAGAGGATATATGTAAAATGTGAATGACATCAATCACTTGATTCAACAAACCCTCTCTGCAATCTCAGCCTTAACTATATGAAGAGTTATAATCATTCCTTATACCAAACAAACAGGAGCTAAGGTTAGACCCACCAGTCCTGTGCTAATTAGAACATCAAAATCATGACTGATAGTGTATCTTCCAATTGGTTATCATGGAGTATTGCATGGTGTGCATTAGCATTTAATGGCAGAAGCAATTTAACAGTTCCAGAAAATGAAAATAAGCATCTGAAGTGTTGAACTAAACATCAGAAAACTTCTTATCTATAGCTGTGCATTTGTGGTAAGCAGATCCTCCAATTATATGTTACTGAACTGAATGGAGATAGTTCAGAGTAAATTAAGTTGCAACACTTTTTACAGCAAGCACAAATAGACTAGATGCAGGTTAAACTACAAAAACTATACACCATTCACCCTGGGAGTGGGGGTGGGAGTGGGAATCATCCATGAACAATCTATTCTGAAGGACTGTATTCTCTATAAAGACTAGTCTTGTGATTTCTGGATATTCATTGATTCTTCTTTGGCAGTAGAGTTAAAAGCCTCAGTCTAATGCCTCAGAATGGTATACCAGCTACAATTAAAAAGATAATTTTTCTTTACCTATATTTCAGTTTAGAAGGCTGCAGTGCATCATATATATGAAAATGGTTTGGATAGCTTAGTCTAAAATATGAATACCTGGAGATTTGCAATGTAGCTAGTAGCCAAGAGTTAATTTTTTAGTATGGCATTATCATTATGGAATGATTTGCTCTTAGAGGTTTGCTTGGCATCACCTTCATGATTATTTCAGCGCTGCTCAATATTTTTTATATTTTTCTTTCCAAATTTATTCCATCCTTTTAAAATTGCCTTACCCTGTTAAATCTGATTTAAATCTGGCATCATAACAGTTGGATGTTTAATTTGTTTGATGTTTTGCCATAACCTGCTCTGGCAACTTTTGTCATAAGAGTACCTATGAATCATAGCTGAGTTAGTTTGTGTAGAAAAATTAAATCAGGTCATTGGATAATATCTTTACCAGGATAAAGCAAAAATCCACAAACTATCCCTTCCTCCATTTAAAAATGTTATAAAATTGGAGGATGAGGCAGAAGGACATCTAAATTATAGGCAAGCTGTTTCCTCCTATGAATTTTGCAATCAGACTCAAGATGGAGATTATAGAGTGAACGCAGCTGATAGTGAAAGGCATTGTCATAATTTGGTTCCATCTAGCATTCAAGGATAAGAAGTAATGGTTGTTCTCCACACCTCTGAAAACACAAAAGTTGTCCCTCCCCAATTTGTCTCTTCCAATGGGGAAAGCACATAACTTTGGATTTTAGACAATGGATGCAAATCCTTTGCAAATTCTGTACCGTTCAGTGCAAATTCCCATAGCCACAAATTCTCTGTTCCAATTAAAGAAGCTACTACAAAATAAGAAAGCAAACAAAAGCAATTCATAGCCAGAGAGTAATGCAAGGAAAGGTATTAAAATGGAAAGCACATGCACATGAGGCAACCTTAAAAAATACAGAGATATTTTCTCCCATAATATAAAGCAATTTATATGTAAAGCATCTGTAATCGCAAAAGTGCCTTAAATACAATATTCAAATTCCAGCAATAAGAGCTCCTATATCTGACAATGATAAATCAACATATTAAAAGGCAGGCTGCTCTCTGCAGCAGGTGCTATTTGGAAGGAAAACAAGTGAGGTTTATAATGTGGAGTGAAAACAGAGATAGCAGGAAATGACCAAAGTGGCTGAAGGCCAGAAGGCAACATTTGAAGTTGCAAAATAGAGCCAGAGAAGGGAGAGAATTAAGGAGAGCAAAGTGATAAGAAAGATTCTGGAATTGGAACGCTGAGATTTTATCATATTCCAATCCTCATTCATATATTCAGGCAACTACTCCAGAATCAGTACTTTGTTTTTAATATGGCCTATTGTTGGTGGCATTATTTTACTAGATCATTAGTATTTTGATATAAATACTAAAGCAGCTGTTCTTTGTATTAAAAACTAATCTTAATGGGGAAAAGAATAGAATAGAGACCAATACTCTTTTTTAAAAAGTTTGATTTCTTTAAACATCCATTATAAGAACAATAAGCCTAATGCCCTCTTGCAATTCATTTATTCATGATATTTTAAGCTTTAGATACCATATTCCTGATTTTTTTTCCTTCCTTCCTTCCTTTACCAACTCTTTCTCTTGAAAAAAGAAACAAGTGTGCATGGATATTCACCCTATTCTAATTTATTAATCAGATTAAATAATAAAAGCAACAGGACGAGTAACAGGCGCTCACTCTGTTATGCGGCACTCGGGATTCGACCCGCCAAACTGCCGACCATCTGATCGACAAGCTCAGCATCCTAACCCACTGAGCCACTGCGTCCCTATATATATATATACAAAGCTTATCATGCAAAATGAAAATATTCATGCTGGCTTTAGAAAAGGCTGAGGAACACAAGATATTATTTCTGATGCACACTGAATATTTGAGAAAGCCAAATACCAAAAAGAAATATATGCTTGATTAACTCTAGAAAAGCTTTCAATTATATCAACCAAGTCACAATGGAATGTCCTTAGGAAAATGGATTCAAAAACAATATATTGTCTTCATGCAAAATCTATACACAGGGCAGGAGGCCACAGTCTGAATGGAACATGGTGAAACAGACTGACTCCTGGATAGCATAGAATGAGACACATTTTCCTTATTTATTCAACCTATATAATGAATTCATATTGAGAGGAGCTGGACTGGAAGAATGTTACCATAGTTTTAAAACTGAAGAAGAAATATGAATAACTATTGCTACTCCATTGCAGCCAATGAAATGATATCCAGTTTATTAAAAGCCTGTGCTTTTAATAAACTTCATTAGTTTGAAAAGATGCTACCAATCTCCTTCTGATTTTTTGGCTTTTATAAATTAAAAGTTTTCCTCGTACACTGTACTATGCTACTCTGATAATTAAACATTCAAATGATTTGCAAGCTCTAGTAATAAGGAGCACAGTAAAGAAATGGAATTAAGGTTAAATATTAAGAAGAACAAACTGGCAGTAGGTACAGCAACCTGCCTTAGAATTGACAGTATTGAAATGTTTGCTTGGTTTTGCTTCTTGCTTCTGATTTCTAGGATTAATTATCATCAGTGAAGGAACTAGCAGTCAAGAAATCTACCATAATCTAACATTTGATAGAATAACAATGAAGGCTTTTGAAAAGATATTTAGATGTTACGTTTTTTTCTATACCGATACAGATTCAAATTGTGTACAATAGTTTTTTTCCTATGGTCATGAAAGTTGGATTTTGAAGAAGTAGGATGGAAAGAATATTGATGCTTTCAAACTGTGGCATTGTGAAAACTGTTGAGAATGCCATGGGTAGCCAAAAATAACCAAGCAAACAAATGGACATAGAACAAATAGATCCAGATTTTTCACTTGAGGCATAAATGACCAGACTCAAGTTATCAAATGTTGGATACGTTATGCAAAACATATCTATAACACAGGGAAAGGTGGAAGGAAAGGGAAGAGGATGACTGACAGCAAGGTGGATAAGTTTAATTACAGTGGAGAGTGGTGAAGCATTAGAGACCCTGCAGTCTCTAAGCAAAGGTATTTCAGTGAGACATTAAGAAGTCTAAGTAACAGTTTGGACTTTTATTCTAGGTACTAGATTGTATCTATAGGGGGAGAGGGAGACATTCGTTTTATTTACAGACTGTGCCATGCTTACAATATGGATGTTAAAAAGCATTCATATATTTTTCTTCATTCCTAAATATGTCAGTAATTATTTACAGATACTAGCCAGGTAGGTAGAAAGAAAGGAAGTCATCACCTTGAGATTGATTTTCAGTTGAAATTTAGCTTCTTTAAAATACCATTTGCTTTATACATATTTATTTTATTCTAGAATTTTAAAGTAACAATATAAAAGTACTCAGAATATCTACCTAAACCAGTCAAAGGGAACACAAATAACATTCCCTTGATGTGCTTTGAAAATGATTAAATCGGCTTTTATTCCATTGTTCCCTGACAGGTCCCAATTTTTTATTTGAGCTTCTGTTCCTTCAACTGCTAGACTGACTGCAGCAGAATATGTATGTGGTCAGTACATGGAATTACTCTCAGGGAACTGTAATTGCCAGCTGCAAGAGATAATGCTCTCCCTTGAGAAGGTTTGTGTTTTGTTCTGGGTGTTTGTTTGCTTTCTCCATTCAAAAAGCTGTTGTGATTTTGGTCACGTTAATTACAAAATTGGAATGCAAATTACAAATCTAGCATGCATGCATGAACTCCTTGAATAGCAGGTGCCCGTTTTGATATTTTCAGAGCTTGCCCCTGTAAAATAAATCCAGCCTTTTTGCAATCTGAGATAGAGCATCACATATTCAGTTGCTCTCTAAGGCTGCATCATTAATTTGTTGTTGTTGCTTTCATATCAGCCTTAACTCCTGGTGGTTACAAGGACATATACCTGTAGTTCTTCTCTAGGCAACATTTTCCAAAGTGATTTGCCACTGCTTTCTTTCTGGGACTGAGAGAGAATGACTGGCCCAAAGTTAGCCAGTTGACTTCCATGTGAAAAAATAGAATTAAAACTCTGTTTTCCTTGTTCCTAGGTCAGCACCTTAATCACTCGATCAAACAAGTTGCTGATAGTGGCCAGTTTGAACTACTGAAGGCACCAGGCTAGAACCAGACCGTGAGTTCTAGTTCTGCTCTAGGCATGCAAGCCAGTTGGGTGACTTTGAGCCAGTCACTCTCTCTCAGAGCAACCCACCTCACAGGGTTGTTGTGGGGAAAATAGGAGAAAAGGAAGAATATTGGATATGTTCACCAGCTTGAGTTATTTATAAAAATAATAAAAATGGGATTAAAAAACTATAATAAATATTTTAACACTATTTGACTAATATATAATTTAAGAAGAGAATACACTTGTTCACCTATAGTCCATTTGAGAGGTATGTTTGACTAAATCTTACAGGTTGTCTCTAACTATTATGTAAACAAGCTCCTGATCCTGCTTATCCTCTGTTCAATGAAGGACTCCTCCCCCCCCCCAAGGTTGATATTCCCAAATGATGGGATAATTGTGGGATCTTTGACCAACTGATCTGTGCTGACTATACCATTATACCTCATCACAACAACCTCTTTGGCTTTATGCTGATCTATGACTGTAATAAAGCTTTGATTTGATTTACTCTTTGGCTTTGCTCTAGGTGTCAAGGCTAGAACAAGCTATGAACATCAAATGCTACTCACCTTCTGTCCTACCCCATTAACTAGACTAAGGGGTGGGGGGGAATAATCATTCTTTCCATTCCTTGTGATGCTGACTAATCATTCTTCCTGGGAAATGTTTTGGGGTTTTTTAATGCAAAAAGAAAGAAAAATGTACATAAAGCAACATATCACTCCAGGTTTTGTTAAATTTATGGGCCATTTTTCTTCCAGATTAGATCTTGGAAAATCATTTGAAAGAAAATATTTGCAACACACAGGAGTGCATAGACAGTTCCTCTATTTGAATCAATAAAGCACTTTTAAGTATCTTTTCTGGGCTGCTTCAGAATCGAATTGCATAGTACCTCTTGCCTCATGTTGTGAAGGCTTTACACAGGTTTACTCAATATAGTATTCATAAATATTCCTCTTTCCATTTTATCTCATAGCAAAAAAACTTATGAGAGAGAGTGATTCAGAAAGCTCCCATGGGTGAGGGTGGACAAATTGGGTCTCCTTTTTTTTAAAATCCCATTTATATCCCACCCTTCTCCGAAGACTCAGGGCGGCTTACAATCTAAAAAGCACAAATCAATGTGCTTAGCAATAGCCTTCATTCTATGTATATGCCTGCTTAGGGCTTTCCCCCCCCCAAGCGGCATTTTACAAAGTCAGCTTATTGCCCCCAACAATCTTGGTCCTCATTTTACCTACCTCGGAAGGATGGAAGGCTGAGTCAACCTTGAGCCTGGTGGGACTCGAACCTGCACTAATTGCAGGCAGCTGGTGTTACTTAAGGAGGTCCTTGGTCCTTAGTCCAGCATCTTACCACTTTGTATTACTGGTTATTCCAAATCACCAAATATCCTCAATATAATGGAGGAATTATAATTATTTACATTGCTGGATATATTGCTCTGTTTTATTAGCCACTGGGAAATAAACTATCACTCATTTTGAAAGGATAGAGAAAGAAGCCCAGTTTGAGAAACTCAGAAAGGTTTTGTAGTCAAATATATATCCAGTGCAGCTGAATATGTGCATTCCAACTAGCATATATTATATTTTACACATGGTCCTTTTGAATGTGTCCTCAAGAAGTATCTCATTCAAAGCAATATTAATTCAGTCTTTGGTGAAATTAGACTAATCAAAATCAATATAAAATAACACTCAGAAATCAGGTGGAAAAAAAGGCTGATTTCTGCTTCATTTATCTTCTGTTGCAAGTATAGCATTAAAGTCTTAGAAATTCTTTTCATGTCCAGAGCTGTCAATGTTGCTGTCAGGGTTAATAATATGTCTACTTTAGGTTCATTCACACAGGCAACAAATTCCCACATGTCTCCCTCCTTTCCATACTGGGTCAGTCTTAGTTCAAGGTGTGTCTCTGTGAAATTCAAATATTCCCTGGCTGTATTATCACCAAGCACGTCCTTTATTGAGGTAAAACTGTCATAAGAGGTGATGTTCTAATTCTCTAATGGCCTTCCTTATCATTTTAAAAGAGCTATTTTGGTTGTTTAGGCTGATGATATACCCTTCAGGGACAATGATCAGATTTGGAGATAAAGGGTTTTCCTCTTGAATGCCTGGAGTGACAGTCACTGGCTTCAAAATGGTAACTGACCAGAGCATCTGATGCACAGTGGACATGTAGAAAGGGGTGGGGCTTTGACCAGCCAATCAGGCCTGCCACTTTGAAGCTTGTTGCTGTTGTTTGCCAAGATCCCTGATTTTCATGTTGAATTAATTTTCAATATCGGCCACTTCCCAAGAAATTAGTATTCTAACATCCCAAAGCTCTGGAGTTATTTCTTTAGCTCAATGCTGCTACAAATAGTATAATATAAATCAAAACAACAACAGAGCGCCTTTTTTAAAATATGCCAAATGCTGAAGCAAAACAACAGACAATCAGAATATCATTTTGGATTGCTGCTCAGTAGGAAAAGGTGTTTATAACATAAATTACTTGCCTAGTAGATATAACTAGGGCCAGCATCCTGCTGTGTCATGTGGTCGCTGTCTAATTTGAAACATTAAATTGAACCTCCTTTCACTTCAATGAAAAACATGGATGAATCCTAAAACCTGAATAAAGCCAGCTCAAAGCAGCTGGTTACAGAGTTATGGAAAGTAAATTATTAAAAAAAACACCATAGGAAACATGACTGGTTCATCCTTCTAATATTCAAAGGTAATATATAACTCTAAAATGAGTTGGGAAAAACTTTCTATCCTCAAGCAGCAAGCCATAAATTAGAAGATCAAGTTATATCCAAGGTGATAGCAATAAGCTTAACCTACTCTTGACTTGCTGTTTGCCCTCTATAAAGGCTGGGCTCTTTGTGTTGTATTAGCAGTTTCCCTCATAATTCAAGGAAATGAAATGCAGTGAAATGTAGCTTGTGTGAGCGCATGTATGATCCTTGGCCCTCATTATTAGGAGACTTAAAATATAGTTGTTTAGTGATAAGCTATAAAATTTAATGTGGAGACTGAATCACATATAAAAAGAATTGTGTTTTATGTATCTCTGTGAAGGCTTTAGGTAAGTTTTATATAACTTACTCTTTTTACAGAACATGCCAGACTTTTGGGGCTGATGTAACAAAAACTCTATGCCTGCAGCATTGCAAGGCACAAAATGTCTTCAAAATGAAGATATAGATGCTGTTTTAGACTGGAGTAAGTTGTGGGAACCACAACATATTTAGAGTATTACAGCATGCTCCCATGGTTCAATAACCTTTCATTTTTCTTTACCTGGAGATTGTTTAAATAATTCAGAATCTAACAGCACTCTTTTGTGTATTTCAATGAGTAAAAAATCACCATTCTGTCCATCTCAAGATAGGGGACATTATAAACAATAGTGCACGTAGTGCAAAGCTGTGATAGAAATTGATTATAGCAAAAGATAAAATGAAAGCAGCTTTGTACATTTCAACTGTATTTGAGTGTAACAATAAATACTACTTTGCAATGACATTATCAAATCTAAAGCTTGTCAGCAGTGTTTGTCTTGCCTCTTCTATGGCATGATTACAAAGAAATCAAAAGCTTCTTTTATTGTTTATTATATAACAAGCTACTGATAACTTACTTCTGATTCTGGATTGACTGGATTGTACTTAGGTATAATTTCCTTAATTAAACCAACTTGAAATATATTATAGGTAGCGTTTTTTTCAGTTAATGTTAACCACAGTTCAGATTTACATAAATCTAAATTGTTCAATTTGAAAAGGAAATGAAAGTCACAATGGAGAAAAAAAGTTTTATTTTGGGCCTACAAGTAAGTGTAGACTCTTGATATTTGCCTGGAGAAGTCCTTGAAATTTTCTTAGCAAAATGTCAAAAGTGGTTTGCCACTTGCCTGCCTTCTCAGACTAACTGGCACTAAATCACCTACTGGCTTCATGCCTAAGGTGGAACTAGAACTCACAATCTCCCAATTTCTGATGCCTTAACCATTACAACAAACTCACTGTCATAGCAGTTGATGAAATTATACCAAATTCAAATGAAGTTAGGAAGTTAGGAAGGAATGATGCCAATGAGCCACAAATGCCTCTGGTTTAAAACATTTCAGGAAGGGAGAAGTGCTCTGCTTCATATTGTTAATATTACACATGTGCCTATAATTTTGCTGTCTTCAGTTTGGCAATCCATGATGTATCTCTAATATTTTGGACACCTGATAGGAAAGCAGAGGAGGAGTAGAAAATGAAGTAGTCAAATTAAAATATCTCTGCAGTCTTTTGAAAATTCACTGGTTATTGTATGGCTCAGAAATTTGTCATAATTTTTCAAACTTCCAAGGAAGAAATGGCAACTTTTCAGATCCAGATAAATTTTGAACTAAGATTTTGGAATTAATTATAAGGGATCCTTTGCATGGATAAATGCTTCTGTTTTGAACTTTATATGTATATAAATTTGTACACTAGAGCAGGAGTCTCCAACCTTGGCAACTTTAAGACTGGTGGACTTCAACTCCCAGAATTCCTCAGCCAACTTTGCTAGCTGAGGAATTCTGGGAGTTGAAGTCTACCAGTCTTAAAGTTGCCAAGGTTGAGGACCCCTGCACTAGAGGGAACTAAAGATTACAATTAAAGGAATATAACATTTAAATTCACAATTACAGAATGAAGCAAAGTATTTTAACATACATTTGACTTTTAAATTATTCTGTGTCCCCTGCACATAATAAGAAATTTCACAAATGATCAAATATTAATGAAATAAAATATTTATATTCTTGTCCAAGACACATACAAATGTTCAGGAGAGAAATATAGGATTGCTTCCATTTAATGATGCATCAAGGTTATGATGGACATGAATATTAAGACTTGGGTGGCAGGAAGACAGAATAGTTCTTTGCTATCCTAACTTTTTATTTATTTGATAAGCAATGGATACTTACATGTACACATACATCTCTTTTGTATTTTATTCTAATTAACTGTGATTTCTGTATTCTACATGGTCTGTGACCAAATAAAATTGGATGATGATTAATAAGCACTGATCGAATGGTGATGCATTTACTAAGAATGACTCATAACATTCAAATGTGTAGATTTGAATTTGAACATTCATAACTATTCAAATCTGTAGTGGTCGGACTTCTAGAAAACAGGGAAAACATTTTTTTTTAAAAAAATGGTGCAGGAAAGGCAAGTGCTTGGACATAGCGCCACTGTTTCTTATAACTTGTTAAAACCAAGCTGTTTTAATACAATGCCCCATGACATCGTTCAAATAGTGCCATTAGCAAACTCTATTAGAGAACACAAATTTGTCAGCACGTAGAGGGAAATGCAAAAGTTACGGTCCTTTAGCTCTTGCAAATCAGTTCATGGAGGCAAATGGTGCTGGGCTGATTTACAGTGGCTGAGGATCTGGCCTATTAGGTTTTGTGGAATCTTCTTTTTAGCAGGGTTTCAATCTGGTGATTATTAGAAGGCCTGTGGAGTTGGCTGAGGCACAGAGAGAAAGGAGAGGGACTTAGCCTACTGTGACAGTTGGAACTTGGAAGACTACTTTTTCTGTTTCTGAGAAGAGGGAAAAAAAACCTATGAGAAGATTGTGGGCATGCCATCTATTCTGCAGTTTCCCTTCATTTTTTCCCATTTGCAAAATTGCTCTAGATAAGCAGAAGCATTACACTGATAAATGGATATATCTGGTCATTTGCCATCACTTGCCTGATATTAGATAACGCACCAATCAGTTGGTGACCAGCTGCCATTGAACCTTTATTCATTTTGTTGCCCTAACCATGCTTTATGTTAGCATCTACTCACCCACTCCATCATATCATAAGAGCATATGTAACTAACTATGCTACTGAAATAAATTTAAGAGTAAGGATGGATTGAACTGTTTGCTTGGATTCAGCCTGTACAACTTGCTTTGAATAAATCTTCTCTTACAACAAATTCTCTGAGGCACATGAACATTTGAACTGTGCTTTCTGCAGATAGCAGACCTGAAAGGGAAGAAGCATTATTTATCTATGTCATATAGGAATCCAACAGAACCCAAAATGGGTGGCCATACAAAGATGAAAACCACCCATAAAAACAGAACAAAAATGTTTTTTTTTATTCCTTTGTTACATTTCTTTCCTCAAGATTGGATTTTCTTTAAAAATCATCTAACTTCTCAGGTTGTTCTGTAGTGCCACTTACACATATAGCATATAGCCAACTTCTGATAACAAATACAAATTATATTTTAATTACAGATTTTCCACCAAAGTTATACATAGCATGCTGCAAATGCAAAGTTTTCTGCATAAAAATTAAGCACAGGAGTTTAACAAAAGAGTCCAAAGAGACAAATTTAAGTTCAGGGAGATTAAAGCCTAGTACATTCTCAACCCAAGAGAAAATGTGAATGTTATTTGCCACAAAGACTCAACCCTAACATTTCTCTTTCCTATAACCCTAACTATCAGCCTGCACTAACGGTCATACTTTCTTCTCTTGAGTAGATGGCCTGATATCCCTGGCTTTTTTCTTCTTAATTTGCAATGTGTTGCCAGATCTTGGACCTTTTCTAGCTCAGGATCAGCTGACTCAGACTGTAACTGTGTCTCCTCAGATGTACTCAATTAATTCCCATGATGCAAGCTTGGCATTCACTTGGTTATACTTTTCAGCTTCTGGATCTGAATCTAAAGACTCAAGACTGATCCCTAATACATGTTGGTTTGTTTAGGGGTGCACATCCTTCCAAGAATTGAGATGAGTGCTATAGTAGAGGTCCTCTTCCCAGCATTATCTATCTCCAACTAAACTTTGTTTACCAGTTCTCACAGAATACAAAACCCACATTCTATTTTTATTTTTATTTTTTGCTTTTACATCCATAGCAGCATTTTCGCTTTGCGTCAATAGAAATACAACATTCAAAATTCCTCTTTTTTTATTCTGGATCTTAATCTGAAAATTATGTGATACCTTTTAAATCTTTTTTTTCCAGCTCCACTTTAAATCTGTCCCTAAAATGATTACTTTTTAATTGTATAATCCTTTTCATTGCATAAATACAGTATATGTAATAAAGTTCCTATTGCAAAAAAAGTTGTTTTTAGATGTATATTTATAAAATATACATTTCAGTTTACAAAAACTGTAATCAATAGTAGTGATATCATCTAAATTGAAAAAGTATTTGATCCAATGCAGTTTAAATATTTTAAATTGTGTATGTCAGATTAATATTGATATAAAGAATTTACTTTAAAAAACAGTGAGCTTGTGGGAAAAGATAAATGTTTTCAATATATATATTAGACTTAAATAGGTACTTGGGACTTCTGATTTCAAGCAAAAGTATCAGTTTTTAAAAAGTTTTGTGGGAAGAACAAATCATTACTGAACTCATAGGTACCATATAACAATGGACATGTTATCCTTTCTGCTTTTAGCTTTATCACTGGACTTACATTCTGACCTCTATTTCCCCATGGAATCAAAGTAATCATGTAGGAAAACAGTATTGGCATAAATTTTAAAAAATATATATTACATGGCATCTCTGATATCATGGCAGGCTTTTGGTTCTTGCTTTAGTCAAAATTAAGTGCATTTTCAGCATTGAAAGCTGCCTGCAAGGCATATTGGGCACATTTTGGGATAAAAGTTTAATTTCCAACCTTACTTATGTCATAAATCTACACTACAGATTATTACTGGTCTGAAAATTGCAAATAAACCTTGCAAGTAATGTAATTTTAAATAGAACTAAAATTTACTGTATTTTTATAGTCAATTAAATATAATGAAGAGGAAAATAGGTTATTTGTAAGAACTTTGGATCAGAGTTAGAAAACATTATAAAAACAAATAAGTAATTTAGGCTGTTGAGCAACATATGTCTGTTTTCTATGATATTGAGATACAATTAATTAAAAAAAGATTATTATTTTAATAAAAACTTTGCCTATTGTACAAGAAGGGTTGGCTACCATCTTCATTTTGCTGGAGTATAAAAGGATGGAGGGGAAACTTGGCCTACTAATGTCTGTTTTGGTTCTGTGCATATTAGTTAATATGATTTTAAATCAATAGCATATTGTTTATAGTCAAGAATTTCAAAATGTATATACAACAAGTTACAATTATATAAAGAGTTATATAAACATGGGATACAGCAAACAATTATTACTCTTTTATAATGGAAACTCCACTTGAAAAGGAAATTAAAATATTTAATTGTTACTTTATATGGCCAAGAATAACACTATGTTTAAATATTAAACTGTTTCATATGTTGGTTTTTTTGCATTTTTGCCTTTTGCATTTGTTTTGTTTTCTTTATATCTACCTCTTCCCCCATTTTATTTTATTTGTGTGTGTGTGTGTGTGTATGTGTTATCTGCAGACAGCTGTTACCAAAGATATCTATGGATCATTTCCTACTTTATGCTGTAGATTTGCAGTAGCCTTTCACTAAGGCAAAACCTACATCATTTGTTTGAGCGATGACTGCTGAACTTTGAATGTCACAACACAAGATCAGTGACAGGAAAAAAACCAGATAAAGTAAGTTTCAGAGGCAGTGGTGGATGTTTAATATACTTTACTTCAGCCTTATCTCAGAGCTGGAGTATTTTTCTATCTAGTTTAAATGGCTCACTTCATTTAATACCAGGAGGAATTCATATTCTGGGAATGAACTAGGTAGAAAGAACTATTAGGCACAAGAAATATATTAATATATGTAGAAGGCAAGTCTGGGTTTCATTTTGCCTTCTCTGGATGTCTCCATTAAGAGTTTATGGATAGAGAGAGATTTACTAGCTGGCTAATACAAACAAGGAAAGACGGGTTTTCAGTGCAGAAAATTACAATAAAGTTCTTACCTTGGGAAGCCTAAACCAAAATATATCCCACATATCTGAGAATTGAAAAGCCTTTATTTGTTTTTGTCCTACATTATTAGCACTTCATGCTGCCTGATAGAAAACATCATGATAATTTCTACTGCTTTTCAAATACCCTCAGTTGAAAGTTATACTATTTTTTTCTAACTAGATAATAGCTACCCACACATATCCATGTACAAAAACAGTTATTTGCAGTTGCTTGAAGTTCCTATTCTATTTCTGCTTGTTTTAGCCTATTAACCATGGGTTCATGCTGAAGTACAAAAAAGGTGACTTCAAACAGAGTAATTGGTTTTGTGTATGGTGTAAATGATGTCTACATATTCCCTTTGCTTGTTCTTAGGCAATTGTTCAATGTACTCCCTTATATTCTCTGCATTTGTAACCTATCCTTTTTTTGGAGGGGGGAACCTTCAGATATGGTAACAGTATAAAGCAGCTAACACTAAGGCATCAATAGAAACAATTAAACAATAGGAGTGAGATGGCAGAAAAATGCAAGGCATAAATATGATATAATATGGAGTGATTGCAAATCATTCACAAATCCTTTGCAGGAACTTGATACACTTTTTTTTCAGAATGGACATTTCACATTTAAGGAGCCATCACAGACAGACTGTCTCACATCAATGATTGATGTAACTTCAAGCAAGAGTAAAAGAGCAAAACAGTCCGTTCCCAATATCTAAAGGCGTAGGATAGCTGTTATTTTTTTTAGTACTCACACAATTAAATGCTTTACTCATCTGTGCTAGAAACACCTAGAACTGAGGGAACTGGAGTCATGTTCTCTACCAACTGGAGCTTCTGATCATTGTGAAGCCTATAGAGAGCATATTGCAACATCCAGAGCATGGAAAGTTACAGTCAGGTACCTTTTTAGAAGCTATTTCTGTTTGAGGATTACTGTAACTCAGTAATACAGAGAGTACCATAAACCATTCTTTGTCATTAAGACTACCTAGCTCAAAGAGCTTCTGCAGATTGTATACTTTACAGGGAGAGTACAGTTCCATTCATAACAGTTGGCTTATTTAATATTTCAATTTGGAACCCATAAATTCAGTACCAGCAGATTCCCCTTTGAGATGGAAAATACAACTGTCATCAACAAACTGGTGATGCCTCACCCCAGACACCTTAATGCAGGAGGTCTTCAAACTTGGCCCTTTTATGACTTGTGGACTTCAACTGCCAGAATTCCTCAGCCAGCGTGCCTGGCTGAGGAATTCTGGGAGTTGAAATCCACAAGTCATAAAAGGGCCAAGTTTGAAGACCTCCTGCATTAAGGAGTTCATCTGGCTATTTCCCAAGGCTGGTTTAAAGGGAAATCAAAATATAAACTAAGCCCCAGAAAAGTGAAAATCCCCTAAATAGGGCTCCTACTCTGCCTATGTACATTCTTCCCTTCCTATATTGTGCCGGCCACAACTATCCCCGCCTGCAGCTACTGCCAATCTCTCATGTCTGCTCTGCTTGCTCTACTCCTGGCTGAGCTAGCAAATACACAATCTTTTTTCTCCTTTCTTGAATATAGGAGCTAGGCAGGAAATAGAGGATAAGGAGGAGGATGAGGAACAGCAGGCTAGGGTGTTGCATGCAACAATAGCAGCTGCTGCAGAGATTAAAAGGGAAGGAGAGAAAAGCACTCTGCTTTTGTCCAGAGAGGCAAAGAGCTATGTTATCTGGCCTGCTGAACTGTGTCCCACAGCCAGCTTGACTGACTGTTGTTGGCTGACTGCTGACTGAAGAGGGAGAAAGAGGCTGGGGAGCATGGTCTGGCAATAATTGCATTTGACAATGATACTGGTCATACTGTGAATACTAAGAAAATGTTAGCAATATTGGCAGGATGAGAAAATGAGGGGGGGGGGGAGAAAAGACATTTCCAAAATCATACCAGATTTTTCTCTCTGCCAAGGGAGGTGTCTCCTTTAAAGAAGAATTTAAATTTTAAAAGATAAAAGCAGCAGGTATTTATAGTTTATATGCTATTGTTAATTCAAATTCTGTGGGACTGTATACACAATTTCAGGTTCTCTTTTTGCAAGAATCCATCTAGGGCTGGGGGCTGAGCTGGGCTTCAAGTCCAGCTTTGCATTAGGCTCCAAAATTATTTAAGTGGGTTTTCTTACATCCTCTGATAGCTTTTTAAAAATTGTTCGATGTATTGCTGTCCAGCAGAAAAATATGGATTCAAAGGATTATGCTATATTGCTTACATCTCAACATGACCTTTCCCTAAATCCACTTGCTTTTCCACCAACTTACTACTACAACAGACAAAGACCCTTCTCTGGGTATAAATTTGAACTGCATACATTCTAAATAAATTGCATATATTCTAAATAGCTAGGGGAAAGGAGATTTTCCTCTCATAGGAAGATAATGCTATTTTCATGTTCATAAAAAAGAATCAGTTATTCATTTCTTCAGAACACGTTTGGGGGGTGGGAAGTATATTTCAATTCCTGAGTTTATGCATGTTTTCATAAAATGGCTGCCATTGTGGACAAAGACAAATACATAAACACCAAATTTACCAGAACACAACTTTCTGAGGTCAATTTGTATCATACCCCTAACCTCCAAGGAGGTTCTTTGCCACCTTTACCAGCTAGAGGTGAACAATGTGGGAATTAATTGGAGTGTGAAAGGAAAAATATCTATCAGTATTTCTTTCTGATTCAACACCTCCTTGATTGATCTCAGTATTAGAAGACTTGGTGATTAAGTCAAGCTTTAAGCCTGTTGACAATATTAAACCAAAGTTTGTGCTATGGCCTTTTACACAATATGTTGTTTTTTGCAAACTTGCATATTTCTATATATATCTAAGACACGAAACTTGAAAGCCTGGAAATTGCAGAACTGAATTTGTGGGAATTGAGGACCTGAATTTGCAGTTGGAACAATGACACATGGAAAGGTGTGATTATATCTGATTCAGTAGCTTGTATCTGATTCAGTTATTGTTAAAATCTCAGAAATCATGTGTCTATGGTTTAAAGAGGCTCGGGACCATTTCGTCACCAGCCATCACTCGGTGACTGCTCGTGCATTTGGTCCTCATTGCAATGGGTTGTGTAAGTACTATCTGTGTGTTCTAAATTTCAATAAAACCTCTGAATTCTAAAGTGAGATGTTTTTGGTGCGTTGTCTGTTGTGTTTATCAAGTTTTTCCTCTGACAGGAGTTGGCTTTGTTTGTTTTGAAACAAATAAAACATATCACATGAGCAAAAGGCCAAATGATCCAGAAACACCACGAAACTGTAATCTGTACAATTAACATCAGTTGAAAGCAGCCAGACACGCTTGTGAAAAGTCTCAACTGGAGTTTTATTGCTAGTCAACTATATTACAAGAAACTCACCAGACTAACTGCATTCACTTTGGAATGGCAAGATGAGGCTTCAAGGATTCTGAGTGAGGTCCAGCCTGTGTTGCTTACTGCAGTGTAAGGACTCTAAACTCAGGCTCCTTTTGACCCTCCCTCCAATCTAGCTGAAGAGTTCACCACAACTAGGAATACCATTTCATGGGCATTTCAAAATCAGTCAAGAGACCTGTGGCCAGCTGATGCTAAGCAAACCTCTGCTAGGTCTAAATAACTCTTTCCATTAATATTTTCCCTTTAGGGCATTGAGATAAAAGCTCCCCTTTTTGTTTATCAAGAAGCATAATGAGAATTTTTTTTAAAAAAATAATTAAAATAAAATGAAATGGCACACAAAGGGAAACGTGTGTGGGAGCACTGGAGACCCAAGGAGGGGGCCAGCCAGATCAGAACTCACTTTTCTGAAAAGAGACTTCCAAAGTATTGGGTAGATGATAGGAATATTGCTTAAGTGTTCTTCTTTTTGCATCATGGTCAGGCACTTGCCATCTCATCCTCCTTTTAGAATCTTTATTTTTCATAAATCAGCCCAGTATTCTTGTTTTTATCTCTAGATGCTTTGTAGAGTCTCAAATCATGCTCAGAGTTTCCCAATCAGCAATCTCAAAAAAGTACAATATATATTGCAGAACAGTGGCCCCCATCCTTTCCACCTTGGCAGCATAGCCTGCCACAGTGTGTGTGTGTGTGTGTGTGTGTGTGTGTGTGTGTATGTGTAAATAGTAGGTGCACATGTGCACTCACAGCTCCATTGGTGTGAGTGGCAGGCACGGTCGCCCTCCACTCATGCAAATGGAGCTTTGAGCATGAGTCAAGGGTGCTTGCTTTTCCTCCTTATCTACTAATCTCCCTATCTCCCTTTCCATCACACTCTTCTCTGCTTGTTTTACTCTCTCCCTCTCTGTCTCCCTCCCTTTTTCCTCTCTTCTTCCCCTTTGTGCCATATGGTTGCCCAGCCCTCCTCACTACATAAAGACAACCTGGTCCAGGTCTGCCTATAACCAGCACAGAAGCTGAAACAGGTCAGATGATTTCCAGGCCCAAGCCACTACCAGGAGCCATGAGTCCAGAAGGATTCTAAGTCACAGACCAGTTCTTCTATGGGAAATACATCCCTATCAAGAGCAATCACTGAGCCAACATTCTTGGAAAGCCAAATATTTATGGACAAATAATTGTTCCATCTTGCTTTTTTTTTAAAAAAAAAAATCCTCTTGAAACACACCTGTTTGTCTTGAGGTCAGAATGTTCCAAATTGGAAATGTTCCTGACTTCCCTGATTTTCTTATTATTTGAAGACTGCAGCTGCTCCTCCCAAACAAGCTCACAAGATTATGATCCAGACTGACTTTCCCAAGCATGAATCAATCAGGCAATTACAACAGTTTCCAAAGCCAAGTCCTTAATGAAACATGTGTCCTTTGCTGCCTATTGCAAAATCCAACCCTCAGTCAACCTATAAAATGTACTGTGAAATATTAGCCTTTTCCAACCAATTCTCCTTCTGACATTATTTCCATTCATAGGGAGTTCAAACAGAAAAACATCCAAATAACCAAAACAATGCCCTTTCCTAGATTAGCTTAATACCATTAGGTTAGCTCTATAGGTTAGTTTAATATCAAATGTAGTCAGCACTCAAGATTATTTCATAATCTCCATGCCGCCTATATTGAGAAAAACTGAAAATAAATTGACTGTTATATTCCATTCTGGACCACGCTGGCTTGTTCTTCTCTATGCCATTTGGATGTTTAAGGCACTGTAAATTCTAAAACTTGCTGAAAGAAAATAAGTACTTTGAGAATGAAACTGAACACAAAGATTTGATTGTGTGAAAAGAATTGTGCTGGAAGGTTGTGTGAGTTTTGACAAGGATTGGAGAAGGCTAGGGAATATAGTTTTCTATAGCTACAAAACTGTGAGTTAAGGAGAAATGGGTGGAGGGGCACAGTAGCGGCCTGCGCACCTAACGGCGCGCAAATCATATAACAAAATCAAAAATAGTGGTGGTATATTCAGGGCAAGTGCATCTGAGATTCCTTTCATCTCAGCATGTCTGGCTTAGTTCAGTGCAACACTTGTTTTGCAGCTGTCTTTCACAGCAATCTTTTCAAACTGGGAAACTGTCCTATCTGTACACAAATTACTAGTCTACAAGGACAGATTATTCATCTAGGGTCTGTAATCTGCGCTCTTCAGGCAGAAATCAGGTGTTCAGTTCAGCCCTCCTACTCTACTGAGCCTCCACACTATCAGCCCCCTCTACTGCAAAGATCCTGCAGGAGAAGGGCAGTGTGGACAACTATGGGATCTGGCAGGGTGAGAGCTGTGAACCATAAACCATAAATTCCAGGAACGGTTGCTGGAATTGGGTATGTCTAGTTTAATGAAGAGAAGGGTGAGGGGTGACATGATAGCAGTGATCCAATATCTCAGGGGCTGCCACAAAGAAGAGGGAGCCAAGCTATTCTCCAAAGCACCTGAAAGCAGGACAAGAAGTAATGGATGGAAACTAATCAAGGAGAGAAGCAACCTAGAACTAAGGAGAAACTTCCTGACAGTTAGAACAATTAATCAGTGGAACAACCTGCCTCCAGAAGTGGTGAATGCTCCAACACTGGAAGTTTTTAAGAAGAGACTGGACAGCCATTTGTCTGAAATGGTATAGGGTTTCCTGCCTGAGCAGGGGGTTGGACTAGATGACCTCCAAGGTCCCTTCCAACTTTATTATTATTATTATTATTATTATTATTATTATTATTATTATTATTATTATTATTATTATTATTATTATTATTATTATTATTGTTGTTGTTGTTGTTGTTGTTATTGTTGTTATTATTATTATTATTATTATTATTATTATTATTATTATTATTATTATTATTATTATTATTCCCCCATCAGTGAGGAACAAAGCTGCTAACTCAGACTGTATTTCGAAAATGATTTGTGCAGTACTAGAAAAAAGTAAGTTGTCTTTTAAATGGGTCAGTCTGTAAGTAAGCAAAATATAACTTGACCCAATCCTTTATAATCAGCCATGACTTTCTTTTAAAGTAATCTGTAGCTTTGTGTGCTGACGAAACAAGTTATCTCCCCCTTTTTTCTGCTATTTTACAATCCTCCCGTCCAGAGGGAAGGCAATGCACAACTGGCTTTTTGGGTATTACTTGGGGAAAAATAGTTTTCAATGGATTTGCTGACAGACTTTCACCTATTATAGACCTAGCCAAGCAGTTATAATAAAGGGATTTATCTTGGATTAAACTCCTGGAATTACTCATTAATTGGATTAATGAACAGCAATTCATCATGCGTGCCAAGCTTTGCCTCTTTCTGACTTCTTGCTCCAATCCCCTTGTAAAATTATCAAGGGGAAACCCTCTGTCAAAACTTTATGAAGAAGTTTGAAGGTTTGCTTTCAGTCAGAATGACCCCAAATCTTCTTTGGTTTGTTTTAACTTATTTTTCTGCAATTTGATTCTGTTAGTTTTCTGACATTGGGTGATTATTCTTATTTTTAACTTATTGCAGAATAGTCAATGTTTTTTTATTTCAAAATGGAGACATGCTATCTGGATGGTTTTCTTAATACATAGTTAAGGAACCTGTATGCTCTAAAAGTGTCTGAATAATGGTACGTAGCAGATCCAGCCAGTAAGTCTCTTTCTCCCAAACAAGCTGTACAGGTAATTTATCAACATTCAAACAATGTCCCTTTCTCTGTCCCAGAGAATGCATTACTATATCTTATCCAGACATAATTGTAATTCTAGTATCTGATGATCATAGATGATCATGATCTGATGCTCCTCATTAGGGATAGTAGATCAGATGTGCTCTTTTCTGTAGTTTTGTATTTGGGATAGAACTCTAAAATGGCACATTTCTGATTATTTTGTATTAAAAAAATTAAAAGATGGCTTCTTTCTCTGTATGTATTATTATCACCCTGCATACTGTCAGAGCAGGAGTAAGCTATCTTTGTTGAAGGTTATGGATTATAATCTACCATGGTCTCTTGACATTAGTAGACATTTTGGACTTTCCAGACCAGAGACAGTAATCCACCCAAAGCAGTGGTGGGATTCGGCCAATTTGCACCAGTTCAGCAGAACTGGTAGCTAATTTTTTATTGCCCAGGCCCAGAATGGACTTCCAGAAGTGGCATCCACACAGAGAACCAGTTGTTCACATATTTGAATCCCACCACTGGCCCAAAGTCACCTATTTGGTTTCTGTGTATAAGGGAGGACTTAACCACAACACCACACTGGCACTCTCTTTCACACACGTGTGTGTCATGCATTTTTAAAAGCCAGGTATGCTGTTTTGTGCCAGGAAGGGCAATCATTGACTGAAATTATTGACTGATTTGCTGGCAATCCTGATGGAATGAAATACCCACATTCATTTCTCACCCCATTGGTCCTATGGTAATAAAAGGCCCCTCTCCCCCATGCACATGTAAGTTGCATTCACTACTCCCCTGATACATGTGAACTGCTTAAAGTGTCCCTGAGTGGTAACAGAAAGAACACTCAGTCAATAACCTATGCCCAGTAAACCATGTTTTTTTGTATTCATTGACCATATCTCAAAAATATTATAGCTGTCATGCTGATCTAATAGGAAGGGATAACTAATAAGGTCACCCAGATGGATTTTACTAAAACATTCCAACCTCATGTTGTAATTTATTATTGCTTGTTTATTTGTTTATTTGTTTAGCTATTTAGTTAGTTTTTTATATCCTGCCTTTATCATTGTTATAAATAACTGAAGGCAGCAAATATTCTAAACCCTTTTTTCCTATTTTCCCCAAAACAAGAATCCTGTGAGGTGGGTTGGGCTGAAAGAAAATGACTAACCCAAAGTCAGGATTACTGGTCAACAAGTTTAGTTGACTAGTTTAATCTGTAATAGGTTGTATTCTAGTTAAAGGTAAAGGTAAAGGTTCCCCTGCACATGCGTGCTAGTCATTTCCAACTCTAGGGGCCAGTGCTCATCTCCGTTTCAAAGCTGAAGAGCCAGCATTTGTCCGAGGATGTCTCCGTGGTCATATGGCTGGCATGACTAGACGCCAAAGGTGCACGGAACGCTGTTACCTTCCCACCGTAGTGTTCGCTATTTTTCTACTTGCATTTTTCCGTGCTTTCGAACTGCTAGGTTGGCAGAAGCTGGGATGAGTAATAGGTGCTCAATCTGTTACGCGGCAACTTGGGATTTGACCCGCCAAACTGCCGACCTTCTGATCGACAAGCTCAGCGTCCTAACCCTCTGAGCCACCGTGTCCCTTATGTATTCTAGTTACTGTTCCTTTATAACTATCAGCCAGGTGGGTTAGAACAGCCAAGATGGGGAGCAGCACAAGAATCTGTATTGAAAGTCATAAGGAATTTGGATGTTCAGGCAATGCCTTAAGGACAGTTAAAATTCAACATTAAATCTTGGTTAGGATAGGGAGGGTTGCCCTTTACCCATAACCTGCACTTAAACAGGCTGAAGATAAGTCAAACCAACTATAACTTAGCATTACCAGTTTGTTTAAGAAGTGCAGGTGTAAAACTTATCCAAAATAATTTTTTCAAAGTCCCATTGATTACACAGATGGTCCAAAGGAGCTTCAGCCTCCTTTGGTTGAATCATATCTGTGCAATTAATAGCAATACATATATGACAAAGCAGTTGACAATGTTTAATGTTTTGCTTTGGGAAAAATACACCACAACACAGTTTTAATTTTGTCGCTGTGGCTTGTTGAAGATGATAAATGATCAGAAATACTAAAGAACAGTGTGCAACTTTTTTTGGTTAAGCAATTTACACCTTCAAAGAGAAAATTTTGTCAAATAAACAGATTCAAAAGCAGTAACAATAGAGCTGCTTAGCTTTTGGAAGACAAAACAAAATGAAATATATTACCGACAGTTTCATCCTCAGTATTGTTAATACAGTCCAGGTAGTCCTGCCTTATAGGTAGTCTGATTTATAACCACAATTGAACCCCAAATTTATGTTGCTAAGTGAGAAATTAGTTAAGTGCCCCATTTTACGACTTTTCTTGCCAGAGTTGTTAAGTGAATCACTGCAGTTATTAAATTAGTAACATGGCTGTGAAGTGAATCTGGCTTCCTTGTTGACTTTATGTGTCATAAGGTTGCAAAAAGTGATCACATGACCCCAGGACACTGCAATTGTTATAAATATGAACCAGTTGTCAAGCATCTGAGTGTAAATCATGTGACCATGGGGATGCTGCAATGGTCATAAGTATGAAAAATGGTCATTGGTCACTTTTTCCAGTGCCATTATAACTTTGAACAATCACTAAGCGAACTGTTGTAAGTTGAGGACTATCTGTAGTTTTCTTTCAAGACCTTAGAAATTGAAAGTGCTTAAAATGCCTCAGTTAACAGTAGGCCCAAATTAGAAAAGAAAATCATGTCAGAATTTTCAAACTGTTGGTCTTGCCATTATATATTCAGAGTTTTGAGTTAAAATTATAGGAGAATGAATGCAAATGCAAATATTTAAAGTTTTAATCCTGGATGGAGGCATCTGATATTCCAATAGCTATAATAGAACTGAAGCCATGTTTATAAAATCTCTTCCTCCTAGAACACATTAATGTATAAACCAGAAGCTCCAAGAGGGCAGGACTTATCAAAGTAACCATGCCCATACATGAAAGAGAGATCAACATTAACTGATCAAAAATGTTGGCTCTTTGCTTTCCCTTCTGGAGCACATTCATTTCATCATTAAAAGAATGCTTAAAGGTTATTCTGTATAGATTGTGAGGGAGGATCTCTGTATTCCAGAGAAGAATTTCACAGGGTGTAACAAGGATCCTTATAGACCAGTATTCAATTTTCTACAGTAGCCATCTAGATGTAAAGCTGAGTAGCTATGCAAATAATGAGATTCATATCAAGAGATTTCTGTAGATACTGTTGTAATGAAGAAGCTGCTAGAACAAAGAAAAATCCACTTATTTGGCTGAATGGATGCTTTTGCCAAAACTTTTTAATTTTCCCCCCATTCCAATAGAAAAGAAATAATGTAACAATGCTCAGGACTCTCTTTGCATATTAATCAGCAGGGTAATTCTCTGGAAATGGAACACAACTGGATGTGAAGACTGGAGATGGTCCAAAATAAGCTGGTTCCCATTTCTTGGGGCTGCAGAGAAAAAGAAAATCAAGAAAAAGATCTCAGTACATCCTTATGGGAAGGGAAGTTGGACATGACTTGAAATACTCATTCTTAAGTATCCCTTCCTCCTAGTTATAGACTGAAAGTGGGACAAATCCCTAATAAAGGACTATAGCCTGGCCTTTCCCATTTCTAAACCAGCATCTTTAATCATTATACCACCCAGAGATGTGTGTGTATGTGTGTGTGTGTGTGTGTGTGTGTGTGTGTGTGTGTGTGTAAACTTGGAACCATTCTTTCATAACAACCACCATAAACACAGCCTCTGTTGTCCTATAATCATGTTGTACTTTAGCAAAGACAGGCTTTCTGGCCTACTTCCTCACCTGATAGCATCATTTTAAGGTCATTTCAAGGTAATTCAAAGGCCACATAAACTTTACTCTACATAGCAATCAGATAAAATACAGTGTTTCCCTCATGTTTTCTCTGACTCAAAAATGAAGTAGAAAAGAATTCGGAACACAGAAGTGAGACTGAGACATGGAAAGAGATAGACTATAACTGCAAAACTGCCAAAAAAACTAGATTTAATTTTTCCGATATAAAATTAATACAGATATTAAATCAAAATATGTTATATATCTGGTTGAATGGTTTTTGTTCTTGAGGTCTTCACATAAACACTCTAACACTCTAGAGGAAAAAAAAACCCAAAAAAAACCACCAGAAAATGCTGGCCACACCCATGTGTGCGCTACAGCTTAATCTGCCTTTGTAACATCTGTAGCCCTCCATATAATATTAATGGTAACTCTCTTGACCTAAAGGTAACCCTTGAAATATGGACCTATTTTACAAAATAATTACATTGCTCCAGAAAAAAATACACAATTCTACAAATCTATTGTCAGTGCTAAACTTTTGTTAAGGGTATGACTTTACAGATTGTTTCTAACAGATTTAATGTTAAAAAGTTGAATCATAGCTTCATCTTTACCACTGACATTTATAAGAGGGAAAGTTAGGCTAATATGGAACACTTTGGCAAATCCCTTAAGCTTCTTAGTTCAACCATTGTAGAGCTCTCTTTTAGTAGCAACTGTGTTAATGTGAATTCGCTGTGTTTTCCCAGCCTCTGTGGAGAGGGCAAACGGTCTTTAATTGAGTTTATAAAACCGTATTTCTTTTCCAGGCATGGACCCTAATGTTCTGCCCGGAAAAATAATAATAATAATTTTCAACAACTCAGATGGAATTGTTTTTTAAAAAAATCACTTTGTAATAATAATAAGTTGGAAGGGACCTTGAAGGTTGTCTAGTCCAACCCCCTGCTAAGGCAGGAAACCCTATACCATTTTTTCACAATTGAATCTCATTTTGTTAGATAGCGCCCAGTGTTCGAGTCTGTTCAGATCCTCCTGTATCTTAAGCCTATCTTCTGGAGTATTGGCTATTCCTGCCAGCTTGGTGTCGTCTGCAAATTTGATGAGTTCCCCATCTATCCCCTCATCCAAATCATTGATGAAGATGTTGAAGAGCACTGGGCCCAGAACAGAGCCCTGGGGCACCCCACTACACACTTCCTTCCATGTAGATGCAGTTCCATTGAGGACCACACGCTGATTATGGCCTGTCAGCCAGCTATGAATCCATCTGGTGGTGATGCTATCTAACCCACATTTTTCTATCTTATCAAGTAGTAGGTTGTGATCTACTTTGTCAAATGCCTTACTAAAGTCCAAGTAAATTGTATCTACAGCATTCCTCTGGTCCACTAGTTTTGTCACTTGGTCAAAGAATGCAATAAGGTTTGTCTGGCATGATCTGTTTTTGACAAACCCATGTTGGCTTTTAGTGATAACTTTGTTCGCATCAAGGTGTTCGCTGATTTGTTGTTTGATTATCTTTTCCAGAATCTTCCCAGGTATTGAGGTCAGGCTGATCGGTCTGTAGTTTCCTGGATCTGTTTTTCCCCCTTTTTTGAAGATGGGAACTACATCTCTCTTCCAGTCCTCTGGTAGTTCCCCAGTGCTCCAGGATCTTTGAAAAATATAGTTCAGTGGTTCTGAGATCACGTCTGCCAGTTCCTTGAGAACCTTGGGGTGTAATCCATCTGGTCCTGGTGATTTGAACTCATCTAGGTTGGACAGGTGCTCACTTACCATTTTCTTGCCTATCTTAACTTGCGTTTCTATTCTGTTTTTTATGGCACTGGTTTTGGTAGGTTGGACTGTTTTTTCCCTTTGTGTAAAGACAGATGCAAAAAACGAGTTAAATAGTTCTGCTTTCTCCCTGTTGCTTGTCACCTTCTTGCCACTTTCCCCCACTAATGGACCAATTATTTCTTTAACTTTTTTCTTGTTTCTTATATGTTGAAAGAAGCTTTTTTTTGTTATTTTTGACTTTGGTCGCAAGCCTTAGTTCATTTTGAGCCTTAGCTTCCCTCACTTCATCTTTGCAGGCACGGGCTGTTTGCTGATATATGTGCCCAATATGCCTTGCAGGCAGCTTTCAATGCTGAAAATGCACTTAATTTTGACTAAAGCAAGAACCAAAAGCCTGCCATGATATCAGAGATTCCATGTAATATATATATCAGAGATGCCATGTAATATATATTTTTTAAATTTATGCCAATACTGTTTTCCTACATGATTACTTTGATTCCATGGGGAAATAGAGGTCAGAATGTAAGTCCAGTGTCACCTTCTTGCCACTTTCTCCCACTAACGGACCAATCATTTCCTTAACTTTTTTCTTGTTTTTTATATGTTGAAAGAAGCTTTTTTGTTATTTTTGACTTTGGTTGCAAGCCTTAGTTTATTTTGAGCCGTAGCTTCCCTCACTTCATCTTTGCAGGCACAGGCTGTTTGCTGATATTCTGCCTTAGTTATGTGCCCCTCTTTCCACTTCTTATACTTGTCCTTTTTATCTTTCAGTTTATCAGAGAGTTCTTTATGCAGCCATGCTGGTTTCTTTTGAGAGCTGTTATTTTTCTTCTTTGTTGGTATTGTGCTAGACTGGGTCTTTATTATCTCACTTTTCAAAGTTTCCCAAGCTTCTTGAGCTGTTTTCGCCTTTGGTCAAAGTAGACCAAAGCCATACCAGCCATCAGGTACAATTTAGAACTATGGAGAACATATTTGCTGGATAGTCTACCTACAGATTAAAAATGGAAATATAGTACCCAAAAGACTAATTTCTGCATCATTTGCATAGTTAGGATAGAGATTCTCTGGATGCAGTTCCTCACAAGATAAATAAATGGTGTGTGCTTCACAGAAGTGTGAAAGAAATGGCATTAAGGAAAAGGTTTATTATGTATAATTGCTTGCTCTGTTTATGTGACTTCTATAGAACTTGGACAAGCAATTTAGTTTGCAGAGATTTATAATGGTTTTTATGAAGATGTATGAAACTAAAAACCTGTGAGCTTTTTCAATCCACCAATAAATCATTTTACAACATTTACTTTCTCTTTGTTGTGTGTTCACATATACACATATATAACATTAAAATTAAAACTAGTTTACTGAAGTAGCATATATTTTTCTGCTTGTTTCCCTTATTTATGAAATAAATTACAAGAATTTAATGCTAACTTAATGGATGTTATTATTACATTTGTTGAAACTTTGTTTTCCAGAAAACATAGTATTCATATCAGAGAGGTACATAGAACCATTATATATTTTGCTGGGAAGTTGTAAGCATCAAGGAAGAAAAAAAGAACTAAGGAATTAAGGTTGCCATGATATAAAAAAGATGTTGCGAATCTAGAAAGAGAGCAGAAAAGAGCAACAAATATAATTATGGGACTGGAGTCTAAAACATATGCAGAACATATGTTTAGTTTATAAGGACTGGGGATATGATAGCAGTCTCCCAATATTTGAAGGGCTGATACAAAGAGGGGATTAACCTATCCTCCAAAGCACCTGAAGGCAGGACAAGAAGCAAAGGATGGAAATTAATCAAGGGGAGAACCAACCTAGAAATGACAAATTTCCCGATAGTGAAAACAATTAATCAGTGGAACAACTTGCCTCCAGAAGTTGGGGGTGCTCCATCACTGGAGGTTTTTAAGAAGAGATTGGACAACCACTTCTCTGAAATGATATAGAGTCTTCTGTTTGAGTAGCAGATTGGAATGGAAGACTGCCAAGGACACTTCCAACTGTTCTATTATTCTGCTTCATACTGGTGAAGCAAGCAGATCTCTTTACCCTAAGGATAAGATGGCTTTTTTGGGTTAGTTTGTTTCTTTGGCATCCTAACAGCATGTCATAGGTATTCTTACAAAATGAGAGCTATGAATATGGCCAGCTGTAGGACCCCTTTGGATTCATAGATTTAGATCCTCTTTGGCTTCCTTTTAGCCCTAGCACTAGTATAACTTTGTGGGCCAGTAGGCACACTACTACATAAAGCACGGGGCAATAGCCACTTGATGTTTTTATTTCCTATGGAAGTCTTTTAGCAGGGTAGTGCTACAGGGCACCTCTTCATCTGTCCTTTCAATGAAAAGAATATATAAAATTGAGCCGAAAGGAAGAAAGTGCCCGTGTGTGCACATTGGCTACCAAGAGTATAATGCTGTTGAAGATCTCCTCACTAGTCCCAGAATTATATTAGTGCTTTGGGATCATTTCCTATTATTTAATATTTGCCAGATGAAAATAGAAGCACTTTTATCTACTTAATAATACCTCTGCCCTGTCCTATCTTCTGCTTTTTGGGCCCATATTTGTACCGCATTCTTCAGTTTCCTCCCCCCCTTCCCCATGCTGTGCACTCCTGCTATATTAAGGCACTCAGAAGTCATATTACTGGATTCAAACTCTTCCAGATAAATGTGTACAAAATAGCACTCTTAATCTCTCCTACCGTGACACCTACCTAGAAGGAAAACATTCAGTCATCAAATGTCACAGAACTTGTCTTTTTTTTTCTTCTTTTCCCATATTTAACCTTATTTACAATTTCCTATCACTTAACTGAAGCTTTGCAAAATCCTCTCCTGATGTCCCCTAGGGCTTAAGAAAATTAATGCAAATCTGCTTATTAGGAAGAGAATGTTATAAATACTCAGAACAATTTGAACATTTTTTTTCTAAATCTTCTTTTGAATTCTGTGGAGGAAGGCTAATGTTCTATAGAGATAGATAGATAGATAGATAGATAGATAGATAGATAGATAGATAGATAGATAGATAGATAGATAGATAGATAGATAGATAGATAGACAGACAGACAGACAGACAGAAAGATAGATGAAATGGCTCTGTCTCATAGGAAGGGAGAAAGAGGCACAAAGTGCATTTGACAGAAAGTGGTACAGCTAGTACATACAGTATATTCTGCAGTTCTTGAAGGCACTTGCATTCAAGTTCAAATTGAATGATGGCCATGGTGTTGCCAAGGTGAGTGAATCTATTGTCCTCCCACTGGTTATGTGGAAATTGCCTTTTCGCTACTGATAATTTGGACTGCATTTTATAAAAGACTTCACAAGCCTAGGTTACTTGCTGCTGAAAACGTATGAAAGGAAATCTCAAAAGAATTCTGTATGGTACATTAGCAATGTCGTATTCCATCCATTTTTCCAGTGTGTGCCTGGGTATACATAATATTTGGGGTGGACCTAATGTTACTGAAATCCTGCCAACAAAAGTTGTAAAGAGCAATGGTGAGCTCAGCACATTTCCTCTCTGTGCTTTTCACACCCAGCAGGACTTTTAAGCATTCTACCTTGCAACAGGAGGGGAAAAGAAGTCAAGTACAAACTGATTCATCCATGCAGACTGATGAAAAATGAAACATTTAAACTTTGTTCATCTGAATAAAATCAAAGAATGGCACATCTGGAGGACTAATTGAGTGGTGCGGGGTAACTTGCACCTCTTCCCAGTATTTTGCAGAAAGTTGTACCTGTGATTTTGGAGTAAAATCCATGGCAGACATGATCCATGGTTTCTTCAATAATGGTTTTATTGTATAAGCCACTGAGATAAAGGAGAAACAAGAGCTACTTTTTGAATAAACCACAGCAGGTGAATATGAGCATTTACAGATTCAAACCCTTTGACAAAGGAGAAGGCAGGGAGCTGGAGACGATGATTCAGGGAGAGGCCAGAGGACCAGAAGGAGAATCCTGCTGAGAAAGCAACACCTGTATTTCCCTTATCGGGCTGTATATGCTTCTTAACCCTCTGTGAGGCATGGCTTTGTCTCGATATTGTCCAGGGAGAGAAGACAGCTGCTTTCTCATCCTGGAAAGACATCCTCAGGAGCACAGAATAGACCATAGGGTAAGGAGATACTTATATGCCCACAGCTGAAGTTGGAAGGCTTATTGAGAGAGCAGGAAAAGAAGCCTCAAATTAGTAATGCCAGAAATGCTTACCTGCTTAGCATTTTAGTTTTGAATGTTAGTTTGACAGCTGAGGCAACCAAGAATCTGTTTTTGCTCTCAGCACCAGTCTCTGAATGCAGAAGGGAAGAATCAACTTCCGTAGGGTCTCTATAACTTTAGAGAAGGGGGGTCTTCAAACTTGGCCCTTTTCTGACTTGTGGACTTCAACTCCCAGAATTCCTCAGCCAGGCAAGCTGGCTGAGGAATTCTGGGAGTTGAAGTCCACAAGCCATAAAAAGACCAAGTATGAAGACCCCTGCTTTAAAGTCCAGAGTTTGTTTTCTCATCAACTCATTAGCTCCCCACCACCTAGACTACAAGGTCTCTGCTCTAACAGTCCCAATTGCTTCTGTCAACATGGCAGGCTAAGCAAAAACAGAAAGAACTTTGTTGTGGCTTAAGGTGCTGTGCAAACCCAGGTAACAAGCATGATAGAGGAGTAAAGATTTAGGTATATTTTTCTGAACTGAGAAGAAATTTGGGTTGCAATCTGGAATAATTCTTGAAATTGTAGGTATCCCAATTTGGATTTCTTTCTTTGCTCTTTTAATTTTCCTCAGACAATTTTTGTATTAATTGTTCTGCCAACTCAATATTGTCTTGCTAATCCCTTTCTTCCTGCCAGTCAAGAAATAATCATGACAATAGAAAATATTTTTTCCCTTTCTTTTACTATGTTGTAGGTTGTTACATTTGTTATATTTTCTCAGGCTTTGTTTTATGTTGTTTCTCTGTCAAAAATATTGAAATTTACAGCATTGGTGAGGAAGAAGTAGGACACCTTGAAACACAATAGGAATAATGCCCTACTATATACTTTGTGTAAGCAACTGTCTACTTCTTTAGATGTCATGTTAGAACAGCCAGAAAAGTAAGTTGAAAGCTGATCAAGAGAAAAATAGTCTAATAAATAATAAGTCTCATGCTCTCTGTGCAGAATACAAAGCCTTCAAAAGGCTCTGATTCTACAAAGTCAAATTATATAAATACATTTTTGTTACTGTTGTGTACAAGGCACAATTCTTTTTATTTGCCATTACCTTTCCCCAAGATACAACTATTCTGACTATTTGGGTTTGACAAAAAGAGTCTTTGGGGGTGAGGAGGGGAGTGATAAAATAGAATCAGAACTTTGCGATATATAAAAGGCCCTTGCATAATTGCACTAGAGAGTAAGACAAGAAACAATGGTTGGAAACTGATCAAAGAGAGAAGCAACCTGGAATTAAGGAGAACCTTCCTAAAAGTGAGGACAATTAACCAGTGGAACAGCTTGCCTTCAGAAATCCTGGGCACTCCATCACTGGAGTTTTTTAAGAAGAAACTGGACAGCCACTTGTCTGAAATGGTACAGGTTCTCCTGCTTGAGCAGGGGGCTGGACTAGAAGACCTCCAAGGTCCCTTCCAGCTTCTATTCTATTCTATTCTATTCTATTCTATTCTATTCTATTCTATTCTATTCTATTCTATTCTATTCTATTCTATTCTATTCTATTCTATTCTATTCTATTCTATTCTATTCTATTCTATTCTATTCTATTCTATTCTATTCTGTTCACGTAGTACATCACAATATGAAGGGGCAGAGCTTGTGGTGTGACATCAAAAACTACCTTTCATTACTTTGAACATCATCATGATCAGGAGTGAGCATCTATTGGTAGACAGGGATATGGGACCATCCAGGAATGACATCAATACTTAAATTCAATGCATTCTACTTTTATTAAGTAAATAATTGATATCTCACCACAGTTACTCATACAGCGGAGGAGATTTTCACCCAGAAAATGTGGTTATCTTCAGAGGTAAGAGCTTTGTGATACATGTGTAGCTTAACAAGTCTTTGCTGATGTTGACCTGCTTAACTCTTTCTGAGACTTGTACAGTTGCAACTTACATCATGTCTTTTTGTAGCCCTCAGCAAATTCTTTAGCTTAAAGATAATAAGCCATTCTTTTAGGGACCTCAATGTATTTCTTATCTACAACTTGACACTTAGTGTCTTCCTAACATTCTGATTTTCAGCTTTCCAGTTGACCCCATTTCTCTAGAGAGCTCTTTTATTTGCAACTTTTTGACCTCATTCTTGCTCATTTCTTTTGCCTCTAATAGAATTTCTTGCTCATCCTCTGTTTGTGCTCTAAAATGCTTACATTGCATTTCAGTTGTACAAGAAATAATCAAAGTATGCATAATCAATATCCTAGATTTCAGAAATAGAGCCTTGGTGGAGCAGTGGGCTAATGCCTCCTTAAGTAACACCAGCTGCCTGCAATTAGTGCAGGTTCACATCCCACCAGGCTCAAGGTTGACTCAGCCTTCCATCCTCCCTAGGTAGGTAAAATGAGGACCCAGATTGTTGGGGCCAATAAGCTGACTTTGTAATAATGCCGCTTGGGGGAGGGGGGCGAAAGCCCTAATAAGCAGGCATATACATAGAATGAAGGCTATTGCTAAGCACATTGATTTGTGCTTTAAATTGTAAGCCACCCTGAGTCTTTAGAGAAGGGCGGGATATAAATGGGATTTAAAAAAAATAGAGTAAATAGCTAAATTTACATTAAGAAGGATTATAGGGATGATTCACCAAGCTATCTTAAGTTTCATGCATACACCTAGCCTGAACTTGGTTTTGCCACAGCTCTGCATGTCAGACTTAACCTAGGATCACATGGCAAAAGGCAAAATCTTTGTGATCCATTCCTGGTGACTTAAATAACATTGTCACATCGTTTTCTTGGAAACAACATGTAAATGTTTGGCCATTGCCTTCATTCAAGATTTTTTTTATTATTATTTGCCAGTCTCAACATCAGTCCTAACTCAAAGAAAAGGAAAGCCTGCCTACTGAATCATGAGTGCTGTATCTCTGGAGAGTTTGGATCAAAAGTTAAATAGCCACTTGCCTGGGGTCAGTTTATTGCCCCCAATAATCTGGGTCCTCATTTTACCTACCTCGAAAGGATGGAAGGTCCATTCCAACCCAGTAATTGTAAAGCAAGCATTCAGGCCAATTCAACATCCAACTTCTTAATTTAAAGCCATTTAGGGCACAAACCAGGAATATATCAAGCAACGTTTTGCCAAAGCTGAATCTGTGGGTCAGCTAGAGAGGGCTGTTGAGTACAGTCTGCTCCTTGAGAGACATACATGGGAATGGTTTAAATGTCAGGCCTTATTCATTGTAGCCATTGCCTTCTGAAACACTTCCCCCCTCAGAGTATACACAGCCCCTACTCAGCTAACCTTCTGGTAACATCTGAAATATTTATTTCAGTGTACTTTTGGCCCCAGGAATGATTGAGTGGTGGCACATTTTACAGAATTTATTTTTGAGTTTCATATTTTTACTTCATGATTTGATTTTTGTACTTGCATGCTACCAGAGACCTTGAGGACTGATGCAGGCTATAACAATTGCTGATAAATACATTGTATATTTCCATTACAGAAATCTCACCCAAGGACTAGGCTTCTAAGCTAGAAAAATCAGGGGGTTGTTGCCGCCTGTTGAGAGAATACCCCTTGTCTTCTGCATTAAACTCTGCTCCATAACTCCTCATAAAAACTCAAGTCTGATCATGAAGTCTGCCTTATTTTATGAACTTTTTCTAAAGATAGGATTTGTATTCTTTGAACTCTTACTGTATGATACACCAGGATATGTGAATCATTAGGTATTAATAAGAGATATTCTGTTTTGGCATGTCTTGTTTATTTTGAAGTAATTGTATTCAGGGTATAATATAATAAATAAATAATGCTCATTCCAAAGTTCTGGCTGTAATTGATTTGAAGAAGCATTTATATAAGATTATATACAGTCTTCTGTGTGTCAAAAATAACCCCAAATAATTAATTAAAAAGTTTAAAAATCCTGTTACTATTTTATTCTTATAATTAACAAGTTTATAGGCTTGCTATTTCTGATGGTTCATATGTCAGTCCAACTCTGTTGTCATTAAGTCAGGCAATTATGTTTTTTTCTGCATTTTCTCTGATAATTAGAAGAGCACGTTGACTTCAAAAATAAAATGACCTTCTCTTTCAGATTCCCCTTTAATCATTGTTTGTTCAACATGAAACTTGTGCTAGGATTAAGAAATCCAATCTACATATATGTTTAGGCAAAATAGGCTGATTATGCATTACAGATGGTATGGTTAGTACACTTGAAGAACATTAAGACATAGACACTTTTCCAGTGTCACTTGGATCAATATTTCAAGATTACAAATATTGAAATACTGTACATCTGGTGGTGACCAGGGCACCAGGACCATACTGCTCTATGCCACTCAGAAGAATAATAGTGTGTGTTTGTGTGATTGTTTTGATATTTCCATTCCAGTACAATTCTAAACACTGTTCTTTGAAACTTAAGTTTACTGGTTTCCTGTGTAAATTATTGTGGATAAAATCAGTGAGACTTACCTTCAAGAAACAATGTTTAGATGGTATTGAAAACTACAGCAGAACATAACAGCTTAGGAAGTAACTGCTTTTACTGCTTTGATATTTCCCAAAGCTGTATAATATTAAAATGTTGAGATAATAATATTTTCAGAGATACATTTCTTCCATCTTTTGAAAGCAAGACATGATCTCAAGGAAAGAACAGTGGGATTAGACATTCCCAAGGCAATTACTAATAACGAATTCAGTTAAAAGGAATGGAAAACACATGACCTCATTCAAATTAAATGCCTTTTATTTTTAACAATCCTATTAAAATATAAAGTGAATAACAGCAAGCACCAAATTTGACAGTGATTAATGGTTTGAGTTAATTGTGATTTTAACTATTTATATGTTTCTTGAATTATTGCATGGGGTTTTTATTCTTATATGTCTTGAGTATCTTTTATAGTGTGTGTGTGTGCACACTTGCCTAATGGGTTTGTCGACCGGAAGGCTGGCAGTTTGAGACCTAAGTACCGTGTGATGGGGTCAGCTCCTGTTTTTGCCCCAGATCCTGTCAGTTTGAAAGCATGCAAATGCAAGTAAATAAATACGTACCACTTTGCCGGGAAGGTAACAGTATTCTGTTCACCTTTGGTGTATAGTCACGTTGGCAACATGACCAAGGAAGCATCTTCAGATGACACTGGCTCCCTTGACACAGCCCCCTAGAGTCAGACACAACTGGACAGGGGAAACCTTTACCTTATTCTTTATAAAATAGATTAGTTTCTCTTTTACCCTGGATTTTACACTCTACCATTTTTGTAAGATGAGTCTTTCCTTTGTACTTAGATTTATTTCACTATTGATCTATCCTGGGGCTGTTCCATAATTCTGGCTGCATAAGATAAGTAATACATGTGTATGCCATTTTAATAAATGTGATATGGCAGAGTAATCCTTGCAGGTTAAAAGGACAAAATAAAGTTTTCCTGATCATTTGTGGGCTTTACCCCAAGGGGTAAAGTGGTATCTTTACTTTTTCATTTTCTTCCTAATGTGCAGTAGATACAAATCTTTCTTCTACATCATATCAAAGAAATGGTCAGCCCTCTGTTTATTAATAATAATAAAAAAGAAAACTGGAATATCACCCATTCTTTTCATTTATTTACTGATGGAGCTGTTTTTTAACATGACCATTACATCCTGGCTTCACATTTAATGCAAATACTCAGAGCTCCTGAACAGCTGCTTTGCTAAACACAAGACAAGCCATATCATTTGCAAGCTTGTGTGGTTGTTATGTAAGTTGTTTCTGGCTGGCTGTCTGGCTTAATGGCTGTACCTGACCACTCTGACAATTCACCACTCCTCCATTTTGTAAATCGCTTCTTTTGAAGGCTTCAGAGAGCCTTCTCAGACAGAAGCCTTTTAGACCCCCACATATTCCATAAGTATTCTAATGGAAAATGTGGGGGTCTGAAAGGCCTTTCAAACCCCCACATATTCCATTAGAATACTTAAAAGTTTTATATGAGATGTTAGAAAAAGCAAAACAACACTTCAGTTAATTCAAAAGAATAATGTTTGAGGCAGAATATACAATTGCAAAAATTGACCCCATCACTTTCAAACTGCTATTTTTTTCACAAACTGAATTAGATAGAGCCTTTTATATGAAAGCCTGATGGACTGGACTGAAGCATAGGGATTGCTAGTTCTACCAGCATAATTCTCAGAGTTACATATTAATCACATAATATAGACAAAATAGTATATAAGGGTAAAGAGGTGTTTCAGTAAAATATTATTAAAAAGGTTTTTGTAGAATTTTATTCAAAATTATATGCTAGGGATACAATTCAAGGTTTAGATATAGATAGATATTTACAAGAAGTGAATATCCCTATACTTACACAAGAGCAAAGGGAAGGTATGAATCAATAACTGCTGAAGAAATTATTTTAGCAATTAAACAACTAAAAGTGGGTAAGGCACCTGGAACAGATGGTTTGACAGCTATTTATTATAAAAACTTACAATTAGAAATTTAAAGGAGTTATTTAGAACAATTCAATCTGGAGGAGAAGTGCCTCCATCCTGGAAAACAGCTTTTATAATGTTGATTCCAAAGGAAGATCAAGATCTTACTCAATCTAAAAATTACAGGCCAATATCGCTTCTAAATACTGATTATAAGATATTTGCAAAAATTTTAGCAAACAGATTAATGCAGGTTTTGCAACAAATGATTCATAGTGACCAAACAGGATTCTTAAGTGGTAGACAAATGAAATATAATGTGAGACATATTGTAAATTTATTAGAATATTTGGAAAGAAATAATCAAGTCCCCGCAGCGTTGATTTTTTTGGACGCCAAAAAGGTGTTTGATCAATTGAATTGGCAATTTTTTATTAAAAGTATTAGAGAAGATGGAGTTTGGGGATAAGTTTTTACAACCTATTAGGGCAATATATCAGAAACAAACAGCTCAAATAATAATTAATGGCAGTTTAACAAAAGCTTGCAAAATTGAAAAAGGTACAAGACAGGGATGTCCGTTGTCACCATTGCTGTTTGTTTTAACATTGAAAATATTACTGACTAAGATACATGATTCAAATAAAATAAAGGGAATTAAAATAAAACATCAAGATTATAGATTAAGAGCGTTTGCAGACAACTTGGTTATTACATTAGGTCAACCGACTCAATCGGTTATAGATTTAATGGAGATAATTTTGCAATATGGACAAGTTTCTGGATTTAAGATAAATAGGCAAAAAACTAAAATATTGTCTAAAAATATGACTATAGAACAAAAGGAATTCCTAGAAAAACTAACGGGATTCGAAATAGTTAAAAAGATTAAATATTTGGGGGTATATATTACAGCTTCAAATGTGAAATTATATAAAAATAATTATGAATTGTTATGGCTAAAAACACAAAGAGAGTTAGACAGTTGGAGAAAATTATAATTGTCTTTATTGGGAAGAATTGCAGCAGTGAAAATGAATGTTTTACCAAAAATTTTATTTTTGTTTCAAATGATACCTATACTTAAAAAAGATTCAAACTTGGAGGAATGGCAGAAAGGTATTAATAAATTTATTTGGGCAGGGAAAATACCGAGAGTAAAGCTTAAGATAATGCAAGATATACGTGAAAGAGGTGGTCTTAAAATGCCCAATTTTAAATTATATTATGATGCTGCGGCTTTATCGACAATTAGTAATTGGTTCAATTTAACAAAAGTAAGAATATTGAATATTGAGCGATGTGATTTATTATATAGCTGGCATGCATATTTATTGTATGATAAAAAGGTGGATAATGTTTTTAAGACACATATACTAAGGTATGCCCTGTTGCGAGTCTGGAAAAAATATCGATATAAGTTACGGTAAATTATAAAATACCAATTTGGGCAATACTTAAACATGTGATAGAAAATATAAGTTTGGGATTCAAACATGATGTGATCACATATAAAGAAATTCTTAGATTGGAAAGGAATGTATGGCAACTAAAGCCATTCAATATTTTAAAAGAAGAAAAGATAGTACAAACTTTGTTTCAGTATGGGCAGATACAAGCTAGATGGAAAGAAGATCGGAAAATTGGTATTTCAACAACTGATGAAAATTTGGTAAAACAAATTAGAGATCAAAGTCAAGCGCATATAAGAAGGATATATGATGCATTGATAGAAATAGATTCAGAAATGGAACTTGTTAAAGACTGTATGATAAAATGGGCCCAGAATATTCAGGAGCCATTAACGATGGATGCTTGGGAAAAAATCTGGGTCAGAAATGTAAAATTTACACAGGCACAAAACTTAAGAGAGAACTTTTATAAAATGTTTTATAGATGGCATTTAGATTCCAAAAAATTAGCATGTATGCATCCAAATTATCAACCTAAATGTGACGATGCAATGTACTATCATATATGGTGGACTTGCAAAAAAGTTAAAGCTTTTTGGATTAAAATTTGGTGGAACATGCAGAAGATATTTAAGAAAAAGATAAGGTTTTCTCCGCAGTTATTTCTGTTGGGTATTATTACAGACTGTAGTGTTATAGAAATTAAATTGATGTTGAATTTAATAACGGCAGCAAGACTTTTGATATTGCAATATTGGAAGAAGGAGGATCTGCCTACTATAGAAGAGTGGACTCTAAAAGTTTCGAACCGAGCAGAAATGGCAAAAAATTCAGCTTATTTGAAAGATCACTCTCAACAAAGATACATTTCGGAATGGATAAGATGGATTGATTACATTCAGAATAAATATGGGACTAAAAAGTTTCATTTAGCATATGAATGAGTATTAGAATTCAACAAGATGTATTATTATTTAGCTATGTCTAATGGGAGTTAAAGTGCGTTAGGATTTAAAGTGTATTCATAGATAGTTAGCATATTCTAGTTTAAGCTTGTTAGAGGCAATACCCTGTATTTAGCTCTGGGAAGTCAGGGGGGGAGGGGGAGGGAAGGGTGGGCTCTATGAGGAGGTGGGGGGAAGTTGGGGGGAGGGGGAGGGAAGAGGGGTTTAAAAATGTACTGTAAAACTTTTCAATAAAAAAAATTGCAAAAATTGACCCCATCACTTTCAAACTGCTATTTTTTCACAAACTGAATTAGATAGAGACTTTATATGAAAGCCTGATGGACTGGACTGAAGCATAGGGATTGCTAGTTCTACCAGCATAATTCTCAGTTGCATATTAACTTCCCTGTCCCTCATTAGCTTTGCATTTCTTCTGAAGATGAGTGGATGAAAACCAAGAACTCACCTCAAGGGATGGAAAATAAATTATTTTGAATGATATTTTAATATGAATTTACCATTGTTGCAGTTCAACAATATGCATAGATCAGACCACAAGTCTCCTCCAGTATTCAATCCTTTAAACTTTTGGCAGTACAGTTTTGTATACACAGACATACATACATGCACATGCACATACACACACACACACACATACACATACAAATATACATTGGAGAAAGCAATACAGACATTAGAAAAAACCATTTGCAAATATGTATTGAATAATAAATGCATATATGGGAAGAAATGTACTTTTAAATTTGCATGCATGTATACTATTAAAATGCAAATTAATGCAAAAAGAAAGCCAATGAGACTTCCGGTGGCTCCGCGGCGACGGAGACAGCCTTCCCGGGCTGCCCGCGGCTCAGCTGTTGTTTTTTCGCCCGAAACAGCGCCGATCAGCTGTTCGGGCGAATTTGAAGCCCCCTCCTCGGGAGAAGAGGAGGGGGTGAGGCCCCAGGTAGGGGTAGAGTTCTCCGGGGCCGCCTGAGCTTGGAGCTTGGGCAGCTGAAGGATTGAACTCCCCCGAAGCCTGGGTTGCTCCCAGCTGGCTGGCGTCTCTGCTCCGGACTTCTTGGAGCAGAGCCAGGCGTCTGCGACCACCCCTGCCTGAAGAAAGGACTATGGATTAAAGGAGCAGGCAGAGCGGTACAAGAGGAAAAGGTAAAGAGGATTATTTTATTATACTCTCGAGCTTGATGGACTTTTTAAACTTTTAGTGAAAGTGCGTCACAATTGAAAAGTAAAAGATGGCGGCTAAACCTCCCCCTAAAACTCTTCGGAGTGGTGGATCTTCTCCGGTGCAACAATCATCATTACAGGCGTTGCATCCTCCTGATGTATTGACACCGAAGGACTTACGAGATGCTCTGGATAAACTTTTGGAATCAATTAATCAATCAATGGCTGATAAATTTGCACAGATGGAGGAGAAATTGGAGAAACTGGAGGAGAGAATGGAAGAGAGGATGGAACAGAAGCTCAGCGTTATGAAGGTAGACATTTTGTCTTCAGTGCATAAAGTGGCGGAATGTGTGGAAGATTTAGATGAAAAATTGGATGATTTGACTCAAAAGAATGAAATATTAGAAGTTAAAGTACGGGAGAATGAAAATTTAAGAGACAAAATGGAAAGGGAGTTAAGCCTTGCCCAATATTACCAGATGCAGTTTGCTGTTAGAATCAGAGGTTTAAAAGAGAATATTAAGGAAGATTTAAAGCAGCTGGTTTCTGAGGCTTTTGAAGTGGTATTGAATCAGCCAGCATCTGAAATAAGAGCAGCTATGGATAAAGTGTTCCGTGTAAACTCATGGATTGCCAGACAGAGAAAGTTGCCTAGAGATGTGGTGGTTTACTTCACAAAAAGAGAAATCAGAGATGAAGTTATACAAGCTGCCTATGATGCTAAAGTTGTGATTGCTGATCAAGAAGTTTTGGTTTTAAAAGAGATCCCTCCAAAGATTTTGAGGAGAAGGAAGGATTTTACATTTCTTGTGCAAGAGCTCAAGCAAAGAGATATAAGGTTCAGATGGGAGATTCCAGACGGGCTGATGGTTATGTATGAAGGCAAAAGGTACCGGTTGATTACTGTGAAGCAAGCGCGTGATTTCTACAATACTGTTTTAAAAGCAACCCCATTAACACTTCTGGAAGCTGCAAAGGGATCGGGAGAAGGAGAAGGAGAACATCAAGAGGATGAAACTGAGGAAAACGGTGCTGGAGGAGATCAAGCTACAACCTCTTTGGATGATCCTAGAGAGCAAAGGGTAACGCGTGCTGCTTTAAAAAGAGCAAAGAAAATAAAAGAACAAGATCAGCAAAAGTCTTCAGAATCTTCACAACGTACTCATAGCCAAGCAGTGGGAGGAGCACGGCCTAAAGAAGATAGTCCTATCAAAGCAGTGCTTCAAGAGCTTTGGGAGGATATGCATGGCAACTAAATTTTTGACTTGGAACGTTAATGGACTAAATTCACCACAGAAGAGAAAGAAGGTTTTTCAATATTTAAAACAATTTAAGATAGATGTTATATGTTTGCAAGAAACGCATATTAGGGCTATGGACCAAAAGTTTTTATTGAACTCAAGACTGGGTACGCATTTTATTGCCTCTGCAATGAATAAGAAAAATGGAGTGGTTGTTTATATTAAAAGTGCTATAACAGCGGATTTAATTGAAGCAGATAAGCATGGAAGATACGTATTGATAGACTTGTTGTTAGAAGGCAAAAAGACGCTTCTAGTTGGACTGTATGCCCCTAATCAACAACAACAACAGGCTGACTTTTTTAGTTTACTTTATACAAAGCTTACCCAGTTGGATTATAAATCTTTTATTTTTATGGGGGACTGGAATGGTGTTATGGATGTACAGATGGATAAGGCTGGAGCTTTTAAGCGCATTCCAAGTCATGCTAGACTGCCTAAATCTTTTTTTGAAATGAAGGATGACTTGGAATTGCGAGATATCTGGCGCGAGAGACACCTGCAGGAAAAGGATTATACTTTTTATTCTGATAGACATAAATCTTTTTCGAGGATTGATTTTATTTTGGTGACTAATGACTTTTTTTTGAGGACTAAAAAGGTGAAGATTTGTGCAAGAACTATTTCTGATCATAGTCCAGTGTGGTTAGAGATTGATAAGGAGAAAAGAGACAGGCGCTCGTGGCGCGTAAATGAGAATTTGTTTAGAAATCAGAGAAATGTGGAAGAATGCAAACAGCGGATGAAGGATTTTTTTGAAACTAATATGAACAAAGGTACTTCTATGGACATGGTGTGGGATGCTAGCAAGGCATACATGAGAGGGGTGTTGATATATATGAACAACAAACATAGACGTGCTGTGGAAGCTAGGAGGAAAGAACTGGAGAATGAAATAAAGGAAAAAGAAAAGGCTTTGATTTTGAATTCAGAGGATGTGAAGACTAAGGAGGCTATTAAATTGTTAAGAGGACAATTTGATAAATTAATGGCTGACCAAGTGGCAACCAATCTGCGGTTTGCCAGGCATAACACTTTTTGTAACGCTAACAAACCAGGCAGATGGTTAGCTTATAGATTGAGGAAAAAACAAAGGGCTTCTAATATAGACAAGATTGAGCATAAAGGAAGGGTTGTGTTTCAACAGGACCTTATCAAGGACGCTTTTGTGGATTTTTATTCTAAATTATATGCTAAGGAGAAAATTAATGAAAAGGACATTGATATATATTTGGAAAATGCTAGCATCCCGGTTCTTACGCAAGTACAAAAAGAAGGGATTAATCAACTGATCACAGAAGAAGAAATTTTTATAGCAATTAAGGAATTGAAGGTGGATAAAGCACCAGGTACGGATGGCTTGACTGCGGCCTATTATAAAAATTTACAATTAGAAATGATAAAACCGTTAAAGGAACTGTTCCAGACAATCCAGAGGGGGGGAAAGGTGCCACCGTCTTGGAGAACAGCTTTTATCTCTTTGATTCCGAAGGAAGACCAAGATGTTACTCAAGTTAAAAATTATAGACCGATATCGCTTTTAAACACAGATTACAAGATATTTGCTAAGGTTTTGGCTAATAGACTGATGAGGGTTCTGCAACAGGTGATTCATGGGGATCAAACAGGGTTTATTAGTGGTAGGCAAATGAAAAATAATGTGAGGCATATAGTTGATGTGTTAGAGTTTTTGGAAAGGAACAACCAGATTGCTGCGGTGCTAATTTTTTTAGATGCTGAAAAAGCTTTTGATCAATTGAATTGGAAATTTTTGTTGAAAGTTTTAGATAAAATGGATTTTGGGGAAAAATTTTTACAACCGATTAGGGCATTATATCAAAAACAAACTGCCCGAATTATAGTTAATAATAGCTTGACAGAAGCATGTAATATTGAGAAGGGCACAAGGCAAGGGTGTCCGTTATCGCCCTTGTTATTTGTGTTAACATTAGAGATATTATTGGTTAAAATTCGGAATTCGGAAAAAATTAAGGGGATTCAAATTGGAGATCAGGACTATAGATTGAGAGCATTCGCAGACGATCTGGTTGTTACAGTGACCCAGCCAGAGAACTCTGTTGTGGACCTGATGGAGATAATAACACAATATGGGAAGGTTTCTGGATTTAAGGTTAATGTACAAAAAACAAAAATTTTGGCCAAAAATATGACAACATCGCAAAAGGCCCTTTTAGAAGGATTAACTGGATTTGAGATTGTTAAAAGGGTTAAATATTTGGGGGTGATTTTGTCGCCCTCTAATACAAAGCTATATAAAAATAATTATGAAAAATTATGGGGGGGAAATTCAAAAAGAATTGGAGAGTTGGAAAAAATTGCAATTGTCTCTGTTGGGACGGATTGCAGCAGTAAAAATGAATGTCCTGCCTAAATTTTTATTTTTATTTCAAATGATACCGATTCTTAAGAAAGATTCTAATCTGGAGGAATGGCAGCGAGGTATCAATAAATTTGTGTGGGCAGGGAAAAAACCACGAGTTAAACTTAAGATTATGCAGGATACTCGTGAGAGAGGTGGCCTTAAATTGCCTAATTTTAAATTATATTATGAAGCTGCTGCATTAGTAGGAATAAGTGACTGGATTAATTTGACCCAAGGGAGGTTATTAAATCTTGAGGGCCACGATTTGTTGTTTGGCTGGCATGCATATTTGTTGTATGATAAGAAGGTAGACAACGTGTTTAGGGTGCATATTCTAAGACAGGCATTGCTGAGAGTTTGGAAGAAGTACAGACATAAGTTAAGTTGCAAGATACCATTGTGGGCAATTCCAAAACACGCAATAGAAAATATACATGCTGGCTTTAAACATGATTTGACTACGTACAAGGAGATTCTCAGTTTGGAAAGAAATGTTTGGTGTTTGAAATCATATAGCCTCTTGCGAGAAGAGAAAGTTGTTCAAAATTGGTTTCAATATACTCAGTTACGGGCCAGGTGGAAAGAAGATCAGAAAAATGGATTTACAATGACTGATGAAAATTTGATAAAGCAAATCAGGAATCAGGGACCAGCACATATTAAACGGATATATCTTGCATTGATAGAGATTGACTCAGAAACAGAGCTTGTTAAGGATTGTATGATAAAATGGGCCCAAAATATCCAGGAAGTTGTCACAATGGACACGTGGGAAAAGATTTGGGTGAGGAACGTAAAATTTACACAAGCTCAAAATTTAAGAGAGAATTTTTACAAAATGTTTTATAGATGGCATTTAGATCCCAAAAAGCTTGCAAGTATGTATCCGAATTATCAGCCTAAATGTTGGAGGTGCGGTGATGAAGATGCAACATATTTTCACATATGGTGGACTTGTAAAAAGGTTAAGGCTTTTTGGATAAAAGTCTGGTGGAACATGCAGAAGATTTTTAAACAGAGGATAAAGTTTTGTCCGCAATTTTTTTTGTTGGGAATAATTACAGATGCCACAGTTGTGGACACTAAGTTGATGCTGAATTTAATTACGGCGGCAAGACTTTTGATAGGCCAATACTGGAAGAAAGAGGAACTGCCGACCATAGAGGAGTGGACTTTAAAGGTTTCCGACCTGGCAGAGATGGCGAAGATTTCGGCCTATTTGAAAGATCATTCGCAAGAACGCTATATTATGGAAGGGAGAAAATGGATTGATTTTATCCAGAACAAGTATAGGGTTAAGAAGTTTTATGTAGCATTTGAATAAGTCTTCCTTCGTTTTTTTTCTTTTTCATTATCCTAGTTTTTTTTTATATACATATTCAATATTATTATTATTTGTTTTATCTTATATAAGCTAGAGAGTGATGGATTTTAGAGTTTATAATTGTTAGTATATGATTGATTATGATTGCTTTTTATATATATACCTTGTATTTAGCTCTGGGAAGTCGGGGGGGGGGAGGGGGGAGGGGGGGAGGTAGGGAGGGGGGAGGAGGGAGGGGGAAGGGGGGATTCTTAAAGGAAAACTGTATTTTAAAACTCTTCAATAAAAAAAAAAGAAAGCCAATGAAAATGGAAAAACAGAAAGTGAATACACTGGAACACACAGACACACATGTATGTATGTATATATGTATTTCCCATCACTATCAGTGAGAGACTATATAAGCTGATAATTGGCAAGGTATTAGTATGGTGAATCTCTCAAGGTAGGCTGGGTTTGTAACTAAATAAAGACATGTCTCAATTCTATAACTGAACCATAGAAAAAACAATGGTAATTGATAATAGCAATTAATAGTTAGTCCATACAGTAAATACTGGGGGAAACCAAAATCCTTTAGGGAAGTTATTAGCTCTGTAAATAAGAACATCATAGCTGTGCCGGAGTGGATTAAAGATCTTTTAGCTTCAGCATTTTATCCCCATTAAAGTCAACCAGAAACCTAATGGACCAAATCAGAGATCCAGTAGTATACTTGCATTCATGTTACCCAAACAATGACACTCAAAAGATACTGTAAAGTCATTAATATGATTGGTAGCTGTTCATTATACTCATCTTCTAAAATTCAATGAATTGCCAATACTAGTTACATTTTGTTCTAAGAAACTTTGAAATTTATCTATGACCTGAGTGGACATACAGTGTCTTTCTGAATAGTAGCTAAAGACTGTCTCCACCTACCATCACTTTTTTTTTAAATAGTCTCTGAGGTTCACTATTGAGAATGGTAAGGATAACCATTTTCTGTTGTTTTTTTAAAAAAAATTGGGAGCAGACAGGTGCTTATAAAGTACAAACTGATGTAGTTATAAAAAGAGAAGCATTGCATCAAATGTCCACAGGTAATATAGGAATCTTTAGAGGGCCAAAAGGAATGAAATCTGGGGTAAAGGTTTGTCTACCTCTGCTGATATTGATGTTTTTAAAACTGTACACTCTAGATTCATGCCTAGTGCTATTAGATTTGTCAGGTCTCACTCCCTATTTGATTGTAGGTGTTCTTTTAAAAATGGAATATGTACAAACACTGATGGAAGAACTGTAAAATAAGCTTAAATGTAATACAAAAATAACATAATCTCCCTCAGAATTACCAGGGGGTAGTCCCAATAAACACAATGTGCTTTTTTGTATCATTGTTTTGCTATAAAGTCTCTTTGCCCTACAAAAGTTTGTCATCTGTGCTCTAAGCCAGGAGTCTCCAAACCTGGCTACTTTAAGACTCCCATAATTCCCCAGTCAGCACTGATGATACGATAGGATAATCTTTATTGTCATTGTCCCATAAAGAACAACGAAATTGAAATCCACATCAACCCCACAAAACCCAACAAAAACAACAAAATACATATCAACATACCACCCACCCCACATATACACATTTAACCCCTAGAAACACTCTAACACTCTAAAAACTAAATACAGAAGTTCTCTCAGAAACTTCATTCTACTGCATTCAAAGCCAAAACCGCTTTTGGATAAAAACTATTTCTCAAGCGGCTGGTCCTGGTCTTTATGACCCTATACCTCCTTCTAGAAGGCAGAAGGTGAAAGAGATCATTTCCGGGGTACGTGCAATGCTGCACAATCTCCATAGCTTTCTTATAACACCTGGAGGCATAGATTTGATCTAAAGTAGGAAGAGTACACCCAATTATTTTCTCCGCAGTCTTTACGACCCTGGACAGCATTGTTTTTTCCCTGACTGTACAACTCCCAAACCACACACACAGACCATAGGTTAACACGCTCTCTATGGTACAGTGGTAGAATGCCAACAACAGGTCCTTTGAGATATTATGCTTCCTGAGAATTCTCAAGAAGTATAACCTCTGCTGTGCTCTCTTCATCACAACTTTGGTGTTTGCTCCCCATGTCAGATCATCTCTGACATGTTACCTAGATTGGGTAATGAAATGTCTGCAAGAAAACAGGCAAGCTCAGAGAGCATCAAGGACCCCTCATTTCAATCCTGAGCTACAAATATTCTCCTTTATTGGAAACAGCACTGTGAGTGGTGTTATCCTTGCTGTGATGACATTCCTAAGATAAATGGCAGCTATCTCACCTAGATCTAATTGGGAACATCTTTGGGAGACCAGAGAAAGTGATAGGAAGCACCTTCACTGGTTTATTTTTTGACAAAATCAGTGTTTCATAGAAAGCCTTGGCCACGTTGGTAGCCATTTTTAGAAGACTCACAAGATGTTCTCAGTGCTCCAGATATATTCAAGAATCTAAAATGTTGCCTAGTTCTGGTCTAAGCCTAGTTTCTGAAATGAGTAATTGGGATATCTGATTTCTCATGATGCTTGTTGGTTTCATCTTTGGCTGACTTTGGGTGATATTAAAACTAAACAGCATCTTAAGACCTCAGCAATCACTGAATTGTTTTGCAGGGACTAATGGCAGAGCAGAGTGTGTTCTTCTGTGTGTGTGTGTTTTTAAAATACAATATAAATCCAGAAGTGTTTTGCTTAGCGTTAGTCCTTTGAGATACACCAGATAGGGAAAGAAGAAAGCACAAGGATTGCTAAAATGTTATTTTATTCTTACGAATATAATAACAAAGTCTTGAAAGCTTATTAGAATTTCCCTCTATCCTCTCTCCTTTACTCAATAGTATCAGAGTGGCATTATTTCAATTTCTTATACTTGGCCACTTTCCCAGGACTGGGTAAGCCCTTAAAAATTTTCCTCTTCCAAGGTCATTCCTTTATACTTAGTATGTTAACTAAGTATAACCATCTTAATGAATGCATCAATCTATTTGCTGATGTGTGACAGCTGTTTCAGAAATATTATGTGCATATGAGTGGCACTACATTGTCTGCCTATATGCTTCTAAGTAAAATTCCAAGTGAAGATTAAGACCCATAAAGTTCTAAATGGCTTCAGTCCAGGACATCTTCAGGACCATCTTCTCTGAGAAGAACTGGAGTATTTTGTGTGACACTCAGATCCTTTTCCCCTAAGAAGGAATAGGAATAGGAAGCAGATTTTCTCTATGGCTGCTAAGTCTTTCTCAGATAAACTATCCATGATGTTCACATAGGCCCCACAGTGATATTTGTTTTAGAAAACAGTGTAGATTGAAGTTTTATGATAAGCTTTTAGGATTTAGATACTATTTCATTGGCTGTTTTTCACTGATTTTATTATTCATTTGAATTGTTTTACTTTATTTTTTTAATTTTTTTCAGTTATTGTGGCTTGATGTTTTTGAGCTTTATAGCAAGCTCTTTAAAGTCTATTGAATGTGTCAGAAGATATCTGAAATAAAATAAAGTTCTTTGCAAGTATCATTGTTTTTAACTATTCTGGCCTTTGTTAGCACTGAAATACCCTTATCTTACATGTTCTTGTCTACATATAATATATAATTGCTTTCTCGTCTAGGATTAATTTTTTCCTCACTTCTGCTTATTTTTATATTTTTCTGAACTTAAGAAAAAGAACTATCGATAGCCATCAAATCTTCTTCATAATTAATGCTAACCTGAGCTTCTATTTTCTATTGTTATTTTCAAAATTAGCTCTTTTAAATCCTCTTTACTTTTGACCAAGAAATTGATATAGCCTGCAGAAGTAGTTTGTTAGTATTTTGGCCTCCAATTTTGAAGCAGCTGTCATCTCTTCCAGATTTGTCATTTGTATAATAAACTCATTATATAAGTTTAACATATAGAAAGACAGCATTAGTCTTGTCTAACACACTTCTTCATGTCCAACCACTCTGCATCTTCAAATTCAGTTCTAACAGTGCTATCTTATTAATTTTAAAGGTTCCTCAAAAGAATAATCAAGTGTTCCAACACACATTAGTCTTAATATGTTATAAATTTTGACAAGATCAATATAATCAAATTCTTGGCTGTAGTCCATGAAGCAAAGATAAATCTCCTTCCTATATTTTCTTGTCCTCTTTATTCATGTGATCAAAGTCAGTCATCCAGTCAAGTGAGGTCAGGACAGGTCAGTTATCTGATCAAAGTCCAGAAGCAATGATGGGGGACAAAGAGAATTCAAAAAGTCATGATGGTGATTGCAGTTGCTCGGTCAAAGCTCTGCCCTTTTTAAATCTGCCTTTATCTCAACTGCATGCACCAATAGGTGGGACTTCAATTATGCTTCTGCAACTACCATCTTGACTGTTTTGATGCCCCCCACCCTACGTCATGAATATCCATTGTTCAAATCTCTTTAAAATTTGATTGCGTATTGGCTCTATTAATGTCACACCTTACTATTTTGTAAACTTGATTCCTCAATATATTTTCTCTCTACAAACATGTTCTCTCTCTCATTTTATAATTCTATTTGTGAAAATTGTAACGAGTCTTTTACATTCTAGCAATTTTTTGATAATGATTTTTCATGTTCCACTATCAGATTTCTTCCATGATTATTTTAAACATTCCTTCCTTAGCTGCATATTTTCTTGATCTTCTGAAATACTCTAAATAACATTTTCTTTTCTTGCTATATTCTTGTAAATTAAGATGATCTGAACTGGCCACATCATCCTATTTATATATTCTTATGAAAATGTTACGCCTTTCCTTGTAGAATATGATCTAGGTTTGCCAATGTCATCCTTCTGATTTGTTTTTCACTTACTTCTCCTAGATAGGTTGGATTTTCCCAGGCAGAGCCATACCTGCTCTCCTGTTCATTTTGGATTTCTTTTAGTTTTGGCTCTTCCCTATCAACCTACTGGCATGGCAGGAATCTACATGATCAGGAGCACTCCTAATATTGCTGCAATTAAGATTAATGGAGATATTAAACTCTCCCTGCATAAAGATGATAAAAAGGTAAAGGTTCCCCCACACATGCGTGCTAGTTGTTTCCGACTCTCCGTTTCAAAGCTGAAGAGCCAGTGCTTGTCCAAGGACGTCTCCATGGTCATGTGGCCGGCATGACTAGATGACAAAGGTGCACAGAACGCTGTTAGCTTCCCACTGTAGTGGTCCCTATTTTTCTACTTGCATTTTTACGTGCTTTCGAACTGCTAGGTTGGCAGAAGCTGGGACGAGTAACAGGCGCTCACTGTTACACGGCACTCGGGATTCGACCCGCCAAACTGCCGACCTTCTGATTGACAAGCTCAGCATCCTAACCCACTGAGCCACCATGTCCCTTCATAATCACATGCAATTTCTGTCTAAGAATATAGATGAAAATATTCTGGCATACCTTTTGTTCTTCTCAGTCTAGAATACAATCCTGAATTTCCCTGGCTGTCTCTCACTGAGACACTAATCCGATCCAACCCTGTTCACCTTCCATGCCCAGAGAAGATCAACCAGGTTTGGTCACCTGCTGGAACTCAGAATGATTGTACCACAAGTCTTTCCCAAATGTTAAGAATAACCTTGGTGCCACCTATTGCAACCAATTTAAGACAGCACCAAACAGCTAGGGGGGAAAAAACATAGCATTTTATTAACAGTCATTTCTCTGAGGAACAGATTCTGATATAAGAACTAGGAAAAGCTTACATGAAGATATATTCTCTTATATTATGCCTTTAGCAGTCTTTGTGGAATACCTTAATGAATAAGTTATAAGTATTTAAATGTAGATATATGACATAGTTATGTTAATTCAAGTTATAAATATTCTATGGACTGTCTGTGCTTCTTTACACTTTTCTAAGTTGAACTGCCTATTTTTAGAAATCAATTACCATATCTGGAACATCACTAACATCATTTTTAACCCAAAAATGTTTAACTAATCAGAACATCTTTTCATTAGTATTAGACAAAAGTGTTTTGTTTCTATTGAATACTAATATTAATATGTTAAAATAGAAAAACTAATTTAAAACAATTATAAAAACATAAAGTTGGATATATTTTAGGATGGATGAAGACTGCAATGAAAGTCAAGAGGTAGATTTAAAGAGATGGATTTTCATCAGAGTACTAGAACTAAACCAAAGCTTATTAGCAGGTCATGAAACTGTATCCCTAAACACAGAATAAATTACTACTGGTTCAAAATAAATTATTTCATATGATTCTATTGTGTCCAAAATTAAATAACACTAATGAATCTGATTAGGAACTACAACTAAGTTTCTAAATGGAGACATTTTCTGTGTGGTTAAGCAGTATAGCCTGCTCTGAGGATCATATGTTCAGCAATACTATTGCAGAGTGTCTGGTCCTGTGCCAGTTTCATACATACTTACATACATTATTTACTGGCTATAAAACTCATGAGCTTTTCATGTTTTTGAACACTTGGGCCGTTTTATGTATTTTTAAAAAATTGATAACACTTTTATTAGGCCTGTGTTGACAGCACCTCAAGGTGGCATTTTGTAATGCAAAGACAATGTGATTCTCTGTATTGAGAGTCAATGTTAAATGAGGTGTTTCACCTCCTTTTGAAGATTCACCTATGCTTGACTTTTGAGCATGCACAGCACATGAACTAAAGCCTCTTTTGGTTACTAGAAATCCTGGAAAAAAAGCCTCACAACAGTGGCAAAGCAAAGCAAAACAACCAAATAATTTTGCTTTACTTTTTAAATGTGGAAGATAGGCCCTTTATTTATGATTTTTTTTCAGGAGTCCTTTGCAGAGAGCTTTGTCAAACTGAAGCAATCCTTCAAGGTATTGCATAATCTTAATTTTAGTTTCACATTAGGATCCCCCCGAGTTTTGGGAGAGATCTTCAGAAGATTTTACAGCAGGATATCTATCTGCATAAGGCAAAAGGTTACCTCTTGAACAGATAACTCAACATGTCCTCAGTTTCCGTGGAAACAATAGGGAAGTGATTTGCCATTTCTTTTTTTTTTCTTTTTTTTGGGGGGGAGGGAGAATAGTCAAAATCTTATAAAACCAATTCAAGTCAACAGTCATTTAAGAGAAGAATTATTTAACACAGTTTTTAATTTTCTACCTAAGGGATATGCAATTTTTACCTAGTGGAAAGGTAGAATGGTAAGATCTAGTTTTGGAAAGAGAAGGAAGGAAATGGGCCAGGAAGAGAAGGGACCAAATAATCAGATTAATTCTTTCCCTTTTCTTTATAGTGACTTGAGAGGCTGCTTGGCATTGTTGCTTGCTTGGACCCCAAAGAATGAGCATTTTAATTTAGAGAAGACCATTGCTAACCGAGCAACTCACCACTGCCTAACACTAAACCTAGAGCTGAATTCATCTTCTTAAATCCTTTGTGCATATAGGGACTCCTGCTTGAGCAGGGGGCTGGACTAGAAGACCTCCAAAGTCCCTTCCAGGTTTATGTTGTTGTTGTTAGTTGCGAAGTTGCGTCTGACCCATTATGACCCCATGGACAACATTTCTCCAGGCCTTCCTACCATTTTCTGGAGTCCATTTAAGCTCAGGTCTATTGCTTCAGTGACTCCATCCAGCCACCTCATTCTCTGTTGTCCCCTTCTTCTCTTGCCCTCAATCTTTCCCAGCATTAGGCTCTTCTCCCATGAGTCCTTCCTTCTCATTAGGTGGCCAAAGTATTTGAGTTTTAGCTTCAGGATCTGGCCTTCTAAAGAGCAGTCAGGGTTGATCTCCTCTAGGACTGACCGGTTTGATCGCCTTGCAGTCCAAGGGACTCGCAGGAGTCTTCTCCAGCACCAGAGTTCAAAGGCTTCAATTCTTTGGCGCTCAGCCTTTCTTATGGTCCAGCTTTCACTGCCATACATTGCAACTGGGAAGACCATAGCCTTGACTATACGCACTTTTGTTGACAGGGTGATGTCTCTGCTTTTTAGTGTGCTGTCTAGATTTGCCATGGCTTTCCTCCCAAGGAGCAAGCGTCTTTTAATTTCTTGGCTACAGTCCCCATCTGCAGTGATCTTGGAGCCCAGGAAAATAAAATCTGTCACTACCTCCATTTCTTCCCCATCTATTTGCCAGGAATTGAGAGGGCCAGATGCCATGATCTTGGTTTTCTTAATGTTTAGTTTCAACCCAAGTTTTGCACTCTCCTTCTTCACTCGCAACAAGAGGCTCTTTAGTTCCTCTTCACTTTCTGCCATTAGAGTGGTATCATCTGCATATCTTAGGTTGTTGATGTTTCTTCCGGCAATCTTAATTCCAACTTTTGATTCATCTAGCCCTGCCTTTCTCATGAAGTGCTCTGCATATAAGTTAAATAGGCAAGGCGACAGTATACAGCCTTGCCGGACTCCTTTCCCAATTTTGAACCAATCAGTGGTTCCGTGTCCAGTTCTCACTGTTGCATCTTGGCCCGCATGTAGGTTTCTCAAGAGACAAATAAGATGGTCTGGTATGCCCATCTCTTTAAGGACTTGCCACAGTTTGTTATGATCCACACAATCAAAGGCTTTAGCATAGTCAATGAAGCAGAAGTAGATGTTTTTCTGGAACTCTCTAGCTTTCTCCATGATCCAGCGTATGTTAGCAATTTGATCTCTAGTTCCTTTGCCTCTTCGAAATCCTGCCTGTACTTCTGGTAGTTCTCGATCCACATACTGCTGGAGTCTAGCTTGTAGAATTTTAAGCATAACTTTACTAGCATGTGAAATGAGTGCAATGGTGCGATAGTTTGAACATTCTTTGGCACTGCCTTTCTTTGGAATTGGAATGTAAACTGATCTTTTCCAATCCTGTGGCCACTGTTGAGTTTTCCCAATTTGCTGGCAAATTGAGTGTAGCACTTTTACTGCATCGTCTTTTAAGATTTTGAATTTTAAATTTTAAATTTCTTGGCTGCAAGCCCCATCTGCAGTGGTCTTGGAGCCCAGGAAAATAAAATCTGTCCCTACCTCCATTTCTTCCCCATCTATTTGCCAGGAATTGAGAGTGCCGGATGCCATGATCTTGGTTTTCTTAATGTTAAGTTTCAAGCTAACTTTTGCACTCTCCTTCTTCACCCGCAACAAGAGGCTCTTTAGTTCCTCTTCACTTTCTGCCATTAGCTCTATCAGCTCTATTCTGATTCTAATTCTAATCTGGACTTGTATTTGGCTAATAGAAATTGCTTTGTAAAGCTTAGAATGTAAATGGTATTGCCTGGAAATATTTTGTGGTAACATTTGTTGAAACCCTTTTAACTCCTGAGTTATTGGTCATTCTGCAGACTCTAAGTGGTTACTGTTGTTACTGTTTTTGATCTATTAATTCCAGACCCAATTATGTAGGTGTACATGCATATAGCTTTAATAATAAAGATCAGTGCTAAAGAGCTTTGAGAAGGGGGGGGAATAGAACTTCACACTTGTAAATGCCATTCTTCTAGTGCAGGGCTTTTCAACTGGTGGTAGATGTACCACCTGTGGTACTTTGCCACGTGGCAGGTGGTACATGACTGCTAGCCAAGTATAGCAGGGGAGGGGAACGAGCCAAAGCGAGCCTAACCTGAGGGAGAGGCAGCTGCAGGTGCAGGACTGTCTGGGCTCAGCACAAGCCCCAGGAGTCAGCAGGGCTCCAGCTGATTGGTCCTTCCAGAAGCAGTGCCCAGCTGGAGGTGAACTGAAGAAAAGGGGGGGAGCAGAGGAGAGGCTATAAAAGGAGGTGGTTTGGGTAGGAAAGGGGGGAAAAAGAACAGTGAAAGAGAAGGAGAGGTCAGCTGGCAAGGAGGAAACAGGGACAGAGAAGCAGCAGCTGTTGCTGAAAGAAAAGGTCCCCTGGTTCATTTTCTCCAGCCAGGAGAATGCAAACAGCGCTGATGAAATGAAAAGCCGGCATGTCAGAAAGGAGGTGGGTTTATTTAGTTCTGGATCAGCTGGCAGCTTGATTGGGTTACCATAAGGTTTTTTGTGCAGTTTTTACAGCATTTTGTAATTCAGAGGCTCATTTGTGTGCTTTGGTTATTGGAATATTTTAGTCTGTATTTTACGCTAGCAATGAGTCCCAAGTGTTGACTTCCGTAGGTTTAATCCCTTTAAACAAATGTAATTAGTTTTACCCCCTTATCTTGAGTCTGTCTATGGCTTTTAGAAAGTTTTCTTTGAAGGTAAATAGGTTTAATTTTAAAGCTAAAGCTTTTTGCAATTGCTGTAGCCTTTCAGTCTCAGATTGCAACATTGTGACACATGACACCCCTGAGGCAGCTTAAAGAAAAAGAATGGAGTTTATGTATTTCTTTATGTTGTGAGCCTTTCTTGCCTTGCACTTGATTCCTGTGTCTTTAAGGGTACAGGGAAGCAATTGTGTGTTTGTGTGTGTGCATTCGTACTACAAAGGGAAAGTGATTAACCAAAGGAACAGCCACCGAAGAAATTAAAACTGATACTTTTTTCTACAGTTTGTAATATTTTATTAGATTATAGAATAAAATACAAAAATACAAAAGCAAATAGTAGGACACAGTGGGGAGGAAAAGGGGGGGAAGTGAAGAGGAGAAGAGAAAAAGAACATACTTCCTCTGTTGCAGTAGAAGGAAGCATTAACATTGAACCTCAACTTTTTACTTTTATAAACTAGCCATTTCTATAACAACAAATGAATCTAATCAATAAAACCCCAAATCCCCTCCCTTTTTTAGTTATCAAGTTTTTGACACCTTGCTAAGCACTACTGGTACTCAAATATTGTCATGTCCTAAAAGTGGTACAGTCTGTGATAAGGTTGAAAAGCCCTGTTCTAGTGAACTTAAACAAAAAGTAAGAGAAAATGTTGCACAACAAATTCTACAGTTTTTAAGCACTGTTTTTGATAAGCATGGAACAGCCATTATGTTGAAATGAACTGCAGTCACTTAAAAAAATTGTAATAAAAATAGGTATGAAATAATGAAAATCAAAGTAGAAATAAAGATGGGATAATGTGTGCTGTATGACACATGAGTGAGTTTGATATAAAAGTCCTTCAATAAAATTACACCCAGATTGAATAGGTGTCCCATAATTTTATTTCCAAATTCTGACATTACCACTTTCATCACCTGCCTAAGTGGCACTTGCATTACAATTTCACCTCATATGTCCAGATTAAAGCATGCCCATCCACACAAATTTGCTTTATATACAAAAGACAGAAAAAGAGGATACGAAAATGCCACACAAAAGAGTAGACAAAATTGAGAGAAAAAGCAGGAATAACAGGCATACTGTTTATGTAAACTCACAAACAACAGATTAAGCCTGGATCACACATAATCTTTATCAATCTTTACAATATATCAATAGCAAATCAATTCACAGATAGAAAATGAGCACATATATTCAAACCACGATTCTAAAACTGATGTTGCATATTCTTTTTATCAAAACAAAATAATATTTGTCTAGCCTCAGTGTAGAGTAAATCCAAAATTCTACATAAATTGATAATTGTATGCTTCCTGATTTCTGCTGGAGGCAAAAAGAAAAACTAAAACATCAAGGTCCCACATATTTTTCTGTCCTTGTTCTATCTTTCAAATTTATCCATTCAGCTGAGTAGCAGTAACTTACATGGATCCATCTTATCTATCTGTTTGTCTATATAATGGTGACTTTCCTAGATGTTCAGAATTCTAGATTCACCTTCAAATTAATAAAAAACCCTATTTCTTTTAGGAATAGTTTTAATATACCTCTAGATCTTGCAAAAAATGCCTTTTTCAAATGATCTGCTGTTGCTGATTCACCATCTGCCTCTATCTTTTCTGCACTCTATCTGTCTTCCATATCTTTATTATTATTATTGTTGTTGTTGTTGTTGTTGTCATTCACATCATTGGACTTTCCTTACTCAAGTCTCTGCTACCAGCTCTATTGAAAGAAGCCTTATTCTCTTTTGGATTTCATCCTGTTTCTTCATTAACTTTGCATCAATCTTAATGAAATGGTAATGATTCCATTAATTCCTGATTCTTGTGTGTCCTCTGGACAAGAAGAAAGGGATCTTATCTATGAAAAGGCCTGTGTAAAGAGCTTATGTACTGCCTATATCTTTGCAGTTTAAAAATGGCAAGGCACGTATTTCAAATGCCATAGTAGAATATGGTACAATCCTTTTGTAATGGCACCCAGCACTCTCACATCATAACATTTGATCCCGGTTGCCAGCACGTTTATCATATAATAGAACATTTCTGGATGCTTTATTATGATACAACTGCAATATAGCTGTAATATATCTTACTTTCTGATATCAAAAATTCCCCTGCTCACAAATTACTTTCATCTGGAAATAAATGCCTCTTGTTTACATTCAGAGGTAACTTTGTTTTTGTTGTTGTTATTCAACATAGCCAGAGCAATAAAAATCCTTTTACAGTAAAATGAGACTGAAAATTGGTAGCCTAGAAAAATGGCATTTTGGAAATGGTAATGTCTATTCTATTCTCCCATTACTGGCCAAGATTGAGTTTGACATTTGGCAATATTGAAATATATTTAAGCATTCTTTTGAAATCAGGCATGGAGCTAAATAAATGTTGGGCTTAACATCATATGAAGAAGAGTGGGGTTCTTGCCTGTTTTCCACTGTGCTGTGATTCTGAAATTAGGAAATTTATATATGGACAGCTATTCAGTGAGGCAAAGTGATAGCTTTATATTTATTCCCAAAATATTGGGAGGAGAGGCATTCGGTGAGATTGAATTAAATCCTCTTGTATTTTGATTTTTTTTAAAGGTTAACTTTCAGGAAATGGTGGAGAAAGGTATTCCCCCAAAAAACAAAATTTAACTGTAATATTCAAAGCTGTTATTACTCCAATATTTTAGTAATTTGATGTATCTCCATCCTTGTAATCACTGCATCATTTGTATATATTCAGTCATCTGGTCTAATATAATTCAATAGAGATTATGCAGAAAGTGGGATGGTGTTACACTGTAACCTAGCCAATTTGTGAAACTGTATACAGTACATGAGACTATAATGGGCACTTAATAATAATAATAAAGTTAGAAGGGATCTTGGAGATCATCTAGTTCAACCCCCTACTCAGGCAGGGAACCCTATAGCATTTCAGACAAATAGCTGTCCAGTCTCTTCTTTAAAACTTCCAGTGTTGGAGCATTCACCGCTTCTGGAGCCAGGTTGTTCCACTGATTAATTGTTCTAACTGTCAGGAATTTTCTCCTTAGTTCTAGGTTGCTTCTCTCTCTGGTTAGTTTCCATCCGTTGCTTCTTGTCCTGACTTCAGGTGCTTTGGAGAAGCTGTGCAACAGTAAAGGTCAGTCTTATACATAACTGATAATTGGTAGTTATTTAGCAAAACAAATGATATTTACCCAATGTCATTTAATCAATCAGATTTATGCTTAGATTAAAACTGACAGCAAATGAAGCTAATACAGCCAGAATCAAACCAATCTGAGAGGGTGGGGGGTTGAAACTTGTTAATAGAGCCAGCAGAGTAAAGCTTCTGTTTGAGAACTGGAGTTACAACAACAACAACAACAACAACAACAACAACAAAACAACAACAACAAACAACAATAGTTGGAAGGGACCTTGGAGATCATCTCATATCTAAATGATTGTCCTCTAGGACTCCAAGATAACTCCTCTCCAAGATAACTCCTCTCACAGTTACAACTATTGAGCAAGGTACCACCTATTCCTATACTATACCTGTACATTTGGTTTTTCTTGCCTAAATGTAGAACTTTACTTTTTTCACTATTGAATTTCATTTTGTTAGATAGTGCCCAGTGTTCCAGTTTGTCGAGATCCTCCTGTATCTTAAGCCTGTCTTCTGGAGTGTTGGCTATTCCTGCCAGCTTGGTGTCATCTGCAAATTTGATGAGTTCCCCATCTATCCTCTCATCCAAATCATTGATGAAGATGTTGAAGAGCACTGGGCCCAGAACAGAGCTCTGGGGCACCCCACTACACACTTCCCTTTATGTAGATGCAGTTCCATTGAGGACCACATGCTGAGTATAGCCGGTCAGCCAGCTACGAATCAATCTGGTGGTGATGCTGTCTAACCCACATTTTTCTATCTTATCAAGTAGTAGGTTGTGATCTACTTTATCAAATGCCTTACTGAAGTCCAAGTAAATTATATCCACAGCATTCCTCTGGTCCACTAATTTTGTCACTTGGTCAAAGAATGCAATAAGATTTGTCTGGCATGATCTGTTTTTGACAAACCCATGTTGGCGTTTAGTGACAACTTTGTTTGCATCAACGTGTTTGCTGATTTGTTGTTTGATTATCTTTTCTAGAATCTTCCCAGGTATTGAGGTCAGGCTAATAGGTCTGTAGTTTCCTGGATCTATTTTTTCCCTTTTTTGAAGATGGGAACTACATCAGCTCTTTCCCAGTGCTCCAGGATCTTTGAAAAAATATAGTTCAGTGGTTCTGAGATCACATCTGCCAGTTCCTAGAACCTTGGGGTGTACTCCATCTGGTCCTGGTGATTTGGACTCATCTACATTGGATAGATGCTCACTTACCATTTTCTTGCCTTGTGTTTCTAATCTATTTTTATGGTACTTGTAATGTATTGCCCTCAACTGTTGAAATCACTTGCTTAATGTATGACCTTTATTGTTGTATTTAAGTGTAGGATTGCTTAATTGCTTAAGAAGAAGTAACTTTGAAGATGGCGGACGTGTTGGGCTGAGCTCCGTGAGCTCCGGCTGTTGGGCTGTTGGGAGCCCCTCAGGGGTCTTTTTGGGCCCGCTGGGTAGGGGATGTGGATTGTTAAATCCATGAAGCTGAATTTATGAGGCAAATAAGGAGGTAGTTTTGCTATTTGCCTGTTCCATCTGCGTGTTGCCTTTTCCATCGCCTGTCATCTTCCGCGGTGTTGCTGGGCTCGGCTTTTTCGGCCTGCCGGTTCCTGCTGCCCTGGTGTCTCCGGGCCTCTCCTAGGAGGCTGCGGTCGGCGGCGGGGGTGTTTCTAGCTGTTTTGGGCCGCCATGGGCCGTTGGGTCGGCGCTGCTGTCTTGGGCGGTTTTCGGCCGTTTTCGGCCGCGTTCTCGGCGTCCTCGGAGTTCTCGGCGTCCTCAGAGCCCCAGCTGATCGGCGCTTCCGGGAGAGGGGAGGAGAGCCTGTGCGAGACGCCTGCAGACCATTCTGGCGGCAGCGGCAGTGGCGGCGACGGCGGCAGTGGCGGAGACATTTTGTGTCATTGGACCTGCCTGTGCTGTTTCTTTGGCGGCTGCGGCGTCTTCGGGCCGTTTCGGTGGCGGAGAAGATGACCGCTTGCTACTTTATTGACAAGGCTTCCCCCTGTGCTGGTTTCGAGCCGCTGCCGGCGGCGGAGGCGGCTATGGCAACGGCGTCCTCGAGCTGCTCTGGGCGGTGGAGAGGATGACCATGGCGACGGCGACTCGTTTGGTTCCGGCTGCTTCAGGTGATGGCGGCGACGGTGATGGCGATGGCAGCGTCTTCGAGGCCTGCTGGCCTGTTCCACTGGCAGCGACGATGGCTGTGGCAACGGCGGCGACATAGCGGACTACCAATTTATTTATTAATTTATTTATTAATTTTCCACCTGCCTCCTCTTTCCCCTTTGGACTGGGACGGACCTGGGCACAAGCCACAGTGGGAGAGTGGCTTGTTTTACATCGGCAGCCCCATAGAGGTGGGAGCTCTATGGGTTCTGCCCCACCCAGGGTGTACATTTTGGACCATCCCCGGGAGCAGACTCGCGCCCCGTCGTGAGAGGACGGGTTGTGGTCTGCCCCTGGGAGCATCCAACCGAGTGGCAGTAGGTTGGTGGATGGCCCAAATGTTCCACTCCTTACCTTCGAACCTCCTGTTGGACTTTTTAACCATTGGACTGCCCTCTCTGGACTTGTTCGGACTGTATGTACCGATATTCCGATACGGACTTGCTCGCCCTCAGGGGTGCCCCCCTCTCCTGGGTGCGTCCTGCCTTCTTTGCTACTCCCAGTCTCGATGAAGGGCCCAATTATTGGGACCCTGAGAGATGGCCAGGTAAGGCCAGGGGCTCTCAATATAAATTTAATAAGAGGCCCCTGGTTAATTTTTTAGTGAAATTTTTTAGGGGGTTAGGGAGAGGGGTGGGGGGTAATGGTTGTATGACTATGGGGGGTGGCCATACAACTGTGTTGCAGGCCAGGCCTGAGTCCGACGGCGTTCGGGGAGAGCGGGTTGTGGTTTCATCTGGGGCTCGGGAGCGGGTCGTGGGATTACCGATTCCCACGACACTGGGGTATGGCAGCAGGCATATGGACAGAGGGCCATATCGTTACCAGGGGGGCCGTCTCCGCTGTTTGCAAGCGTTGAGGTGCTCTGACCCTCTGGTTCTTCCCCGAGGTGCCGGGAGTGAGGATGTGCAGCCTCCTGAGCTCTGGCTGGTGTACCTGAATGCCAGGTCCGTGGTTAGTAAGGCTCCCCTTGTGCGGGATCTGGTGGAGGGTGAGGATGCGGACCTGGCTTGTATCACCGAGACCTGGTTGGGTCCAGAGGGTGGGGTCCCTTTGGTTGACCTTTGCCCACCAGGTTTCCGAGCACTACACCGGCCTCGGGCTCAAGGTAGGGGCGGGGGAGTGGCGGTAGTTATTAGGGAGACCTTATGTCCGCGGGAGACCACCGTTCCTCAGATAGTCAGGTGTGAGTCTCTCTTTTTGAGGTTTGGCTCGGGGGCGCAGTTGGGCTTGCTGCTGGTGTACGTTTCGCCTAGTCACACAGCGGCAGCCCTGCCCGAGCTACTCGATGTCCTCTCCGGTTTGGTGATTGAGTTCTCCAAACTTCTAGTTTTGGGTGACTTCAATCTACCATCCCTGGGAGGGTCATCTGAGTTTGCCCGGGAGTTCATGGCTTCCATGACGGCCATGGACCTGACGCAGGTAATTTCTGAACCAACTCATGAGGGAGGCTACACCCTTGACTTGGTTTTTTTATCTGGACGGTGGTTGGATGATCTTGGTGGGGGCTCTCCATTTATTTTGCCCCTGTGATGGACCGATCATCACCTCCTGCGGCTGGTCTTCCGTCTTGCCACTCCCCACCGTGGGGATGCGGAACCAACTAGATGGTACCGCCCCAGACGCTTAATGGACCCTGACGGGTTCCAGGCAGCGCTCGGATCCCCACCTGCCTCCGTCGCTCACAACTCGGCGGATGCCTTAGTGGAAGCCTGGGAAAGGGCAGCCACTGAGGCACTGGACCGAGTTGTACCCTTGCGGCCCCTGACCCGGTGCAGATCCCATCGAGCTCCATGGTTCTCCGTGGAGCTCCGGGAGATGAAGCGTCGGAAACGGGGCATAGAGAGCTGCTGGAGGTCCAGCCGATCCGAATCCGACCGGTTGCGGTTAAGAACCTATATTAGGTCTTATCTCGCAGCGATGAGGGCAGCGAGGTGCAATTACTTCTCTGCCCTCATCGCGTCCGCAGATAATCGCCCGGCCGCACTGTTTAGGGTGACTCGCTCCCTCCTTAATCAGGAGGTGAGGGAGGATCCCTTGCAGGGTCGTGCCGAGGAGTTTGGTCAACATCTGTCGGATAAAATCGCTCGGATTCGGACCGGTTTGGACTCCAGCTGGGCAGAGTCTGACGATCAGGACACGGGCGGTCTTGTCAATGTTATCTGGGAGGAGTTTGAGTTTGATTCTGTGACCCCTGATGAAGTGGACAGGATTATGGGGAGGTTGAGCTCCACCACATGTTTATTGGATCCGTGCCCTTCCTGGCTGGCACAGGATCTCCGCTCCTTCCGGCGCGGGTTAAAGACCCATTTATTTGAACAAGCTGGCCTGGCCTGATGGGGAGTTACTTAGGGTTTTAATATTTATATATATTTTCTATTGTTTTTACTGTGGGCAATAATTTAATTCTTTTTTTAATTTTTGTATTTTTGTAGTTTTATGATATGCCCTGTTCACCGCCCTGAGTCCTTTGGGAGAAGGGCGGTATAAAAATTTAATAAAACTTAAACTTAAACTTAAACTTAATGGTTTCTGTTACTGCAATCCAGACTGTCTGTCTCCAAGCTGATAATTATGTTTGGGGTGGGAAACTGTTACTTTAAACCTATTGGTTGCCACCTAGAGGCGAACCATATATATAGCTGTTCAGCAGCCTCTAGGGCAGGGGTGTCAAACTCAATTTCATTGAGGGCCGCATCAGCATTGCGGTTGCCCTCAGGGGGCCGGGTGGGTGTGGCCAGGGTGGGCGTGGCCTACTGGGTGGGTGTGGCTAGAGTGCGTATGGCCTACTGGGTGGGCGTGGCCAGCTCTACATGGTTCGCATCAAGGGTGCCTATGGGGGCCTGGGCAGGAGTGGGACAGATCTGAGGGTCTCTGGCAGGAGGAGGGTCTCTGGGCCAGGGCCAAGGCAGTGGGGGCCGCATGAAACCACTTCGTGGGCCGGATCCGGCCCCCGGGCCTTGTGTTTGACATGTCTGCTCTAGGGCTCCTTCTGTTGTGAGTTAATAAATTGCTGTTTCAACACTCTGCCTCGTCAATGCCTAACCGAACTAAGAACATAACAGTACTGTTTTTGATAGGTTGGACTGTTTTTTCCCTTTGTGTAAAGACAGAGGCAAAGAAAAATGAGTTAAATAGTTAAATAGTGGGTCTTATGGCACTTTAAGAATTAATACATTTATTATTGCCTAAGCTTAGCCTTAAGAGGATCAATGAAGCATAACCTTCATTGGGGGGAAAAAAGCAAGCATTTTGTTAAGAACAATGGCCTGGGTAAAGGAGATAGTTAATGTTTGCTGATGGAATGACCTTTGCTGCAAATGAATGACATTAACTAGTTGCATTGTGTTTATAGCAGCAGAAGGATTCTAAAGAAGCTGATTGTAGAGAACATAGATTGAACCCAGTTATTTTATTAGTTTGTTTTTATTTGTCATTCTGTAGAATTAGTTCATTTGTTATGAAACCCTGTGAAATATTTCAGTCCATTGCTTAATAGCTAAGCAAGCTATCCTTGCTAAATAATCAGGACAAAACCTTACTTTGTATTCTAGAAATGTATATGTTAATTAAAATATAAATGAACTACCTCATTAGAAATATAATTAATAAACTCTACAAATGTTAAGACACTTCAAATATTGCTTAGGTAGCTCCACAGGCAAAAATAATTGGCATATGATTTGGATCTAGAGAGCAGCTGAGCTCCAGCACATGGGAACATATTATAAATGAAAGGCACCAAGGTCTCCAACAAATAAAATGGTGAAACATGTAATTATATGCCAAATACACTGAAAAATGTACATTTACTCAGTTTCTTGAGTAATGGTGGGGCACAAGGTTACAATTAGATATAAATCATGTTATACCCAAAACTGACTATAAGAACTGTGTATTGTACATTAATATTTTATTAATTTCCAAGACAATATGGATACAAACTGAAACCAGATTTTCTTTTTTTTTTTTTTTTTTTTTTTTATTGAAAAGTTTTAAAATACAATTTTCCCTTGAAAAACCCCCCTTCCCCCTCCCTCCTCCCCCCCTACCTCCCCTCCTCCCCCCTCCCTCCTCCCCCCCCTACCTCCCCCCCTCCCCCCCCCTACTTCCCAGAGCTGAATACAAGGTATATATATATAAAAAAAAGCAAACCTAAGCAGCCATATACTAACAACTATAAATTCTAAAATCCATCACTCTCTAGCTTATATAGGATAAAACAAACCTTAACAATATTAAATATATATATAAAAAAAAACTAGAATAAGAAAAGGACACTCTCTAGCTTATATAGAATAGAACAAACCTTAATAGTATTAAACATATATTAAAAACAAAAAAAAAGGAAAAAGAAAAAAAAAACCCTTCTCAACCCTATACTTATCCTAAATAAACTCCATCCATTTTATCCATTCCATGATATAACATTCTTACAAATAATTTTCCAAATTAGCCAAGGATCCCAAATCAAAAAAACTTTAAAGTCAACTCTTCTGTAATCGACCGTTCCTCTTCCCGTACCACATCTATAATTATTCCAAACACAACAAAAAAGAAAAAAAAAAAAATTGCAAACAAAACTTGAACTTTAATCCAAAAAAGCTCACCCTTTCCACAAAACCACCAAATATAGAAATATATTGCGTCTACACCCAAATCTTTTCCCCCCTCCCCTACTTGACTACTTGACTATATCATAAAAGTTCCAAAGACTTCTGCGATTCCTGCTACTTTCTCTTCTTAGATCGTTTTGCAGCAGCACGCGTCACCCTCTGTTTTATAGATTCATCCAACGAGGTTATATCTTGATCTCCTCCAACACCGTTGTCTTCTATCTGACCATCTTCGGCCTCTTGATGCACTCCTTCTCCAGATCCCTTTCCAGCTTCCAAAAGTGTTAATGGCGTTGCATTTAAAACATTATTGTAGAAATCACGCGCTTGCATCACAGTAACCAAACGGTACTTTTTACCTTCGTGCGTCACCATCAACCCCACTGGGATCTCCCATCTGAACCTTATATCTCGTTGCTTGAGCTCTTGCACAAGAAATGTAAAATCCTTCCTTCTCCTTAGAATCTTTGGAGGAATTTCTTTTAAGACCAAAACTTCTTGATTAGCAATCATAACTTTAGTATCATAAGCAGCTTGTATAACTTCATCTCTAATTTCCCTTTTTGCAAAATATACCACCACATCTCTAGGCAACTTCCTCTGTCTGGCAATCCATGAATTCACACGAAACACTTTGTCCATGCCTCCTTTTATTTCAGATGCTGGCTGTTTCAACACTATTTCAAAAGCCTCAGAAACCAGCTGCTTTAGATCTTCCTTAGTATTCTCCTTTAAGCCTCTAATTCTAATGGCAAACTGCATCTGGAAATATTCAGCAAGACACAGTTCCTTTTCCATTTTATTTTCATTCTCCAATACTTTTGCTTCTAATATAGCATTCTTTTGAGTCAAGTCTTCTAGCTTTTCCTCCAATTCTTCCACACACCGAGCCACTTTACACACTGAAGTCAAGATGTCTACCCTCATCGCTTTGAGCTTCTGTTCCATCCTCTCCTCCATTCTCTCCTCCAATTTCTCCAATTTCTCCTCCATCTGTGCAAATCTAATATTAATTGATTCCAAAATTACCTGGGTATGTTTTTCAAGAGCATCTTGTAAGTCCTTTGATGTCAATACATCAGGAGGATGCAGCGCCTGCAATAATGATTGTTGCACGGGAGAAGTTCCAGCACTCCGAAGAGTTTTAGGGGGTGGTTTAGCCGCCATCTTTTACCAAATATGACGCACTTTCACTTCAGATTTGTAATCCAAAAAAGTCCATCAAGCTGGAGAGTAAAACATAGTAATCCTCTTTACCATTTCCTCTTGTATCGCTCTGCCTGCCCCTTTAAATCATAGTCATTCCTTCAGGCAGGGGTGGTCGCAGACGGCTGGCTCTGCTCCAAGAATCAGGAGCAGAGGCGACGGCCAGCTGGGAGCAGCCCAGGCTACGGGGGAGTTCAATCCTTCAGCCGCCCAAGCCATAAGCTCAGGCGGCCCTGGAGAACTCTACCCCTACCTGGGAGCTCGCCCCCTCCTCTTCTCCCGAGGAGGGGGCTTCGGATTCGCCCGAACAGCTGATCGGCGCTGTTTCGGGCGAAAAAAAACAACAGCTGAGCCGCGGGCAGCCCGGGAAGGCTCCCTTCGTCGCCGCGGAGCCACCGGAAGTCACTGAAACCAGATTTTCAATCACAATGTTTTTTAATAACCTAGTCCTTCCATCTTCCTAACGCTGCAACCATAAAGTATAAGTCAGCATTATTCGATTGGATTCCCAAAAGCCCTAGCACTTCAAGCAGGTAGGAAATCCCCATGAATGACTTTGCATTCTCTTCCAGCCATCTCTACTGCAAACCATAATATCCGTGCTATTATTCATACTTCTTTTATTTTCAGGCTTTCCAAGAGGTTAAAATGGTAAAGTCAGGGGGAGGTTGAAGAGCAATCATCTCTTGATAACTGAGGCAGCATACTGAATATTAAAAGGAGCCAAGAATCATAGGAGGTAGAATCACAGCATTTGTGAGGATACATAATACAGGATCCAATCTGGGTCAGTCACCAGGACCCGAGGATTTTTCTTTTAAGCTTTTGGACTTAATAATAAGAATAAGAATAAGTGGGAAGGGACCTTGGAGGTCATCTAGTCCAACCCCCCACTCAGGCAGGAAACCCTATACCATTTCAGGCAAATGGCTGTCCAGTCTCTTCTTAAAAACCTCCAGTGTTGGAGCATTCACCACCTCTGGAGGCAGGTTGTTCCACTGGTTAATTGTTCTAACTGTCAGGAAGTTTCTCCTTAGTTCTAGGTTGCTTCTCTCCTTGACTAGTTTCCATCCGTTACTTCTTGTCCTGCTTTCAGGTGCTTTGGAGAATAGCCTGGCTCCCTCTGCTTTGTGGCAGCTTAGGGAGAAGTTCCCTGAAGATTGGGGTCCAACATGAGTCCGGAATCTCGGAAGACAAAACCTCTGATCTCAGTGACTGACCCAGAGTGGATCCTGCAACATTATCCTTGGACACGTATATTTGCCTTCATTTGTGATAAATAATACATTTTGGTGAAGGCAGGAATTTCAGTTATTGAGAAAATGAAAATGTTGTTTTCTAAATATGTTCTAAAATGTCAGATGGAACACTGTATTTTCTTTTGCACCCATTTTTTTGCTCTTGGAGAAGAGGGATCTTGTTAAATGTTGTATTTGTTTTCTGTTCTGTCTCCAACACCAGTAAGCTAAAATGTATGGTCCTCAACCACTTACAACTGCCCAAAGCAGAGTGCTGCTACCTTTCCTTTTCCCCAGTTATTTCAGAACAGATAAAATTTGGGATGGCTCATAGAAGGACACTTGGGATTTAATTCAGTTATTGAGAGTATGAGATGGATTGGCATAATCATCACCTTCCATAGTAATGGATGGGCTGCCCTTGGTTATCCATTAGCTTTAACACTTCACAAATACTCTTAATTGCTTTGTCAGTTACAAGAGATGAACTACACTTTCTCTATCACATAAATGTTACAGGTTAATAGAGGGTACATAGATCCATCTTTGTCTCCTTTTCCAGATATTTCAGCTCTTGTGCTAGCAAGGAGCTTATAGTTTTCCTCCATTCCCAAGACAAAAGTTAGGAAAGGCCCATATCCCTGTTTTGCAGGAAGGTAATTACAAAACTTGCTGGTATGGTATAGTGTGGTATGGTGAAGTGTGTGGCTTGGTGTGTGTCGTGTGTGGTGTGGTGTGGTGTGGTATGGTATAGTACGGGTAAAGGAGTTCCTGTGGATTTTACTCCACTAGTATTGCCAACTATATAGGGTGGTGCTCATCTTTCTTTCAAGGCCATCGAGCCAGCCCTGTCTGAAGACATTTCTGTAGTCATGTGGCCAGCATGACATCAGAGTGCTGTTACCTCATTAAAGTGGTATCTATTTATCTACATAAGGGGTGTCAAACTGCCGGCTCACAGGCCGGACGTGTCATCTGGAAGCCGCACCCACCCCATTGCCGGCAATGGCAAAACTGTCCCAATATGCTGTGCAATGTCACGTGACGTCACAAGTTTGACATGTCTGATCTACATGCATTTGCATGCTTTTGAACTGCTAGGTTGACAGGAGCTGGAGCGATGATGGGAGCTCACCCCATAATGTGGGTCGTGAACCTGGCTGCCAGCTTTCCAGCCAGCCAGTTCAGCATCTTAACCGCTGAGCTACTGAACTAGTATAATATAGTATAGTATAGTATAGTATAGTATAGTATAGTATAGTATAGTATAGTATAGTATAGTATAGTATAGTATAGTATAGTATAGTATATTTTCTTTTTCTTTTACTTTTCTGTTATTTCTGAATAAATGTATACAGTGCAATAAATAAAGATACTGTTCCTTATGGAGGTATTTTCAACAACAATTCTCCACATCTTCACTATCCAAACATAGCTTGGTTGGAACATCTATTGATTTGTTCTTATGTTGCTTGCCATATCTTTGTAAACATTCCATCAGTTCCCATAGCCTTATAACTTGCTAGTGTCCAAAGAGTTGATCTAACTTCACTTGCACTTATATACTCATGATCTGTTCCCTGGTCATCCTTGGGCATGATTTTGCTGAATCTCCAATACAAGGGAATTCTGTAATCAATTTGATTTCTGGTGATGTGTCATTTTGGATGTTTAAAGACACTATTTAACAACAAAACAATCAATGGATTGACAAAAATGAATTATTCCTTCCTTCCTTCCTGGACATACAGTCTGACTACATTTTTCTCCTTAATATTCCCAACTTTGGCATTCTAATCTTCAGCCACAAGCAACATACCTTGCATGTATAAAGTATAGATTTCAAATTGAACTTAATCATAAAACTCATCAACCTCTTCTACATCAGTGGTTGGAATATAAACCTGAATAACCTTCATATTAAAGGCTATTCCATGAACTCTAATTGACATTATACATTTATTGATTGCATTGCAGCCCAGGTTTATTTTCTTGATATAGCTGTCCTAATTATGAAAGCAACATTGTTTTTCATGTCTTGAATAGTAAATATTGTGTTCTTTTGACTGAAAGTACACATTCCAGTCTACTATCAATTCATTTATGCCTAAGATGTGGATGTGTTAATTCATTTTATTTTTCATATACTGAGGTTTCTCATATCCATGCTTTTTACCTTCCTACTAAATCTGTCTCTGTAGCTTACAATTTTCTTTTTCCCATATGGCAACATCAGCAACTAGGTAGTCCAAAGGCTTTACTCTAGCCACCTCATAGACATCATTAGTATAAGAGAGGGGGGGAGGGAGGGAGGAAGGGAGGGAGGGAGGGAGGGAGAGAGAGAGAGAGAGAGAGAGAGAGAGAGAGAGAGAGAGAGAGAGAGAGAGAGAGAATATTTCCTACATGACTTTATGACTTCTTTTAAGTTATGTTCTGTCAATACAGCAACATGAGGTGGGTTGGGCTGAGAGAAAGTGACTGAAGCTCAGCTTGAATCTGGGTTTCCCCAGTGCCAAGTCAGTGTTTTATTCACTACCTTATACAGGTAGTTCTTGACTTACAACAGTTCATTTAGTGACAGTTCAGAGTTATAATGGCACTGAAAAAAATGACCTATGACTATTACAACCTTTATAGCATCCCCATGATCATGTGATCAAAATTCAGATGCTTGGCAATTGACTCACATTTATGACCATTGCTGTGTCCCAAGGTCACGTGATCCCTTTTGCGACCTTCTGACAAGCAAAGTCAATGAGGAAGCCCGATTCACCTAACAACCAGGTTACTAACTTATCAACTGCAACGATTCACTTAACAACTGTGGCAAGAAAGGTCGTAAAGTGGGGCAAAACTCACTGAACAATAGAAATTTTGGGCTCAGTTGTGGTTGTAACTCGAGGCTGCCTGTACTTATTCTGCTTCAGCCTGTCAGTTCTTTCCAGTGAAATACATCAGGGTACAAACAAGTTTATGCGCATATAGAAATGTAAGGGAATTCAGGAAAAGGATAAAGGTGTTTGTTTTTTTTTTCCCCAAGCAGGTTGATACTGAATACGGAGCTAAATATTTTAGTCTCTCCTTTGTCATATTATGCTTTCTTGGCTTTTAGGTTTTTGGGATAACTGTGCTTCTTTCTTCTCTGTTGTTTCCCTCAATCTCTTCTTTCTTCCATCCCAAATGTTTTTTTCTGAATCTACCTGTGCCAATTTTTTATTTTTATTTTTGAATTTTCATTTCATGTTTCTGGGTAGTTCTGGAAATAAAATTTATATGAAAACTTCTTTCCTCTGTTTGGTTCCTTCAAAAGGAAAGGAGGGAGAGTTAATAGAGAAAACTGAATCAAGAGATGTGTTGCCCATTATGTAAAGGGGAGAGAATTCTGGAATAAATTTATCTCAGCTATTTCTGGCAAAAAAAATCCCCTTTACTTTCCATCTCCTCATTCCTTTTGTTCTGATCCCACAGAGCTTGCAAGCCTGAAGGCAGGTGAACTTCATTTTTAGTGTTGCTCGGTACTTCATATATTTTTAGGCAATCTAATTAAATGATGAAGAAAAATGTGGAGTGGGGAACATTTATAATTTTGTTATTAGTCATAGCAAAGAAAGGTCAAACAAGCATGTGGGAAAATATATTTCAAAGGGCTTGATCAATTAAACTGAAATATTGCTGTTTGTACCAGAGAACAAGGAATAAAACTGCAGATGGTTATATAATTACCCAAGATCCTTCTTCGATTTAGTGAAATTCGGTTTTATTCTGAATAAACTTTACAATGTCATAAAGCTAGTTAAGATTCTTCCAAAATCATTTTATTCAGCAATTTATAGTACGAAGTACAGAATTATTCATTAAATAGGTCAGAATGGGAGGGAGGGAGAGACAGAGAGAGAATGGATGGATCCCCAAAAGTTGCATTATGTGTTTAGAAAATATTATTAAACTATTTAAGAATTGTATAAAACCTCAATCTATTTTAGGGCCATACATATGACATTACATACAATGGAAAAGGGATTTCTCCCCCATTTAGATGCAAATAATAGTTGTATGATCCTTTCTTCCCTACTCCATATTGTCAATAATTACTTTCCAAATTTCTGTAAAGCTATGATCTGTGTTTACACAAAGATTCATAGAACTCTGGATATATTGCCTTTTTGTTGTTTAGACCCAAGATAAATTCAAATAAAGAAAATAAAAAGGAAATGAAAAAGATGCTATACATCTCACATAAACAGGAGGCAATAAATACATTCACAGGATGTTTCATTACTGCTACATAGTTCTGCATCTGTTTGCTTTAGGGCAGATTGGTTGCATGTTCACTTTAAAATTGCAAGCATATTGTTTGTATGTTCATATTACAAATAGATAGATATGCCTCTCACAAATGCCTTTTGGTAGCACACAAAAAATTATAAACCTGAAAAAAATCACACTGCGGTATTAAAAAGACCTTTCTAAAACTCTGTAAGTCCTGGGTTTAAAATAGATTTTTGAGCCTTCTTCTAAAATATAATTTGGAAGGAACTAGCCACAACTATATAAAGCAGTTTGTTCCAACATATAGGCCCTGCCACAGAAAATTCATAATTGATTAGCCATATTGGAAAGATCCATGGCAATATGTGTGAAAACAAAGCTTTGCTGCATTTAGGATCTCTATTGAACCCTGAGGTAGATGGATCTTTTTATTGGATAGAACTAATAACTCTTCAAATATAAAACATCAATCAATATGACATGTGCTAGGCTCGCAAAAAAGAAGTTCCTTTTAAATCAGAGTGGAAAATCCTTTTGAAATCTCTCAGATGTAAAATGGACAAGGATTGCATGCTAGCTTAGAGCCAAGGAATGTGGTACAGTGACAATCCATAAGGGAGTTAAGCCTCATACGTTGTGTTAGATCCAGTACATTTCCCCAAGACAGTATACTTCAGGAGAGGCAACTCTCAATGCACTAGTATGGAATATAGCAATACCGTCTTCCCTGATAAAATGTGCAACCATATTTCTTTTTGGCTGAACTTAAAGATAATGTCCTGAAGCAAAAAAAGGCAGTGATCTTGTCAATATATATGAAACAAGCTATTTGCAACTTCCCAGGTCAACACTAGTAATTTGGGTTCTCCCAGACATTGACAATGAAATATGAGAATGAGATTTGAATGTCAGAATGAAAATAATGGTAATCCTAAAACTAGAGAGGAATCAAAATAAATGAATATACAAGTAAAATAATGAGCAAACTAAGGGACTGAATTATTGCTTTTCAAATAATGAGTTTAGTTACTTTTCTAACATTCTATACTGTATGACACAAAACAGATACCTGTCAATTAAGTTACAAGGCATAACCTTTTCCAGATGTCTCACTGAATTATTTCAATGTTTGAGTTTATTAACACCAATTCATGTCAGGGTTACCCTCCAGGTATAAAATGAACTTAAAAGAATACCAGTTAAAGGATGGACCTGTTGCAGCTCTAGATTTAGCTGTTAGAGATTTAAGAGGCCCCCAACTGTATTCACATTACTTTATTGCCATTTAGTGCATTCTAATAAAAATAAAAAAGACCATTTTTTCTTTCCCCCTTTTATGCATTTTTGAAGTGATTTAGCTTTAAAGGGAAAGAGCAAATGACAGATTACAGAAAAATGTTAGCCTATAAATTACCTACTTCTATGGACATACTGACTATTTATGAGGCTGGAGGTGAATTCTGACATCTGGATGCATTAATTCACCTAGAGGTTCTATTATTTTGCCGTTCTTTTAAGGGAAAAAGTTTCTGTTCAGCTGAAGCAGGTTACAGCTTGACAAAAGGGGGACAGGTTAGCATGGCAAATTACAAGGCAAGGTAACTAACATTGGGTAAAAAGTGATTGTTAACAATCATTACTTTTTATTTTTTGCTATACCTGCATTATTATCCTTTGAGCTGAATGTTTTCAAATATCAGTGTTGGCTGCAGTCTTAGAGTGTTCCTGTAATCAACTTTTTTTTTGTTTCTTGGATTAAATTGGACATGCATAGATAGTTTGTTGTCTTCCTAACCTTTCTGACACCAAATATTGTAATATTTTTTCAGGTTTTTGTTTAAAGCTTAAAGACGGTAATAAGGAATGTTCAAATAAGCCCCTCCCACAACACACACAAACACAAATTGAAAAAAGATAAAAAGGAACTCTGTAATCTCTGAATAAATGAGTGACAGGATTATGGACCACATACAACAGCCATAGTTTAATGGCAAGGACTATGGATGCCATAGAACAGGGTCCCCAACCTTTTGGGCACCAGGGACCAGTTCCATGGAATGAGGTTTTTTTGCAGACCGAAGGGTGCATGGTTTTGTGCGCTGTCTGCATCCTTTGGATGGGGCTTTGCTTGTTTGTACTGACCAGTTGCTGGCTTGCCACAGCCCGGTACTGGTCTACAGACCGGGGGGTTGGGGATCCCTGCCATAGAATACAAATGTTCAATTTTGGTCTTCCTTTTCTAAATTATGAGGACAATTCAGAGATAAACCTCCATTTGATTATCAATGACAGACACTCGCAGATACAGAACTTTTATTATACACATTAGAAAACTACAACATTACATTACTTTTTGACATAATCACCATTCAAATTGAGGCACTTGACATAACGTCTTAAAAGGTATGAAATTCCTTAGCAGTAGTTGCTCGGTGCCAAATCTGGGCTATGGGCTGGGGGTGATAAAAAACATTCCAACAGAACTGCTTTAAAAGTTCTTGGGTATGTCTAGTGGTATGCAGGTGAGCATTATTGTGAACCAACACCACATGCTTGCTGTGGATGGCTCATCTGAGTTTTTGCAATGCTTCACAGTAGATTTCTGAATTGATGGTCGAACCACGCTCCATGAACTTCACTAGCAGTTTCACATTTGGTGGAATTTTCTATGGCACCACTTCCGGTGTGGTGTTGGTTCACGATAATGCTCGCCCGCACACTGCTAGACACACCCAAGAACTTTTGAAGCAGTTCTGTTGGGATGTTTTTGATCACCCCTCCCATAGCCCAGATTTGGCGCCAAGTGACTACTAAGGAATTTCAAACCTTGTAAGACATTATGACAAGTGCCTCAATTTGAATGGTGATTATGTCAAAAAGTAATGTAATGTCGTAGTTTTCTAATGTGCATAATAAAAGTTCTGTAACTGTGAGTGTCTGTCACTGATAACCAAATGGAAGTTTATTTCCAAATTGCCCTCGTATTATTTGGTGTTTGGAATGGATAAATACCTGATCATTCACCCACCCACTCACATGTCACACTCTAGGCTTGGTTAGATAGCCATAAAATATTCTGGACTACCTCATCTAAATGTTGTGAAGTGATAGCATTCTCTGCTCTGAACATGTAACTTTATTTTTTTCTTATCCCATGAACATAATATAAATTGGGGGCATGGAAATTCATGTTTACTTCTTATTCTTTCACTGGAAGAAAGAGGGGGAAGGTACCGTATAGTAATAATATATTCAGTTTTATATCCCTGTTAGTAATAATTACAACTGCAGATTTAGTGAATATCATCTAGATCTGTATAAAATACAACAGTGATGGGAAACCCAAGGCATATGGACTACATGTTGCTCACAAATGCTTTTCTTATGGGCCTCAGAAATTTCAATTCCCTCTCCTTCCCTTTGGCAGAAAACAACAAAACAGATGTTTTAAGTTTTCATTTATGTTTAATCTTTGTAAGCCCTGCTGCAGTAAATCCCAGTAGAACTTCTTTGGGAGACATTATCATATTTGCTTCCTTAAAATTGCAGATTGTGCTCAAAATAATAGCAGAAAAAAGGTACTTTTGGACATAAAATCACTTCCCAAACCTTCAGTCCCAATTGCAATAGTTTGTCTTTGACGTGGGACAGTTTTAGGAAAAAGTTCTCTTCTAGCAGATGGAAACTACAATCCTAAACCCATTCTACTTCTTATGGGTGGTAGAAACAAGTGAGTACGTGCTGCCATATATAAAGGACCTATATTACAATACCTGTACTGCTAGTCAGGGTTTTCTGCATATCTTTCCTATTGTCTCACAAGAGCTCCACCATAATGTATAATGAAGCAAAAATTTGCATGGTGGCATATAAGGTCAGGAAGATGCTGGTTTCTCCAAAGAATTTCCTCCTAAGCTCCTCCATAATCACTTTTTTAAAAAAAAATAATAATCAGTTAATCACTTTTTACAGGCATGTTGTCTGGTTTTGGCCAGGGTTTTTAAACTCACTTCTTCTATGCACTGATATTTTCCTGCTTATGCATTGTCTAATATTTTTATATAAGGTAATTTTATAATGCTTATAAATTTATCCTTTGTCTTTTATAGCATTGATTTTTATTCTGGTTTTTAGTTCCTACTGGAGCAGTTTTGACTATATCTTGATTGGTTTTGTAGGTGTTTTCTGTTTTTGTTCTTACTTTTTATATTGTATTGCTCTATGCTGTTTTGGGCTGTAATGAAGTATAAGTTTCAAAACTCAAAGAATTCAGTAAAATTGATTTTTGAATAAATATTAACAACATGATGGAAGGCAAACAACATAATCTTAGACATGACTGAAAAGACTGCTATCAGTGTCAGCAGTATTAAAATAGATGAAGTAAGGGTCAAAATTAAGTCATCTTCCTACGTTGGTGTAAATGAATATAACTGCCACAATGACAAAATGGGCTTAGCTTTGGTTGTAATGACACTCCCACCATTTTGCCCCCATGGACATGCTAGGAATGATAATGATGATGATGATGACGACAACAATGAATTGGTTTCAAAAGTACTCTTGAAAACAACTATTATCCAGTGACCTTTTCTATATCATTTTTTTCCTTTGGAGCTAGAAAGGAATGAAAAATAAAACTCCATTTCTTAAATGATATATAATGAGTAGATCATCCTGGACAAAAGTTATATCCCCCCTGTAAACTAGGCTGTTTTAAAAGTATGTTTCAGTATATTTGTAGCAATGTGGATCATTGTAAATGCTCCTGCCCATTGCAGAAAACATTTAGATTTGTTTCCCATTATCCCTCTTGTAGTAGTTGATTTTTTCAATATTCATAAGAAAAGAAAAAAAAACATATAGACATTCATACTCCTGCAACTATTTGCCTAGCTTTTCTCCATTCCTGCTTAGAATAACAAAACTGTCCTGTGGTTTCTTTTGGCAATGGCTGCCCAACCAATTGGAATTATATTTCATCTCTGTAGTATGCCCAAATTTCCACTGGGCAACAAGGTTAATTCCCTTGAGTCTAAAACCTTTATTTTCATCCAGCCTCACTTTTATTATTAGGATTGTCTTTTTCCTTCAAGAACCAGGAAGGGGAAAAAGTGGATGATTGCTTTGCTAGATACATTGTTGTTGTTGTTGTTGTTGTTATTGTTATTATTATTATTATTATTATTATTATTATTATTATTATTATTATTATTATTTATTTTAATTTTTTAAATTCCATTTATATCCCGCCCTTCTCCGAAGACTCAGGGCGGCTTACAAACTTAGCAGTAGCCTTCATTCTATGTATATGCCTGCTTATTAGGGCTTTCACACACACCCCCAAGCGGCATTATTACAAAGTCAACTTATTGCCCCCAACAATCTGGGTCCTCATTTTACCTACCTCGGAAGGATGGAAGGCTGAGTCAACCTTGAGCCTGGTGGGATGCGAACCTGCACTAATTGCAGGCAGCTGGTGTTACTTAAGGAGGCATTAGCCCACTGCTCCACCAATGTACATTATTATTATTATTATATTGCATTTTGTTTTGTTTCTTTCTTTGTGGATCCAGCTGTCTTTAGAAGTCCCATCCATTGTTCTGTTAGATTACTCTGGACTGAACCAAATAAAATTCTCAGTTGCAGACTTACTTTCTGAATGTTCTTTGCTTTGAATGAAACTGCACTTAGAATGCTCTATCATGAACTAAGCAAAAGTGCTGGATACAATGTGGGCTAAATTATTACCCTCCTTTTTATTATAATAAAAGATATTTCATAAGATTCATTTTTTTCAGAAATCTTTTGCCAGCCTTTAGTGGTTCCAAATCAGAAATTGTGATCTATTTAATAATGAATAGCAAAGTGTTAAATTATAATGTGCAGCCATTTTTCTAATCAATGAAATTCCAGATAAAACTCCACAGCAGCTGCACATTAAATTTGGCAGGTTACATTTTTTTAAAAAAAGAAAGAATTATTCCTAACCCTTATAGAGAGATGTTAGTGCATCATTCCAAATGTATTTACTTGGATGGAATGAAGCAACTACCATGTGAATGACAAACAGGGAAAGACTAAGCTTCACGATTGGAGAAAAGGCTAAAGAAAATATATTATTTATCTTAATAAAATTTTGACCAAGGTTCCACTTTTTATTATTTATGGAGAAATCATGTTCTGAAGATTTAAATTCCTTCTGCCCTCTGTTCTCCAATCTTATTCTTAGATCTGCATGGAATATTTTTCAATTATGTCTATAGGGGTAATGTAAAAAAAAATAAGGCAATATCTTATAGTCTTATAGGCAAAATCATCTGTTGTGCATAACTAAGCCCGATTTTTTTCTCTCTCCAGATTTGTAGGACTTTTTTGAGGGGGGATTTATCTATGTTAACTGCTTATAAATACTTTTACAATGTTTTTCACTCAAAATAGCTGAAAATCAATCATATATTTTCACCAATTGTTACATTCTATACTAGATTTACTGATGGAATAGAGGGTAAAGCAGTCATATTCCTAATCTCTGCATAGTCAGCAAGACTGATATTAATAAACTGATAGAAATGTACATTGGGAGACTTCCCCTTCTTTTTGCTCTTCTTCAGATCCATCCATATGAACCTGAATAGATGTTATGCTCAATATTCAAAGATAATTTTGCTCCAGGACATATTCAATAGTAAGGCTTTCCTGAATACAACTTGATTGTAATTTTTTTTAAAACAGATTTCCCATAGTAAATACATTATTCTCCTCTTACAAAAACACAGTTCTGCTTAATTTAAAATGCTCTGCAGAATCATTAGTGGGGTTAGGGCAGGGTGTCAAACTCACAATGTCACATGACATGTTGTGACATATCACGACTTTTTCCTCTATTGCCGGCAATGGGGTGGGCGCGGTTTTGGCATGATGCATCCAGCCAGTAGGCTGGCAGTTTGACACCCCTGGGTTAGGGTGTTGTATGGACATCAAACCTAAATAACAATTGAGTGAGAAGTGATTAATTTCAATTCAAAAGAGCTTGTGGTTTGGTTGGGGCCAAATTGTTTTGTTGCACCATGTTATTGAACAGGAAAGGGACGCAAAATAGGCAAAAAATTTTAGAACTACCCTGCAAACATGGGTCTTATATCTTTATCTTTTATTTTTCAAATACCTCTCTCCTGGCAACATGAAGCTTGAAGACTCTCCCTGCTCTGTCTGAAGTATTCCCATTTTATATACTATCTATGAACCTTGTATAGGCTTACTCCTTGGAGTACAAAAGAGTACTATAACTATCTAGCCTTGAAATGTTTAACAACTGATGAATCCTCTCCAGTTATTACAGGTAGTCTTAAACTTACAAGCATTTGTTTAGTGAGCAAAATTACAACAACGTTGAAAAAAGTGAGTTATGGATTTCCAGGTTAGATGTTGTGGCATGATGGGCCAGGAAAATGGGGCTCCATTTTCCACATCCGATTTTGCTCTGCTGGGGACCCTAAAAAGGGTTGAAAGTTGCCCCGGAGAGGTGACAAAGAAGAAGGGGACCCTCGTCAATCACAAATGGGTGGCAGCCCTTCTGTTTGATCTGAGGAAGACCTTCAAACCGGCAGAAGAAAGATTGGCTGCATTTATGTGGCCAGCCAGAAGCCACCAACAACCCAAGATAAACACTAACTAGCAACCTTTGAACAACATGGATGGAACTAGGTGAGAATGATTCTCTCTTTATAATTTTAAAACCTCTTCCTGGGGAAAATAATTCCCAAAGCAAAGAATCCCCCAGATGATGAAGAGAAGGAGAATTTCTGCCCCATTCTCTCAGAAAAAGAAAAGCAGTGAATAACTTTCTTTGGGGGGAAATTAGAGAAAACTACAAGATTAATTTGGATTTAATATAGAGACATAGCTTTGACAAATATGGAGACTAAAAGTATTTTTAAGACTTTTTGAAAAGATATTTGAAAAGTTGGTGAAATAGGTTTGGATTTAAAAGCTGAAAGATGGATGTTAATGACATCTAGTGATGAACCTTGGCATTACAATTTATTATGCTTAAAGAAAATTTGGCACAAAGCCCAGACATAGATAAGGCTCTTTGTTCTTCCTGGAAACTTTCACTTTTGCAGACTGCAGCTGGGAAAAGGGAAAAAAATCCTTGGGCTGTTTTATCTGTATGAAGGAGACAATAAACCATTCTAAATTGGCTGGCCTGGATTACAAATATTGACTGATTTTTAGTTTCAAGAATTATTAAGAAATATTAATAAACAGTGGGAAAGTTGTTTCTGGACTATTTCTCTTTGGAAGAAACATGGTTAAGCAATAAGAAAATGTAAACGGACTTCAGAAAGAAATCATTTCCATTTTGAAAACAATTCAAGAGACAATTCTTTTAAATTATGAGGAGACTTAAAATAATCTAAATAACATAAATGAGCAACTCTCCAACTTAAACTTACAAGCAAAAAACATTCAGAAAAATGACAATAAAGAATAAACTAGCAACTCAGAAACCAGAATAAAAAGTAGAGGAAACTGACATAAAGATAGAGGATTCAAAAGAAGAAACCAACAGACAGGAACAGATAAATAAAAATTTGGAAGACCCAGATATAACACCGGAAATGGGAAAGACATGTTACTTTTTAAGACTTCAGAACATATTTGAGGACAAGGAAGAAGAATTGATAGAATGGATGACAGAGCTGTTAGGAGAAATGTGAAAACTGGGGAACAAAAAACTAAGAGAGAAACTGAAGGAGAAAGAAAATGGAGGCTGTTTAATGAATATAAATATATTAAGCATTTTTACAAAAACACTTTAATTAAATTGTCTTTTTTATTCCAAATAATATATAAAGAAACAGAGGAAGAAATACTTGGTGACCTAAATGCACTGACTTGCAAAGTTATTTGGCAAAGGAAGAAAGCTAGATTAAGACTGAACAAAATAGTCTTCCAGACTAATTAGATGAGATATTATACCATCTAGTTAGAAATAAAAGGACCATTATAGATTAGAAGGATGTGATTTGTAACTAGGATAACATAATTTTCTATAAGATGGGAAATATGAAAATACTAAGAGGGTCGGTATAAGGGAAGCTTTTAGTTACCCAAATGTAATTAATTATTAGAAAAATGATAATTGATAAAGTTTTTTTGAATATTGATGGAAAATTAAAATTGAAAAAAGAGGGGGGAAAACAGGATATGGATTGAATAAGGGAACTGTGATTGCAAATACATTGGAGATATGTTTTGGCCAGAGAACATGTTATAAACTGATATTATTGACACTATGTATAACATTAGAAACATGTGATGAAGATGCTTATATTTAATTGTATAGGTATTAATAGCAGTAAGAATTATACTTGCATAGTGTGGAAAAATGATTATTATTGGAAGAAGAGAGGACCAGGGAAATACTGGATGGTGTAGTATTGGATATTTTGAGTGAAAGTTAATATATACAATTGAATAATAAAGGAATCCAGATACCGAGTTGTTATGTACTTATGATTGTAAAACTTGAAATTAACAAAATATTTACAAAAAAAGAAAAAGAAAAAAAGTGAGTTATGACCATTTTTCACACTTACAATCATTGCAGCATTCCCATGGTCTCATGATCAAAATTTAGATGCTTGGCAATTGGTATATATTTATGATGGTTGCAGTGTCTTGGGGGCATGTGATAACCTCTTGTGACCTTCTGATAAGCAAAATCTATGGTGACACCAGATTCACTTAACAACTGTACTGCTAACTTAACAACTGCATTGATTCACTTAACAACAATGGCAAGAAAGGTTGTAAAATAGGGCAAAATTCACTTCACAACTGTCTTGCTTAGCAATGGAAACTTTGGGCTCAATTGTGGTCATAAGTAGAGAACTATCTCTATTTCATGGGAGAATTTCCCATCATACAACATAGACACTGCATATAATTGAAAAGTAGCATTTTCATATAATCTACCGAAGAGTAATGAAACATCCTTTTTGCTCTGTATAAACTCCAAAACACTGCAGAAAATGGGTCCCTAATCAAAGTCTATTAAAATCAGTGGAAAAGAGAAAATAAACATAGTGAAGACAAAATACTAACATCTGACATCTGAAATGATCAGAAACTGAAGGTGCTTGACACTTCTACATCTGTCACTAAAAGCCTTGTTTAAGTATATTTTAAGTCCTGAAACACATTTACTACACTCCACAAAACACTTTCTGAGCTGAGGAGCCAAATCACAAAACAGACCATCTGTCTTAAATAATTTTAAAAATAAGAAAGCATCTGAAAGTATTTTAAGATGTTATATTAAACTGGCAGATATATCAGTTATATTGCTAAGGCAGCTGAGGGATTTTTCCCCTTTGCAGGAACATTATACCTTTGGGATCCAAACCATGAGCAAAAATATAGAGGATTTTTATTACAATTAAGAAGTTCTTTCACTCCACATTTTGTACTGTAATGTATTCAGATATTTCACAGCAGTCTTTGCAAAATTCAGCTTATTTTTGAAAAATGCAGGAACATAATTGTTAGCTTTATAATTATGACAATATTTTTAAAGGGCTGAGAGATAAGGTAGGACAATGTGCGAAAGAAGATATGCTAAGAAAAATATTAGAATTACGTTTTGATTTTTTGCAAGATTTTCTAATTACCTCTAACAAAACTTCAAACATTTTTTTTCTTCAGAAAAAGAGGAATGTTGTACTTATTACATAAAATTGTATATTTTAAATGTTAATAACTAGTTGTTGGGATCCTGGCTTAATGGTGATATTTCTGCATCTGTAGGGGGCTCCTTTTCTTAAGGAGGCCTCATTTGTTTGTGGAGTTTGCAGAGCCATCTTTAAAAAACAAAACAAAAACAGAGCCCCTTAGAGGATCATGAAACTACCTACTTGCAGAATAGCATGAGGTTGCTTTGAGGCAGGCAGCCTCAGCAAGAAAACTTAGCCTCAGGCTTCCAGTTTGCCCGCATGGTGCTTCTGGACGTTCAGGAACAGTCTGCTTCCTGCCATCCATTCTTTCTCTTTTGGAGGACCCTGAAAAGGGTCAAAAATCACCCTGGAGGGGCAACTGCCATGAGGAGGCCTTCCCTGCGATCGCAGAAGGGTGGCAGCCCTCCGCTTGAATCTGGGAGAACTCCTTTAGCCTGAAGAAGAAGAGACCAGCCATAAACATGGCCGATCATTAAGCCGCTCCCTGCCGAAAGCCAAAAGCACTACCTAGCACAAAGAAGCAATCTGGGTGAGACTCTACCTTTTTTACTCCCTTAACTTTTTTCCTGTGGGACTTTTCCTGAAAATTTCTTTCCCCACTTTTTGAGAAAACAGTGAATATTTACTTTGGGAACAAATCTTAAAGCCTCAAAGAAAATCAAGTAATTTAGCAAAGGAACTGAGTAATTTTATCTGTATTTACTAAAATGCTCCTATTTTTTGGTGGGGATCTACTACCATATTTCCTCTCTAACCTGTGAATTAAAGAAGAAAAAATTGGACTAACGGTACAAAAGTTTTATATTAATTTGGGGAAAAAAAGATAATTTCTACATTGCATTGTATATGGTATTGATGACATCTTGTGGTGAAACTTGGTACAGCAAGTGATTTTTTTCTCCTGTTGTGAGAACTGATTGAAAAACAGAGCTGTCCTTGACATTACTTTTAAAGGTAAGTGTGGGAACAGCTGGCACTGAAAACAACTCTTGGAGGTGGATAATCTTTGACTATTATTAAAATAGCCTCCATGGAAGATTTAGCTGCAAATAACAATGAAATGGATGAATATATCCCACCACTTGACTATAAACTGATACTGGACACGATTTTGGCAATGACAGAGCAAATTAAAGCCAAATTGCAAGAAAAATCTGACAACTTAAAGCCACCAAATCAAATTCTGATCTTAAATGAGGAAATAATAATCCAAGAGCAAATAGAAGAAGTGGAAACTAACAGTAAAACAGGAGACTTCAAAGAACAACAAATGCAATCTATAGAAAATCTTAAAGTTCAAATTTCAATATCAACTGCAAAACTTACAACTCAAAAAGCAATAGCACCTGAAGAAAGCAATATTAAGAGTGAAGACACAAAAGGCCTTCAAATATACTTTAGTGAGAATGCAACTAATCAAATGACTATCATCACACCAGCTACTACTCTACCTAATCCAGATGGAACTGGAAGAAGGAAAAGACGTGCCTGATTTAATGACAACTATATTACATCAATTATCAAAAACTGAACTATTAAAGCAAAACTTCAACGGTTACAAAGGGGACATTTTCTTCACAAAAGTGACATTTGGATCTCTCCCTGGATTCAAATAAGGGGTTTAGGAAGAAAGGGAGATATATTTGAGAATTTAAAGACGCTAAAAGGAAAGCCTGATTGGCACAAAAGGAAGGCAAGAGTTAGATTTAAAAAAAAACTGAACTTGTTTCTTTTTTGGGATCCCTAAATATAGAGTATAAAAACACCTTTCAATGGATTAAGGGGAATCTCTAAAAAAAATGTAACTGATTTTACATTTAGGTCTTAGATCGGTAAGGGAAGACAAAACTAAGCTCTTAGAATATAATTCTGAACTATATTATAGAATTTGGAATGATATATCAAAAGATAGTATTTTAACAATTGATGTATGGTTAAGACAATGTAAGATAGTATTTTAATAATTGTTGAACGGTTAAGACAAAAAATATCTTCCTAATAATTGGTGATTTGTTAAGATGAAAATGAGATTTTAATGGTAAAACATATGAATGTTTTGTAATGAACAATCTAAGTTTTGTAGACAAGATAATTATTCTTTATTGAAATAGGGAATTGTGGGTCACCCAAAAATTAAGCTTTCTTTTTTATATTATAGGCTATTCTAGAATATTCTATTGCAATTAGATAAAATTTAAAAACAGGGTATTGATATGTATTAGTGAAAATATATTGAAAATTTTGTTAATTGACTAGGTTACGACTAGAAATGTATTAATCTGACTATTTTGACTATCTGATAATTAATGGAATCAGAGAGGGAATCCTTCTTGATGCAACCTGAACTACCTACAATTTGTTATTTGTTATTTTGACTACCCAACCACTGTATTGCTTCATAAATACATGTATATGTAAACATCAAAAAATCAATAAAACTTGTATAAAAAAAAGAAAAAGAAAACTCAGCCTCGTATTGCATGGCACAGGCCTTGATCCTCTGCAAAAACCAGAAAAGTGAGTTAGGTGCTGCTGGGCAAATTGGCCGAGTCCTGCAAAGCACTTGGGTGGCTGGATGGAAAGTAGGCCAAGGCCTATAAACAGTAACAGAAATTTTCTGAAAATGGGAGCAGGGTCACTCTGTATACCACGTGAACAAAACTGGGATTAAAAAAAAAGACTAGTCACTCAAACTGCCCAGCACACCATATTCCCATTCAATCAGATAATATATAAACTTACCAGTCAGTCATAGCCAGAAGGGCTGGATACAAAGTCTTCCATACAAAACACATTCAGCTACCTCAGCAAAAGCCCATATTTGGAAAACCGTCTGAAATGAGTGAGTTACCTAAAGTGAATGAATCAGTCAAATGCGGTTACAGGGATCTGAGGGAGGGAGACTTTAACCATGCAAGGGAATTATGTTTTGTCTTGATTCCCCCCTTCAAATCATTAATTTTATTTTTAAACCAATTTAGAATACCAGCTTAGAATAACATGAGTTGGAAGGGACCTTGGAGGTCATCTAGTCTAACCCCCTGCTGAACCAGTAGACTCTAGTCTACACCATTTCAGCAAGTGGCTATTCAATCTCTTCTTAAAAACCTCCAGGGATGAAGCACCCACAACTTCTGAAGGCAAGCTGTTCCACTGGTTAATTGTCATCTCATCACTGTTAAGAAATTTCTCCTTAATTCCAGGTTGCTTCTCTCTTTGGTCAGTTACCATCCATTGTTCCTTGTCTGGCTTTCAGGTGCTTTTCCAACATTTCCAACCTTATCATTCTGGCTTTTACTCTAATGTAAATTCCAGCCAAGCTATGTAATTTTTTCATTTTGGAAATATAAATTCTAGTTGATAAAACCAAAGCTGTTTCTCTCGTATTAAGGTATACAGGAAAACAAGCTAGGCAGTCTTTATAAGAACAAAACTGGATATAAGCTGAGCAATTATTCTAGGTAAGAAAGCAATCAAAATAAAATGGGATAGATTACCTAAAGGTGGGAGGAAATGTCCCTCAAAATTATCCAAGAAAAGTGATAAAATGTTCTGCTCCCATATAGCATTGCACTCCACTACTTACCTTGTATTTCCATGACACAGGGGGAAAGTTCCCTTTTCACATTCATAAAGCTTCTTTCCACTGAATCACAGTATTTCCTATCTTTATTTTTTTTCCTGCCTGGCCTGCTGCTATATTTAATATTTAATCCTCACACGCATCCCAGTGACAGCAAATCCCTTCAATCATCTCTCCCTCTTGTTTTGTGCCATCATCAACCACAGCAAACATGCACTTTGAAGGCTTATGGCATTCCCAGCAGTCAGGCTACACATCTGGCTTGACAGTAAATTGCAGGTCTCCAGATATTAATTCAGCTCTCAGCTAGACTGGGGGAAGGGATTTCCAGATCACTTAGGTAAGGATCTTTATTACAGAAAAGAATGAAGCCTCCACACGACACTTCATCCCCCTGCAATGCAATACAGTGAGAGAGTTAAGTAGCTATGCTTCCAGGTTTAAAATCTAAACCTTCTCCCCATCCTTTCAAATAATTGGATGTTTGGCAGGTCACTTGTTACCTTCAGAAGGCAGCAGAAACATGCTTGCATGACAATCTTCTCTGGCCTGAGAACTGCTGATTCCTGCCTCACCAATCCCAGCTCCTACATCAGTCTTATGCATAGGTTCAAGCGTATGAATGCTGAATTGGTTGGTTTGTCTTAATAGGATAGTTGATGTTCCAGACAGTTTTCCAAAACAAGGACATTTGCCCCAAATAGATCATAAAACATGGAAGAGCTTATTGTGTTTTTTTAAAATGTCTTTTTCATTAATGTGAAAATTATATGTGCCAAAAGTGAATTTAATTGGATTGTGTAATGTTCATTCGGGGGAAGCTTCCCAGACTATAAAGATTTTCCTGGAACAGTTGGGAGAACATACAAGAGTCACCATGGAAGATTTGTGTCTTACTGCAGCCATCTCACCTAGTTACACATGACTACTGAATTTGGTTGGGCTGATTTATTTTGAAGTTGGTATTTTAGCCATTCCACTTCTGGATAGCTCCCAAGTGTTAAAGCAACTAATAAAATGTACAGCTACATCCTTAAATCATTATTTCTAACATGAGTTCTATTCCAGCTTTTATATAATCCCTATTAACTTTGTATTTTTCATATAAATTGAACCCATCAGGCAAACCCAAAATAGTAGATCCTAGTACAGTTGCAAGCATTACAAAGTACATGTGGCATCCATTCTCGTCATGTTCTGGGTTTACAGACAAAATAAAAAGCTAGGTATTACTTCATTTCCTTCTATGAAAATAGCTATTTGGACATGTTTTTTTTTTTCCAAATTGGCTTCAAAGGATGTAGCTCTAACCTTTGGTCAGTTGGCTTCTCCCTGTCCTATAGTTGGGAATGTATGCAGGGGAACTCAACATCAGTTAGAAATGTGGTGCTCCCTGCATGCTTTCTCCACTTGTACATAACTTCCCCTTCTGTCATAAATCCCTCTAGCTTTTCTCTCCCTCAGCTGAGTTAACCTGTGGTGCATTTAGTGCATAAAACCTTGAATCAAATTATTTAAAATTCCTAAAGCCATATTGGATTATATATTGTCCATTTTGGAAAGCATATACCTGAGATTTGTTTAATTTAAATTTCAGTGCCTTTCTTAAATTTTCTGACAAATAGTTTTAATAAGTATCCAATTAAAATAAGTCTTGATGTTTTTTCCATTCTATAGGTAAAGGTAAAGGTTCCCCCGCACATGCGTGCTAGTCGTTTCCGACTCTAGGGGCCGGTGCTCATCTCCGTTTCATAGCCAAAGAGCCAGCGCTTGTCCGAGGACGTCTCCGTGGTCATGTGGCCGGCATGACTAGCACGGAATGCTGTTACCTTCCCACCGTAGTGGTCCCTATTTTTCTACTTGCATTTTGACGTGCTTTCGAACTGCTAGGTGGGCAGAAGCTGGGACGAGTAACAGGCACTCTGCTACGCGGCACTCGGGATTTGACCCGCCAAACTGCCGACCTTCCGATCGACAAGTTCAGCGTCCTAACCCACTGAGCCACTGCGTCCCTTCCATTCTATAGAAAACTTCAATTTAGAGTTTACAGTATTTCATATTGTTGGATTAAGTTCCTCTTCACCTTTTTGTGGTTTTGTCTGTTGGGCCCAGTAAAAACAAACAGATAAACAAATTTTACATCCATTACACAGCTACTGTGTCGGGCCGAGCGCGCCCGACATTCGGACGGGCCGCGGGGTGACCCACCAGGCTGCCAGGCTCCCGCAGAGCACCCCGTCAGGCCCCAAAGCCTCCCGCCGGCGACCGTCGTCTCCCGGAGGGCCAGGACGGCATTCGGCCCTCCCCAGCACTCCGGAAGCCGCAGCAAACCCCCAGGCCCCAAAGCCTCCCGCCGTCGCCCGTCGTCATCCGGAGGGCCGGGTCAGCACGCGGCCCTCCCCAGCGACCCGGTAACCGCCCGGAGCAACTTACCAGGCTGCAGGGCCGTTCGCAGGCCTCCTTGTCTCGTCGCCATGCTGCCGGGTTCCAGAGACGGATGGCCACGCCCACGCAACTCCAACGGATCGGGGACTGGGACAGCGAGAGGAACGGCGCAGCGGCGGGCCGCCTGTCAGCTGGGGAGGCCGCGGACCAGCCAGCCGGGCTCCAGAAGCTGCTTACAGGCCGGGAAGGGGCTGTACGAAGAACGAGGCGGTGGCCGCCCGAGCCGCAGGGCAAGAATGGGTGCCTGGGTGGGTCAGGGGGTGATGGAGACAACCGGTGGGCCGGGAAGGGGTTTAGCGAGCAGTTCGCGGCGGTCTGGGGTGGTGAAGGGAATGAAGAGTCAAGGCAGAACTCTGGGGAAAAGGAGGGAGGTTTAGGCTGGGGGGTAACTTACCGGCTGCATTGGTGGTGGGACGGGAGCCAAAAGGAGGGAACCATGGGAGGTGGGGTTTAAGTAGGGTGGGGGCGTGGTGGTGTAATTAAGGGTGTGGTGGTGGGAGTTAGCCTTGTCGATTATTTAACAGCGTTGACTGTGCTGTAAAGTCAACGCTGACTTCATTTGTCTTTGAGCGAACGTTTATGCGGATAATAAACACAGCTTGGAAGAACCAGCTCCCGTTCCGGTTTCAATCTTTGGGTGATTCGTCGGACGGGGTCTGATATACTGAATATTTTTTTGTGAAATAAAAGAATTGTTGGTTCAGTTAAATAGTAGGAAGTTTCCCTAATGGGCATGTCAGCTTCTGGTACAATCAAAGCAAATAAGGCAGTGATTTCAAATGGTTCTTTGATTAACGATAATAAATGCTTCATCATTTCCTACTTGGAATCAACAGTGTGGATGAAAAAAAGCAATATGCAAGAACCCAAAGCAGTCAGCTGTCATTGATTAAGAATGATATAGGAGAGTATTAACTTAATTAATCATGATGCATCAAGCAGCATATCCCTAGCGAATGGCACAAGGAAAGTACTGAATCGGTACTTGATTTTTCAATCATTAAAAATATGCCTAGTATAAAAGAAGAAAATTATAGCATTTTTCTCCATGATTTATATTAGGAAATGGATCCTTTTTTTCCATTTGAAAATCTAGTAATATTAACTGGATGATAAAAGAGTCCCAAAAAAGCAATTGGAAAAGAAATTATAGATGGGGGTGGATGGGTGGGGTGGGGTGGATAATAGATTAATAATAGTCATTAAGAAAATAATATTATTAAGATGATTAATAATAATCTGCATCTTTATACCATATGCTACTCACCCTTACCATGTTTGGGAATGAGAGAATGGACCAGAATATTTAATTGCTCTAATTTAATAAAATACCAGTGAATAAGCTAATTATTTCATATTTATAGTTAGCTGTTATTTAGGGTAGTTCAGGTAAACATGCAATAAACCCAGTTGAACTGATTGGACAGGTGTCAGCTAAATTAAGACTGAATCTAAAAGAGATAGATTTTATGTGCTGAGAGAAAATGGTGTTGACATTTCACAACTGAATCCAGCCTGCTAAATGCACTTAGAGTAATGAAGCTGAGTATACCAACGAAATTGTGCTGGAATGTTATTTGGAAAGAGTTCATCATTCTTTTAATTTATAAAACAGCAGTGTAACTAGAAATGTTCATGAGTTTTCTGCTTGTATATATATTCAAATAGAAAATATTGTTTTATGAGTTCTGGTGTTGTGGCTATTTAAAAGCTTTATATAAAACAAGAGGAAGTTAATGAAGTGTTAATTAATAAATTTTTGTAGTTAACATTAAAAGGTAGGCTACAAGCTTCTTTCCTTGCAGATTGAATTTCACTGTGTATAACTCAAATGGATCATAGCTGGAAAGTCACGTATCTGCTCTTATTATGATCCACCAAACTTTAGGCATTGTACAGCTGCACAGAAAGTTGTAGCTTTTTTGTTTTATTTAGTGATAGAATCATATAAAGAAGGAAAGAGTTTACAAAATCCAATTTCTCTGCTCAGTGCAGGAACTCCAAATTAAAACATCCCAGACAGATGCTCTGCAACATCTGTTTCACCACATCCAGGAAAGGGAGTCCATCGCTTCATTAGGTAATTGATTCCATTGTTTATCATTTTTCCTTTAGGAATTCTTTCCTAACCTTCAACTGGAATTTGTCTTTCTGCAACAAGGCATTATTCTGTTGCTTGAAATCTTGAACAACAACAGAGGAAAAAGCTCTCCGTTTTCGTGACACTTAGTCTCAGGAAAGAAGCTTGATAGGCTATCAGCAAGTTCTTTTAGGAGCCTACAAGGTCATCAAATCTTAGAAATGTGCACTTCATTCAAGATCAGTAAGAATTTTCAAGCCATGTTTCTCTTGAGTTCAAGCTGGATACTGGCCCCTTGAGCCTTTTGCTCATGATTCCCTGGCTGGAATGCATATCTGTTTCTTTGTGAGAACTGAACAAAATAAAATGTTGGCTACTTCGGCCTTTTCTTTGTTGTCTGTTGGCTTTTTGCCTGAAGTAAGCAGCTGGAATACTGTTTTTCCTTTTCTTTTCATTTGATGTAGTTGCGGGGATGGGGGGGACCCTTTTTCTTGTTCTTAGCATTTTTTGCTAACTTCATTTCCTTCTGAATCTTAGATATAAGTACATCTCTATAGGCCCCAAAGCAAACCCCTCAGATGTAGATGCCACCCATGTTGAGAAATCTTAAGCACTAATTCCTTCCCAGACTGCATCAGTTCAGAGCAAGCAGGGAAAAGAGAAAAAGAGAACCAGATGGTTGCTACTGCTTTTCTACTGTTGAGCAAGAAGCTCAGGAGAAGAAGAAAATGGAAGCCTCTAGGTTTCTGAGGGTCCTGCTTTGATTACATGGTGTGACTCTTCCTTTCCCCATTTGCAAATGTTCTGTAGTAGCAGATGCAGTGATGGCAGTTCCTCTTTCACTCAACATCAATCTATGCACATATATGCTAGTACAGGGCTTTTCAACCTTTATACCCATTGTACCACTTTTAGGATATGGCAACATCGAGTACCACCAGTTGCCTAGCAAGGTGTCAAAAACTTGATGACAAAAAAAAAAAAGGAAAAAATTGATGAAGTACAGGTAGTCCTCGACGTACAACAGTTTACTTAGTAACTGTTCAAAGTTACAATGGCACTGAAAAAAGTGTTCCTCAAGCCACAGCCGAGTAAGATACCTGCCTGCCCGCCCGGCGGCGCTCCTTGGTTTTTATTGTTGTGAGCATTTCTGTTGAGGATTGGCAGTGGGGGTGGGGTGGGGGGTGTTTGGTTTTTATTTCCCCCCCCTCTGCTGGGTGGTTGCAGCAGGTTTTGGTCACTTCACATGACCCTGGGGCACTGTGACCATCATAAATATGAATCAGTTGCCAAGCATCTGAATGTAGATCACAAGACCCTGGAGATGCTGCAACATTCCAGCTGATCGGCGCTTGTTCTGGGCTCAGCAGAAGCGCCAGGATCAGCACCAAGCTCCAGCTGGAGTCTGGCGCTGATCCTGGCACTTCCGCTGAGCTCTGACAGCCCTGCAGCTCCAGCCATCTCTCGCTCAGGCTTGTGCGGTGCTGCCACTGGTTCAGCTCTTTCCCCTCCCCCGCTACCACTTTTCTAGGATGGTTGTGTACCACCTGCCAGGTGCCAATGTACCACAGGTGGTACCCATACCCCTGGTTGAAAAGCCCTGTGCTAGTACACATATGCTACTTGTGAAACCTGGGGAGAGATGTGGCAGAATTAACTCATGACAAACATAAGGCATTCCTTCTGAGGTGAAATGGCATGATCAATTTGCATAGGTCATCACCCACCATCCATGGTGCAAATTACATTATCCCATCCATGTTTTTGTCTTTACCTGTCCTATAACTGAGCACTGCCGCTGTGTGCCCCAAAGGGACACACTTCCTCTGCCTTTGCTTTATTTATGCTCCTGCTTCCAAAACTTCATTTAGTCTTTTAGCAGAATAATTTGTGGTAGGAAAATCCTCATTTCATCTGATCAGGATAGCAATCAGAGTTGTGCAGTGCTTTGGATTCAATTCCCAAATATGTGAAAATGCTAATGTAGCACCTATCAGCAGCCCTAAAAGATTTATGTCCTTTCTCAGGATTATGTGGAAACTTCAAAAGGCAAGCAATGTGTTCCTTGGAAAAGAAATAAGTGTTTTAAAGAGATGCTATATTCTTTCAGACCACAAACTATTTACAGTAGTTGTATGCTTGTCTGAACTGAAAATATATAGTAACATCCATAATGCATAAAAGTGTTTAAGTGCTATTGTATATTTTATTACAATAGGGGGAAAATTAACCTCATATTTTGGTAGGACAAAAGGACTGTGCAGCATCTTGGGTTTGAATTGAAAAGGAGACTTTGAAGTACATGGAAGTACTCAAATGAGACCTATTGGCAGCTCTTTAAAGCCGTCATAGTATGGTTGCTTTACACAGCTGTAGCAGAATACCAGGAAAATATACTTGATTGATGGAGTTGCTGGCTAATGATGCATACATGTCCACATGCCCAATTGCTCTGTCAATCTTACCATTCAGGCTTGATCAATTTACTTTGTTTGGGAAAGTAAAATCAATTAAATAAAATTATACTTAACTTTGTGCATAACATAAGTTGATTTTGCCTTCTAGGAGTTCAGAATATCTTTGAACTCTCTTGTTTCTAATTCCACACACATTTTTATCCACTGAGCCTTGTCCTTGCTTTGGTTACTTTTCTTTATTAGCTTCTATTGTAATACCATCCTTATTTTGAATCCAAGCAATCAGATCCAGCTCTCTATTTCCTATTTGAAGCAAAACAATACATCACTGTTTACCACAGATTCATGCTTTGTTGATCCCCATGTTAAATAAACAAACTCAATTTTAGTTTAGAAATTATAAATATAGAAAACTGCTTAAAACTGAGACAAACCACAATCCAGACATGCAAATTATTAAGGCAATATATCTGCTTAGATAGCAAAGTAGAATCCCTCTCTCTTATGCATAAATCATCCAGATATTTATGACAGCTATGATGATAATTCTGACAGATTATCAGAATTGTAAATTTAAAGATTTTGGTATTGAATTAGTTTCAATAATAATAGATAACTCTACAGCTAAAATTTATATTTACCACATTATTTATATAGATACGCAAAGTCTTTTCTAATTCATCATTAGAATGATGACTATAAATTATCAGACATGGTTGAATAGAAAGAAGCTTCATTTTGTCAACAACCTTTGCAGAAGAAATAGATGTAGACATTCAAGGTTAAGAAAACTGCAAAGAGGGGAAGGGAAGAGAATACATTAAAAAAATGAATATTTTTCCCCATCTAGGATTAGTGTCTTCTTTTTAAAGCAAATGAGACTTCAGGGAATAAAATTTAAATTGGAGCAATTTCACAGAAAGGAGGAAAATATCAGGAGTGAAAAATGCTGTCTTGTGAGATGGGTGGCTATACAAATATGATAAATAAAGAATTAATAAGCATATGTTTGAAGAGGAAAACTGGTTATCTGTTTACAAACACACACAAAATACAATCACTGGAGCCTAAAAAAGAAAAAAAGCGGCGGCAGAAGGGGGGAGAAATAATTATTCTGTACTCCAAGTGAGGCATTGTGCGACTGTATCAATGAATGGGTGAAATTCTATCCATTCATAAATAGGGGAGATTCATTGGAAGTTCAAATCATTTCCATTGTTTGTTTGTTTTTCTGAGACTCTGGAATATTTCATTAGCTCCAAAAAAGGTGAAAAGTGTAATCATTTGTAATCTCCATGACCTCCTATCTCAGTACATTGAACTAAGAGTGGTTCAGAACTGTACTTTCTATGCACTTTTGTAGCACATAAATAGAAGACCCAAGCCACCAAGATGAGTCACAGAAGGTTCTTAGTTAACCTACTTACTATTTAGTTCTATCTCTGCAAAAGAAATACTTCATTTACTTATAACCACCCATCTTGCAGCCGCAAATCTGAGTGGCTAACAGCACATTAAAGGAATACAAAAAAGTCAACAAATCATTAAAACTCTACAGTGATTGCTAAGAACCAATCCCAATAACCACTCTGTAATACTGTAACATCTGAATGTATGAGCCACCTAGCCTCCTGACCCACAACCCCATAACAACAACAACAATAAGAAGAAGAAGCAAGCAAGCAAGAACTGGTGGGATCATAAAATACTGTACAGAAGGTAATAAAAAATGATAAAGTTAAATTGCTCTGGGACTAGAATTCAAACAGACAAGCGTATGCCACATAATACCCCGGACTTAACAATTGTCGATAAGAAAGACAAAACAGTCTGGATAGGGGATGTGGCAGTGCCTGGACACAGCAGAATAGACAAGAAAGAACTGGAGAAGATAACAAAATACAAAGACCTACAAATACAAATAGAACGACTGTGGCAAAGACAAGCAAGGGTAGTACCAATAGTAATAGGCACCTTGGGTACAATCCCAAAACAACTGGAGCATCACTTGAACACCATTGGCACTGACAAATTTGCCATTAGTCAATTGCAAAAGGCTGTCTTACTAGGAACTGCTTCCATCCCAAGACAATATTTGTAATACCATCAAACATCCACATCTGCCTATCCCAGGTCCTTGGTAAGGACTTGATAGGTAGACAAAAATGCCAGATCCAGTATGAACAACTGGCTGACTGTGAATAATGATGATGATGATGATGATGATGATGATGATGATGATGATGATGATGATGGTGGTGGTGGTGGTGGTGTTGGAAGGGACCCTGGAGGTCATCTAGTCCAACCTCCTGACAGGAAACCCTATACCATTTCAGACAAATGGCCGTCCAGTCTCGTAAAAACTTGCAGTGTTGGAGGTCAACTTCTGGAGGCAAGTTGTTCCACTGATTAATTGTTCTGACTGTCAGGAAAATTTTCCTTAGTTCTAGGTTGCTTCTCTCCTTGATTAGTTTCCATGTGATTGGCTTGCAGAGTGCAGGTATAATAGGTGCTCTTATAGCGTACAAAACTGCCCGAAACACTGCATTTTTAAATAGTTGAAGCTTCTGGATACTCTTCAAGGCCTCTGTTGTATAAAGTATAATGCACAATATAAAGTGCATTACAGTGGTTCAATCTGAATAAAAGATAACCCTAATAAAAGAGACCAGTACTTGAATTCATTCCATAGTGATGTGACTTGATTTAGAGAGATACGCATATCTCTTTTTGGGAAATGACAGTAAATGAATCTTTAAAATTTGGGATGAATGATTAGAAAGCTTTAGGAAGCAATGGGAACATCTGGGATCACAGCTTCTGGTATCTGCACAAATTTATGATGTAGTAACACCAACTGCTTCAGAACAATTGCAAGCATAAGAAGCAGAATATTAGCTGTGACTTTAAATGTGCATAAGTAACATGTCCTGTCACATTTCATTTATTAGATTCCTTAGAAACAATAGTATAACAAATCTAAACTGATACTGTGCATTAAACTATTTTTTAATATGAATTATTTATTTTGTGAAACATTTTCTGCTTTCCAACACATTTTTGTATTTTTGCTACAAGCCTCTGAAGGATATGAAAACGTACTTAAAATAATAATTAAAAAAATTCTTTCTGAGTGATTCTCAATTTCAGTACACACACACACACACACACACACACACACACACAACCTCAAAGAGCAACTTTTTTCCCATGACACAAAATTAATTAATTTTGCCAATAGCTTGATTTCCATGGGAGAGTTCCAAATCATCTGATATTTTATTCTTTCTGTAATTTAAATTGTATCTTCTGATTCATGTACTATTGTTTGCTTTGCTGGTCTTCACGGTTCACCTACCAAGTCATACACCAAAGGGCAACAGCTTCCACCCCTTAAAAATCCAGAAATAATTAACTTCTAAAGTGTGCCTATGAGCTTGTTAGAGGAGATTCATTGAACAAATGCAGACACAAAGGAATGTTAAAATTAAACTGCAGTGATGGACATTTGTGATATTTGCTGAGCTTGTCTGATCACTTTTTTTGTTAGACTTTTCCTAGATTATACTGTCTTCTCTACTTTTGATAGAGCTATGGAAAAACCACATTAAGTTTCAAACTAATCCATGTTTATAAGTACGGTTTGGCAATCTCAAAGCCTGGATCCATCCCATCAACATTTTTTTTTCTGTACTCTACAGCTGCCATTATGAGTAAAAGTTCACTCGTAGGCCTTTTGTTCCAGGGCAAAATGGAGAGAACATTTGCAAGCAAGATTAGTCACATTCATTTATAAAGCTGAATGTTGCACCTTCAAAACAGGGATTGTGGACTCCAGATAAACTCTTAATTTATTATGCTGACAAACTATTTCATTGGAATTTCTTTCATTTGTAATTCTCATATATTTTCTCCTTCCTGCAACCGAGGATCCCAACTGATACTTACAACAAGTAGTAACATCTAACCTGAAATATTCCAAATTATGGCCATTATTGTTATTCATTGGTTCAGAAAATTGAAGCAGAGTAAATATGTTTCCCTACATTCATGCTGATCATAGCCATTCCCTAAAACAAGCATTTTACAGAGAGAAACAAACAGACTTTTGAAGGAAATTGAATTTGGGATGATTAACTTAAGTTTCTATTCGCCAATATTGGGGTGTGGTGTGCTTGTAATTATTAAATAGGGGTGAAAGTCTGTTTGAATATCACACTTGTACATACCCAATTTATATGTGGAGCATACATCTTTGGCTGGTTTGGGGGCATTTCCAAAGGAGATGTTTTTCTAAAATTAATTATTATATTCTCATTTGCATGACCAGAAGAATAGGGAATGGAAGGAGAGAATGGGTAAACCCAGTGTAAGAAAAACTATAAGGATCTGCAGTATCATAAAACCCTTTCAAGGAATTAAGGTTTCACTTTGGAAAAAATGGACACATTCATAATTAGTTAAGCCAACAATTCACAACATTTCCTTTCCTGCACCTCTTTCCACCTTCAAGTAGCCCAGGGGAAGTGAGCAGGAATGAAATGAACCAGAATTATTTAGCAACAGACCAGCTGGAACTTTGGCTTTCTTAGTTTCAGAGAAAGCAATTGTCTGCTGATAGAAGTTCCCTGTTCATAGAATATATATAAGAATATATGAGGTTTCACACATTTGCAAGGCCCTGGTTGATCTCTCATACCAAAAATGAAACTATACCTTCATTTGGAAGTCACCTGAATTACAGAAGGGAGGGAGAAGGAAGTGTGATTCATGTAATTAGGAAAAGGGATAGTTCTACACAGTGCTTTTTTTGTAAAAGAAAAAGGTGCCGGAACTCACACATGTCATACAACTCACCTTGCCTACCCTACAAGGTTCCATCCAAAAAAGGTGCCAGAACTCCGTTCTGAGCGTTCTATGAGAAAAAAAAGCCCTGGTTCTACATGGAGAAGAGTGGATAAATGAAAATCTAAGAGTCTTACATTGTGAGTTGATGGGCCAATTATCAATAGAGGAAAAGACAAAAAGATTGGTAATTAAATGGGGTCTTATATACTGTATGTTCTAGTGGGTTTTGATACTGGAAAATATGTATTTTTTACAATCTCTTTATTGAATGAATAAATAAACTCTTGAGTTGGAAGTGCAGATCCAATGGTACTGAATCTAATATTTACTAACTACATGGGTAAGGATATATAGGTTTTTATTTATTTATATCCCACTTTTATTATTTTTACAAATAACTCAGGGCAACAAATATATTCCATACACCTTCCTCCTCCTAATTTTCCTACAACAGCCCTGTGATGTGAGCTGGGCTGAGAGAGAGTGACAGGTCCAAGGGCTCCTAGCTGGTTTTTATGGCTAAGATGGTAATAATAATAATAATAATAATAATAATAATAATAATAATAATAATAATAATAATAATAATAATAATAATAACAACAACAATAACAATAATAACAACAACTTTATTGTCACTTTGAATGTACACCAATTGGCATACATCAAAATGAAATTTCATTGCATACAGGTCTCAAAGGATCACCACCTCTGATAGACACTCCTTGTTCGTGGCCAGCTCAAGTTAGAGATCTTCCATTTTAGTCTCTAGGGAGTGAACAATGACAAACAGGACAGATGGAAATGGAGCTCCATGGGGATTAGCCTTCAAATTAACTTGTATTCCTGCACGACAATTTCACCTCCTTTCCTTTTTCTGATCCTATCTCTTCTAACTTTTTCTAGAACTAGAACTCACAGTCTCTGGCTTTCTAGCCTGGTGCCTTAACCTTTAGATCAAACCTGCTCTAGATAGTGGCTCTACATAGATAGTGTAAATTTACAAGTGCCCCTATTAGTCCATCACTCTAGTAGTCTGCTGTCTAAGAAACTGCTAATCTAAGCTCACTTCCTTCTATCTTCATCTGAAACACACACAGGGCATGTTGTTTTTGGACAACTCCTGCTATGATGTGGTTAACTAGTGCTAGGTTTTGCTACTTGTTTAATATATTTCCTGTAGACCACGGGTGTCAAAGTTGCCACATCACGTGACATGTCCCGACGTATCGTGACTCTTTTTGCATTGCTGGCAATGGAGTGGGCGTGGCTTCAGTATGATGAAACCAGCCCATGGGCCAGCAGTTTGACACCCCAGCTGTAGACAAACCTCCTTTGTGTTATAATTATAATCTGCTTCACTCATTATTGCTGAGGTCAAGTTTCTGCTCTTAGGAACATTGTCATACTACATACACAGAATGCTTCAATCTCCAATGCTTTAGGTATTAATAAAGATCTTGAAGAATCTTATGATTTAAAAAGCCCAGAGAGTCTTTCATAATAAAACAACAGTGACCACAGTCAGAGATACTTCAGGCTTTATTAGGATGATGTGCCCTTGAATATTAAATCAGAATATCCTTAGAATCCTTAATAAGCTACCAAAAGAGATTATCTCCAGCTGGGATAATTTTTTCTCCTTTCTGAAGTACAAAATCTGTACATAATAAGTTTATTAGGGTGAATTCCATCACTGTCTGTTGACCTAAGCTGTCTTCTTTCTCTTCTCCATTACCAGTTTTTGGAACTGCCAAAAATTCCAGAGCACCAGGAGACGACTACCATTAGCTCAGAACATCTGGGATTTTCCTTGAAAACCAATGTGCCGAAACAATGCTGAAGAGAAGCTCTGAGTCCTGGTTTTTTGTTTGTTTTTTAATTCCATAATGAAAGAAAGAAATATATCAATATAGCAAGTGTAATTATATTGCATATTTTAAAATTACCAAACTTTTCCCACTTGTTTAGGGCCATTGCTTTGATCAAGATTCAGGACCCCAAAGTCTTGTTAGTGTACCTGCAGACACCTCAAGTAATGCCCATGGTGCTCTCTGCTTAATCTGAGAGGCTTCCTGTTTAATTTTTCAAGTAAATCCTTTAATTAAAAAAAAACATAATGGCAAAATATTAAACTAAGTGATATTTTTATTTAGACAGTGCCTCTGATCTCTTTAGCAGTGTGTCCATGTTCCTGGAATAAAACACAAAGGGAAGTTATGGTTGTGGAAAGCATCTTAGGGGATGGGAAAGAGAATAGAGAGCAAATGTACATGTTTTCCTTTTGATACACGGATACTTTGTGATCAGCCAGTCACATCATTTAGAAATAATGGAACTCTTAGTAGGCTAGTCAGTTTTTGTTAGTGCCTCTAGCATGCTCTCAAAATTTCTGCCTGCTGCATATGCCCTTGTGGTAAGAACGTGACAATTCTTTAGGTATATTTGATGAGGATAGTCTGCTAATATTGTTATTTTCTTCACTTAACTTTAAGAAAAGCTTAGAGAAAAGCTTTGAGAATTGGAAGCACTTTTTTAAAAAAAATAGGGCTACAGGACAATTTCTTGCACTACGGAGAGATGTCTAAAATTTCTCTGATTGCTTTCTCAAAGCCATTGATATATGAGTACAGTCAGGGCTTTTTTTCTCATAGAATGCTCAGAGCGGAGTTCCGGCACCTTTTTTGGATGGAACCTTGTAGGATAGGCAAGGCGGGTTGTATGACATGTGTGAGTTCTGGCACCCTTTTCTTATACAAAAAACGCACTGAGTACAGTAAACCTCTTTCCAACTGGTTCAGGTATGATATTCCCAGAGATAAGCAGCTGAAACCCTCCTTGATGCTTTCCTTCAGTTGAAGTCAGACCAGGGCGTGTTGCGTGACCTGACTAGGCCTACAAAATAGCTTGTTGGCTTCAGCTATGATGAATAATTTATTAGCAGGTAAATTTTAACTGCCAGTCCTGCTCATTTTTGTAAATGAGTGGGATGGATATTGGTATGTGCAAAGCATTGCATCTTTAAAAAGAGAACATTCTGGGGAATTCTGAGAGGTTCGGTTAATCCTCCAGACCATGCCGATCCAGGGGGTGGTATGGACATTTTTCAGATAATAAACCTTTCAAAGTTTGAAATGATTCCAGAGAGGATCCATTTCTGTTCCCCAACCAGATCACATCTAGAACACCATGGATCATTTCCTGTTCTACTGTAGTAGATTGACTTCCAGAAACCTGCCAGGTCATGTCAGAACATTGTCATGATTCTGGTGAATACATTCACCAGATCATTCCAGGATATTCCAGTGGGGTTGGGGGGGTGGGGAGAGGAGAAGAGAGTGAGAGAAATGTACAAGCATAATGAATGCATGTTCTTCCAAATTAGCATGTACAAAATTATAGTACAATGCTGCCATGGAAAATGAGGTTGAAAGTCCCTGATCGCTTGTTGCTTTGTCTTATGAGGACATTCTTTGCAATGTTTGAAATGCAATACATTTGCACAGACAAAAAAGAGCAACAACTATGTCACATTATTGTTTTAATGGGATAAACATAAAAGCTTTTAATAATATTAGTGGGTTTTTAAAGGAAGTAAATTGAGCACTTAGATTTCTGGCAACTTTCCTTAAAAAAAATTTCTAGACATAATACCAGAAATATGAACCTAAGCATTTGCATCTCCGCCAAGAAAACAAGCCATTTCACTTAATTCATTCTTTAGTTTCCTGGTGTGCCTGTATATTGCGGCACATTAGTTAAAGTCACATGATTTATAGAGAGTGAAGAAAGGCCCATTCTTAAACTGCAGCACATTATCGGTTCTTTTAAACTGCAGGAAAGATGTGGCTTCATTTTTACATAGCTTTTTGCATAGCTTTGCTAGTGTAAAACCCTTGAAGGTGCATCTGGTAGCAATAATTTTGATCTGCAGAAAGGACAATCAATGAACTGAGTGCCAGAACATTGTTTACATATTGAGTGCTAAATTATACTCTTTACTCAACAGGTAGAAGATTTATTGTTTTCTATAAAATCTGATGGGCCCTGTAGCTTCACATTTTACTACACTGAGAAAAGCGTGATGGGAAAATTATTTCTTTTAGCTCTTAGTAAGATGGTGTATAAATGCTAATCCTTTTAAGAGACTTGAAGACTTTGTACACAGTGCTTTTCTGTCTGTTTATATATGCCTTACTCTAAGTACAGGTAGTCCTCAACTTATGATCCTAACTGAGCCCAAAATCTCTGTTGTTAGGTGAGACATTTGTTAAGTGAGTTTTGCCTCATTTTGCTCCTTTTCTTGCCATGGTTGTTAAATGAATCACTGCAGTGGATAAGTTAGTAACCTGGTTGTTAAGTGACTCTGGCTTCCCCATTGACTTTGCTTGGGAGAAGGTCGCAGAAGGGGACCCCATGATCTTGGGACACTGCAACTGTCATAAATATGAACTAGTTGCCAAGCATATGAATTTTGATCACATGATGCTGCAAAGGTCATAACTGTGAAAAACGGTCATAAGCAGTGGTGGGATTCAGCAGAACCGGTAGCTAATTTTTTGTTGCCCAGGCCCAGAATGGACTTCCGGAAGTGGCATCCACATAGAACCGGTTGTTCACATATCTGAATCCCACCACTGGTCATATGTCACATTTTTCAGTACTGTTGTAACTTTGAATGGTCACTAAATGAACTGTTGTAAGTCGAGGGCTACTTGTACCTACATTGGCATAGCTATATAAATGTAGGGAAGCTGCCTAGGTTATAATGCGAAAATTCATCTATATTTGCCTTCAGCCTACGAAAGTGTGGAATATAGAATGCTGGGTTTGATACAATTCCTTCTGAATTCTGTGATATTACATGGCTCAGAAGACCCTGATACTTGAAACATAATAATTCTTTGGTTTAACTACAGAATGGAACACATTTAAGCACAATTATAAATTTACCTCTTACTCTACAGTTGCAGCATAACTCTCTTCTTTTTATAATCTATCCTGTCTGATCATCAATACCATACATTATAAGCTCATTTGCTACTATTGCAAAGTTCATTTTGTCTATTGCATGCAGAAAGTTCATAAGGAGCTTCCAGTCAGCAGTAAATGTGGAGATATTATCTTTTTTTTCTGGTCAAATAAGTCTATTTAGCTATCTCAGCAAGTTCCATCTTCTTTACCAACTATTCCTCTATTGTGGGTAGGACTGAAACTTTACATCTTTGTCCTTACTCACAATAATTGAGATCCAGCTGTTGTTGCTGGAATTTTTCCCTTGGAGATGAGCCAGACGTTTGCAGTTTGCAATATATATTTTTGTGAAGGTTTGGAAGAGACTCCTTAAGAGAAGATGAGAATTCTAATCTGTAATTTTTATATGATTCATTGTTACACTGATGAAATCACGCTGAGACTATACCAGATGTAGTTTTATTCTCGTGTACGAGATTCCTGTTTAAAGAATATCCCATTGTGCTTAGTGGCTAACTGATTACAATCTGAGTGATGAATGCAGCATGTTTTAGGTTCACTCCCATTGTTTCAGCTGTTACTTTGCCATATTTATAGGACTTTCGCAGAAATATCTGACTAGTTAGCTGCCTGCTGTCTATCCAAAAATCACATGGCAGAATCAAAATCTAATGTTGGCATCCCTCTGGCCCGGGACCAAATTTGCTGCAGGCCTCTATCACCTCTACTTCAAAGAATCCTCATAGCAAATTATCAGACCTATTTGCTTATCCTTCTTCCAATATTGGAGAAATGAGGTACAGCACTTTGCAACAGTTGAAATAGCTTGCTAATGGTACTGCATGTTTTCCAGCTAGAAAGTATGGAAATAACAATAATCAATCAGCAACTAGTCCATTGCCTAACTGCAACCCCATGTATCAACTGCTCCTTTTCTTCCAAGTCACAGGAAACAACAGAAAGCAGAGAATGGAAGGAAAGGAGCAAAAAATCAAGGAGGCTGTTTGGTCCTCTTGCTTCTGATTGATCCTTTTCTGTTTCTCCAGTACTTTCTTACAGCCTTACAATTACAGACTGATGAAGTTTGCCTGTAATCAGTCATCAACTTTAAAATATTTATATTCTGCCTTTGGCCATCACAATCAAACTGGCTATCATAATAATTTCAGCATTCAGCCAAAAGGCAATGGATGGATATTTCCATAGAGGTAGATTTTATACTATCGAAAAGTAAAATGACAGCAAAAAAATTAAACTGTAGGAGCAGTTTAACGCAAACAGAGAGAAAATACGCAAAATGGGACAAATAAACGGAAGGAATTGAAGCAGAGGACTTCCATCCTTTCATGTTTATGCCTGCCTGGTTTTTTTTTTTTTTTTTTATCTCCCAGAGCTACTCAGGCAGGCAGGCAGGCAGGCAGGATTTTTTCTTCTATTATAGCTGAAGCAGCCTGGGGAATATAGAAAACAGAATCATAAAAAGTGCCAGCAAGAGAAGTCCTAAGGGAAAAAGTCACCCTTGGAGTACAGTAATACAGAACAATTTCCATTTTCTTCTGATGGCACTTCTTGTAACACTTGGTGGAAAGATTGTGGACACAATATTTCTTAGTTTCTACTATATACTGGCTTCTTCTGACCATTCCCACCCTATGACAGAAAGCATTGCCAACTATACAGAAAAATGTGCCTTTGTTTGGTGAAATACTTTCTGAACTTACTTTTTCTAAGAGCATGTTCTCATGACCATGGAAAGGTATATCCCCTACAGTCTCTGAAATGACACAAAAACATGGTGACGTGTTATGTACTGGGCTTTTGGAATATCACCACATGCGTTGCTGGAGAACTAACGGTTCTCCAGCAACCCAGACAGGATGTCTCCGGTCCTGCAATTAGTCAACTTTGGGCAGCAAACATGGGTTCAATCCAATTGGTTGCTACCAGAGGGTCTGGCCATATATTGAGGCAGGGTGACTCCAAATCCTCAGTACAGTTTCAGCTTAAATAAAGAATGAGTTTCTCTGTACTCAACTGCGTGTCTTCATTCCTGCTCATCAGAGCCCACGACATAATAACATGTTTTGCTGTGACCTCATTTCCAAACCTTCTCTTTTTCAAAAGAAGGCCAACGATTGCTACTGTCCACACAGCATTAATGTGGGGCAATTTTCTCTCATGTATGGCATTAATGTTATTGATAGGTTCTCTTCCAACATCAACATCTAGTGGAAAAATAACAGTAATTACTCAGATATGCACAGACAAGTGGGCAATATCTTGTGTGCAAATGTTTGGGATAAAGGTTTTGGCTATTTTTAAAGTAGCCCAAGTGATTGGTTTTAAGCATGGAATACCCTGCACTGATGACTTTACACCTGGACTATTTCTTTTTTTTATTAAACAGTTTTACAAAAACAAAATTTTACAATATATCCCCAAATCCCTCCCACCCCAAACCCGCCCACTTCCCCCCCCCACTTCCCAGAGCTAAATACAGGATTATAGTTACAATAATCATATTCTAAATAGAAATTATGCATAATATACAATTAACCAAATTCATAATGTGCTTTAACTCCCCTTTAACATAACTACAAACAAAGTACCAATAACAATATCCCACTAAAATCTACTCATAAGCTAAATGGAACTTTTTAGTCCCATATTTGTTCTGAATATAATTTATCCATCTTCTCCAAACTGAAATATATCTTTCCTGTGAATGATCTTTCAAATAAGCAGAAATCTTAGACATTTCTGCAAGATTCGAAACTTTAAACACCCATTCTTCTATAGTGGGCAAACTATCCTTCTTCCAATATTGTCCCACCAGTAACCGTGCTGCTGTTATCATGTTCAACATCAAGTTAGTTTCTTTAACATCACAATCTACAACAATACCCAATAAAAACAATTGCGGAGAAAACTTTATCTTTCTCTTAAAAATCTTTTGAATGTTCCACCAAATTTTAATCCAAAAAGCTTTTATATTTCTACAAGTCCACCACATGTGAAAATAGGTAGCTTCTAAACTACCACACCTCCAACATTTAGACTGTAAATTAGGATACATGTTGGACAACTTCTTGGGATCCAAATGCCATCTATAAAACATTTTATAAAAATTTTCTCTTAAATTTTGAGCCTGAGTAAATTTAACATTTCTAACCCAAATTATCTCCCAGGTGTCCAACGAAATTGGTTCCTGAATATTTTGTGCCCACTTTATCATGCAGTCTTTAACCAGTTCCGTTTCCGAATCCGATTCAATTAAAGCATTATATATCCTCTTTATATGTGCACAATTTAAATCTCTAATTTGCTTTACTAAATTTTGATCTGTAATTGTGATGCCAACCTTTTGATCTGACTTCCACCTAGCTTTCAATTGGGTATATTGAAACCAAGAGTAACTTATGTTTTCTTGTCTTAACTCCTCTAATGGTTTAAGTTGCCAATCATTCCCTTGCAATCTAAGTAGTTCCTTATAAGAAACCATATCCGTACTCACTCCCATAGATACGCCCTCTATCGCGTGTCCAGGAATTCCCCAAATCGGTATTTTGTAATTTAACTTATAATAATACTTTTTCCAGACACGCAATAAAGCACTTCTAAGAATATGCCTGGACTATTTCTTAACATCATTGCACTGGTCCTCTGGAGAGACCACCTCTTCCTTCATCATGTTCCCTGCTATACCCCACTGACCTATCAGCCAACTTTTTTTAACAACAGTGTTATTCCAAAAAATTAGATGAGCCTTTTTTTTCTGGAGGGTTGGTATATTCTGCTCAGGTTCACTTTTTTCAATAGGCATAATATACTCATCCTCACACCGTGGATCAGAAGATGTCTACCTCTTGCTTCACACTGCTTCTTTACTATATAATCCACCAGTCATCCAGGGAAGATTAATATTCTGTGTCAAAAAATAACCCAGCTGACATATCAATGGGTGGAGAAATCTGCATGATGATGCAGTGACAGGCTGATAGGTGCTAATGTAAAGAACTCAGGTTATCCCTGCCTGGTATCTGAATATATGGATCAGATCAGTGTAATCAGACTTGTTGGCAAAATACAACCATTCCATAGTTGTCAAGAGGAATAGGGCATGAAGTGGCTTCTTAGCCACCAGTTCTCCAATCCCATGGAAGAGCTTCATCACTAACATCATTGTTGAGACATCATTAGTCATTTGTACGACAAGACATATATTGGGAGAAAAGGCAAAATTGTCAAACTGGAACAGTACATTGGAAAATTGTTTTCACTGTTGTGGAGTGGAGATGACATCATGAGAACATAATCTACAAAAACAATTATGGGGGTATCTTCCTGTCACTTTTAGTAGGACGTGAGATTCTTTTTTAACTATCATAAGCCACTAAAAACAGAACAATGTAACTGAGAGTCAGTGCTATTTGGCTGTCCATCTTCATCTTTATGTTTGCTTATGCAAGTTTTATTTTATTCACCACAAAAAATGGATTTATAAAATCTAGAATACAAATGAAGCAAGGCTTGAGTTACTTGTTGAAATCACATATCACTGTTGTGGCAGTATACATGGCACAGCCAGGACTTTTAAGTATGATAAGCAGTTGCAATTCTTTATAAGTTGCCTAGACTTATTATATGAGAGAGGCATAAAAGTCCTATAAATAAATAAAGTAAACAAGAGTTGTGACTTTGCATAATAATATAAGAAAGTCAAATGTTTCTATATTGAGTAATTTGCCAGAAAATATTCAATCAGTTTAATATTAGGGCCCTTTAGAAGCTTCTCGGGCATACTAAAGATGGATAAATGAAAAAAAAACTCATTATGTATTGTATTATTTAATTTGGACAATAATGATTGACATCTGTACAGCACAACCCACAGGTATTACATAGTTGAGGAACAAAAATCAATATAGAACTCACTTTCAATGGTTAAAAGTAATCAAAATGTAGCTTGTCTTTTCCTCTCAAGTCATTTTGTTGCACATCTCAAGGAGGTACCAGTTGGGACAGTTCTGAAAAGGACACAAATGGGTGCTTCATTCCAGTCTGAAAATGAATTTAAATGTCAGACTCAGACTTTCTAACAAAAAGATAAGGTGCTTGAAGAATATTTATAAATTTAGACTCCTATGTGCATTGTGAAGGGTCAGAAACCTTGACCTTGTCAAGGATTGCTGATTCTTTTTCTATTCATTTCAGCACTCAACTGACCTCTTAAGATGGAAACCCATCAGAGGTATTCAGAAACTGTGGCTTTCTCAGGATGAATGATTCTGTTATTATTTAGCCTGCTGAAGGAAACTTGACCTTGAAGTCTACCACCTTCTGAGATATGAGCAAGAACATAATAAACCAACTCTGTTTGTAGGGGCAAAGGAGAAGAATGTCAGGAACATTAGATACTATCATCATACATTCTTCTTGCTTATGTTTCTCCTATAGCAGGTTATTCAAACTATATCAGAATCACTGGTCTTTTTACCCAAATGAAGTACAGAACATTTGAGAAATGATTGCCTTTGCTGTTGACAAATGGTATATGGCTCCTGAAAACCAAACCCTATTGATATGCCATACATACAAGTTCAATTATGTCGTTGATGAAAACAATTATAGCTGGAATTTAGGAGTACAGATTAAAAGGTTTGGAGACTTGGTAAAAGTGATTCCACAAAATATAAAAAGCAAATGACTTTTTAATTCTATGAATTCATCAATTTGTAAGTTAATGGAATTAATGAAGCAAGAAATGAAATGGAAATTCTGAAAGTTTTCTTTCTATGCTCAGTCCTGGAATAGGGTCTTACCACTATTTAGAGCTAAAGGTAATGAATAGCTTCATTCGAACACTAATTCAATTATATAATACTCTTCTATCTCCCCCACCCCACAACAAATCTATGGCAAGTTCTTGACAGATTTCTTTTTTCACCAGAAGAAATATGGGGACATTTTGGCTCCAGTCAAAGTGAAATAAAAAAGTTCTACTGAAAGCAAAGAAGACAAGGCAAAGTATGGTTATGCTATTGGTTTCAATTGGGCTTACATAACAGCTAACTGAATCTACATACAGGCAGAGTAAGATCCCTGAGGCCATTCTTCATGCTTGTTTCATGAGAGCCTGACTGGCCTTTTTCTGCAAATGGATTTTATTTTGTCTGTTTATAGAACTGTTTCTGTTCTTTTCTTTTTGGACGGTTATTATGCACATTTAAGCCCTTTTAAAATTTCCTATCAACATCCAATTTTCCTTTCAAGTGGACAAAGGAACAGGTATTTCATTCTTTCTTCTCTTATTCTGACACAGAGTCAAGTAGGTATACAGTCTCCTAGCTGCCTGTCAAAATTATTTTTACGGACTTATTTGATTTGGTATACCACCAGTTATCAAAATGTTCAGCAAATAAACAAATTGGTAAGAGCAACATTAAATAAAATATAGATGAACTAATTGCAAGTGAAACCTTCTCAAATGATCTTGATAGCATGGAAGTTCATATAGACAGAGGTCAAACAGCTTCTATCTTAATCCAGTGTTTCCCAACCTTACCAATTTTCAGACTGTGGACTTCAACCTTAAATGTGCTGGCTGGGGAATTCTGGGAGTTGAAATCCACACATCTTAACATTGACAAGGTTGGGAAACACTGACCTAACTCATGTAGGTCTATAAAAGTAAAGACCAGTACTTTTATTTTACCTGCAAATTAATCATTATGCTTTAAGCACAGCATAATATTATTTCTTAGTACTCAGGTCAATTGAATTTTCCAGATTAGAGATTCTAATTGCAGCAGCATCTTGCTTTCCCTCGAAGAGGTGCTTATGGTTTTACTAAAGACATCTCTAATTTTCTTCCAGTTAGAAGTTACAAGCCAAATTCAGAAAGAATGGATGGGACAAGTGGTGAAATATATCACTTCAATAATTGTCTACATACTTATCACAAATCAAAATGTATCAGAAAAGTTACCTGGCAGCTCCATAGTTCTTGGAACGTTAAAAGTTGAATTGAGCCCATCTGAAATATCAGCAATCAAATAATAATAATAATAATAATAATAATAATAATAATAATAATAATAATAATAATAATAATAATAATAATAATAATAATAATAAAAAAACTTTGCAACAGAGGCATATTGATTATATTGATTATTAGTAGATTCTGTAATATAACTCTTGGAGGAAAAGTAGGAATACACATCAGCCCCCTTACAACCCAAAACAAGTAATCAGGACATGAGCTTACAGATTAACTGTTTTTCTTTAAATGTTCTTTATACTATGCATTATCAGTTTTGAGTTGGGTATTCTTCCACCTGTGCTTTACAATTCAGCTCCAACAGTTTACTTGTACACTATGGTCCAATCTTTAAGGCAGGTCAAAAAGGGTGACAATGGCTCTAGTAAGCTGTATATCCCGAACACAGAATAAATGGGGGACCTATGCCCACTTCTTTCCAAGTATTTGTAATCCAACTAGATTCAACAACCTTTCTGGGCACTCCATTTTAATTAATCCACTGAACTTAGAGAAGTGAGATGGTGGAACTTGTTGTTGTTGTTAGCTGCGAAGTCGTGTCCGACCCATCGCGACCCTATGGACAACGTTCCTCCAGGCCTTCCTGTCCTCTACCATCTTCTGGAGTCCATTTAAGCTCACGCCTACTGCTTCAGTGACTCCATTCAGCCACCTCATTCTCTGTCATCCCCTTCTTCTCTTGCCCTCAATCTTTCCCACCATTAGGCTCTTCTCCAGTGAGTCCTTTCTTCTCATTAGGTGGCCAAAGTATTTGAGTTTTAGCTTCAGGATCTGGCCTTCTAAAGAGCAGTCAGGGTTGATCTCCTCTAGGACTGACCGGTTTGATCGCCTTGCAGTCCAAGGGACTTGCAGGAGTCTTCTCCAGCACCATAGTTCAAAGGCCTCAATTCTTTGGTGCTCAGCCTTTTTTATGGTCCAGCTTTCACTGCCATACATTGCAAATGGTGGAACTAGCCCAACATTAATCCATTGTTGGAGGGGAAAGGAGACTGTCTAAAATCCCAGATGTACCCATCATCCCCTGCCCATAATCTTATATGTACGATTACCTATATTATCCATAATGGTCTTAGTCAACCATAACCAGAACTTTTATCTATGCATATAAAGAGATAAAAACTATACTTTCTCTGAAATCTGAAACAGATTGTTAGAAACTTAGCAAGAGTAACAGAAGAAAGTATTGTAAGTTCTACATTATGTTATAAATGCTGCTGAATCCATCAGCAGCAAAGCTGAAATCTCAGCTGAGAGTCTGGAGCTTTCAATTACTCTCTGTGACAAACACTGGCTCAGGCTTTAAATCCAAGCTGGCTGTCATAAGCTGCAAGTGGGATTTATGCATAAGCTTTCTCTAAGGTATGCTAATCAATGAAATCATGGCGGGGGGGTGTCAGTCTAAGAAAAACATCTTACTGGGTGAGCTGTTGAGAGGTGTGTTGTTTTTCCCCCCCAGAAATGAAGCAAACTATTTTGCTTCCTTATTTTTGGCCAAAAGTTGACAAAACAAAACAAAGACTACAGTTAGCAGTATGATAAATTCTCTCCTAGCCACCACCCCAAACTACAATTCATAAACACCTTTTAACACCTTTTCCTCTAGTGAATGATGCAGAATAATTTGAATGGCAACCCAGCTGTCTCAGTTCAACAAGCCTCTGTAGTCACCAACCGCTAGGGAGAATTCCCATTTTTCCTTTTCGTGTTGCTAATCCTTCAACTATCACACTTTCCTGACCCCCCATCCTCCCCCAAAAATGAGTTCAGTGGTCTCATCAGTCTCCATTTTCTAAAAATGTTGAACTGTAAAAATTCAGTGGCAACTGCTTAAAATGTATGACATTTAACAGTCTTTGAAGCATTTTGTGTGATTAAAGCTATTTCCTCTTTCTCTCTTCATAAAATATGGCCAGGAAATGAGAGAGCCTGTTGAAGTAAAATTTAATTCTATAAGATGAAAGTTATAATAATCTTTGCACATCAAGAAAGAAAGCCACAGTGATTAAATATGTAATCATTATAACAGCATGATCTTAAACACTGAATAAAATACCAGCTAGACCCACCTCAGGTGCCTAATTCTTGTGGAGAATGAGAGCCCAGTGAACAATTTAATTTCAAAATTAAGGTGGTTAGCAAGGAACTAGGGGCAAAAATATTTAAAACAGGCTGAAAGAAAGAAGGTGAACATGTTTTAAGTGCATTTTCATAATCTATGTAATGCAAAATATACATTTCTGATCAGTGCTTTTTTTGTAAAAGAAAAAGGTGCCGGAACTCACACATGTCATACAACCCGCCTTGCCTATCCTACAAGGTTCCATCCAGAAAAGGTGCCGGAACTCCATTCTGGGCATTCTATGAGAAAAAAAGCCCTGATTCTGATAGAAATAATCACTATATAATACAGAAATCAAACAAATGTTTGGGAAGGAAAAGATTTTAATAGGATAATATTAACTCAGCATAGAATATGTCCTATTTTGTAGTGAAAATAGGTGCAGTTAAATTTCATGTTTATCATTGCCAAGGGTATAGAACAATTGCAATAGGCTTTGCTTTTTCCAGAGAGAGAAAAGAGGTATTTAGGAGAGATAAGTTAAGAGAGTAATTGGAAATAGCATCTTTAACTAATGGAAATATCTTATGCAAATTATTTGATGTATCTGTAAGTCAATTGAACACGATGTTAGAAATCCATCTTTTCTTCAGTGGGTTGGCTCTTCTTATATCAAAACTGATAGTGGGCTAACAACAACAATTACAACAGGAAAAAAGGAAAAATTTAGCTCTAATCTCTCTAATCTCCTTTGGAGATTATCTCTCAGAAGATGTGAACTCAAAGGGGCTCCTGCCTTCTTCCATTGGTTCTATTCTTCAGCAAGATGGCAGATGTCTACATGGAAAAGCAAAGCACGAAAAGATTTAAATACATAATACTTGAATGGGACTAATGTTCCACCCAGCAAATCCTAAGTCTGCAGGCTTCAATGGGAGGTAAATAAATAAATAAAAATCTCAGAAAACTCAATGGCAAATCATTTCAGTACTGTTGCCACCCGCCTTCCCCCAATGGCTACATCCAAGAAGTCTATGAATGGAGAGGTACAAATAAAAGGGTGATATGGGTAAAGTTTAGAACATCCTGGCACTGGATATCTCTCTTCTTTTATATTTAGACCATGCCAAGACCTAAATCAGATTCTTTTTGGCAGATGAAAAATTTCCTCTTATCCATTTTCTGTAAAACGTCAGGCACTGTAGAAACCGAAGTATGCACGGTTGCAAGCAGGGCTTTTTTTTCTCATAGAACGCTCAGAACGCAGTTCCGGCACCTTTTTGGATAGAACCTTGTAGGGTAGGCAAGGTGGGTTGTATGACACGTGTGAGTTCCGGCACCTTTTTGTTTTACAAAAAAAGCACTGGTTGCAAGGGTGCTGAAGTTGTGAATGTTTTGCTTCCTACCAAAAAGCATCACTAGATGAAATTAGGACCGCCCTACTGGCTTGTTGAAACTTCTAACTGGCTTTTCAAAAAGTTTACAGCAGCAATAGAAACTTTTTTCTGAGGAAGGAGACAGCATAAATCTCTGTGGTTGCTTTACCTCCCTGGAAGAAATTTTCCTCTGTCTTTTGCTGGATCCCCAATTTCAAGTGTTGTGATGGAAGAACAACACAGCTGCAAATGTCACATCCTAAAAGAGCTGAGGAAGAGGTTGCCTAGGAGACCAGCCTTGAAAAGTCTGTTTGCCATTGAAAAGCAATTGATAAACATATAGATCCACCCATCTTTATAAGATGTATATTTTTTTAGCCTTGCACCCAGACATATAAACTGAAATATAAAAACAATATGAATAAGTTCAAGGCTAGGTTGTCTCAAGTGGCTTTATGTGGATGTATGTTTAAGAACAACAGATGCAAGACTTTTTGCAAAACTAAGCTAAAACAAAGAGAAAAGTTCTCCAGAGTCAATATTTGGCTTCCTTTCAGAGAGAGAGGTAGGTGGAAATGGTCCAACCGACTGTGCCAACTTAGAGCAGCAATTAAAAACTACCTACATTTTGAGTAGGAGAGCTTGTCTCTAGCACAACCTTTTGTTTTCCCATGCCGTTCTTGTTTTTTTTTTTATGTTTGTCTCTTTCAGCTGATGAACCATGGCTCCCCTGTGGCATTTTAGGAAAAACAGAAGAGTTGCCAGTTGGAACTCTTCTGCTCCTGCTGTTCAGGGCTTCAGCAAAAAGTTGGCTTCTTCCAATGCTATGTTAGCAAAATAGGGTGGGTTTTTTTTTTTGGGGGGGGTATTCAGCATTGTTTCTTCCTTGTGATGTTTAAAATCCACACCAATGTTCACCCTGAAAGAGATCAATGTGGGATGGCACACTTTTTTAAAAAAATTGCAAGTTGGCTTGGGAGAATTGAGTGATGCTGCCCAAGACCTGATGTGTATTCATAGCTGGAGGAGTTTTAGGCAAAATGGCAACAGCTCAGTTCCAAATAAGGGAGATTATAAATTGAGAGGGAAAGGAAAGGAGAGAGAGGAAAGGACTAGTGACGGGAGAAGCTTACTCTTGAAAATTGGAACTCTTCTCAAAGCTTACCTCAGAGAGGCATATTCCCAATTTCTCTTTTTCAGTAACACAACTTCTCCAACTTTACTTAATCTTTAAAAGACCAATGCGCTTCAGACAGTTTGGCACTGCTTACACACAATCAACTCTATCATATCTGAGCTGCAAAAATCTGAACAATCTCTAAATGGCAGCAAAGAGCATTTCCTAAAGGTTGTGCTGAGTTTTGCAGCCCCTGCTTGAAAGGCTTGATGATAAGTCATCTTCTAGGACCCAACATTTCTTGGAAGGTCCATGTGATTATTCAACATTTTGAGTCAAGGGTTGCCATAAGGGTGGAAAGTCAAAATGTAAGTAGGGATAGGAATTCACCAGATGGACCTGAGTACCATTATTGCACATGTGATATTCCTGTCCCAGAAGTCTGAATGCAGAAGGCAAAGATCTCTAGAAAGGAGTCTATTATGCATACAGTGCAGAAACAGAAGCTTATAGACAAGCAGGAATCCTCTTAGGGCAAATGAGGCCTGTGTTGCACTCTGATGCAAGGATGAGAATGACAATGTTATTTAGAGCTGTGGTGGCACAGTGGTTAGAATGCAGTACTGCAGGTTAATTCTGCTGACTGCCAGCAGTTCGATTCTGACTGGCTCAAGATTGACTCAGCCTTCCATCCTTCCGAGGTCGGTAAAATGAGGACCCAGATTGTTGGGGAGCAATATGCTGACTCTGTCAATCTGTAAAGAATTGTGAAGCAATATATAAGTCTCAGTGCTATGCATAGTCATGATCAAGGGCTATTTATTTATTTATTTGATTTCTACTCACCATAATCAGAAGATTCTCTGTGGTTTACAAATCATCAAATTACATTATTTAATCTTGTCCTTTTCAAATTTAATTTATTAATACATAATTTTGATTTACTAAGCCATATACATCATTAAATATGGGGGGATATTATGTAACAGGACTAGTCCATGCATTACAGTTAGCAATGCAGAATTTGTAAAAAGTAAATCTAAGCATTTTTTTTTAGTTTTTCATTGTGAAATAAATATTCCAAAGATTTTTTTTATGCTGTTTTATTTGAAAATGTTCATTATTCATCCAAAGTACAGCACAATGCATATAATGATTTTGTTCTAAACTTTGTATTCCTATTGACTTATTCTTCCAAATTTTCAGAATTAATCCCTTCTGGCCATATCATTTGCAGAACATGATTTACTGCTTTCAAACCCCAGTGCAATGCTTTTAATTAGTTCTGGCTCTGCTTCTATTCCAATATCCTGGTGTGTACTGAACTAAAATGTAGATGATGTAGAAGGCCTCTTCCAGCAAAACTCATTTGGCAAATATTGACTATGGATTTCAGTAGCGGCCATGCTTGTTTGTATTATTTGTGTTTGAAAGTTGATACCATGCTATGAGCTATGTATACACACTGATGTTCATTTATGCAACATAGCCTAACTACATGTTAGGTGAATTTAGTTTACAACAATAAAAGCAGCTGTAAGTTATTTCTTTCATTTGGCTTTTCTGACTAATAGCAGAGTTTCATGGGGTTTGTTTAATCCATTCTGCTGCAGTGAATGTTACTGAAAGTTAATCATTTTTATTAAATTTTCACATGCTTTTTGAACTAAATGCTAGGAGCTTTGTGGCATTTTTGTGATGAAAAGCGTAGGAGAATCACATTGATTCATAGCCACTTGGTACGTGTAGAAGTACCTCTAACTGATTCTAAATCTTACTGAGGTCTTCACAAGCTGCAGAAATTTTGTCCCATGTGGTATCTTTCAAATCCCTCAAAGTCAGCAATAGCATTCTAGTCTTTCCTTTTCATGTCTCTATTGTGACTATATATAATTACAACAACTTTGGGTACAAGAACATTCTGGGGGGGAAACCATCAAGAATACCAATTTTCCTATGTACTTTGAAGACTCCGTGAGCAAGGTTTTGTGATTACATATCATCAACCTTATATATCTAGTTTCTGTAACCTCTTCTATCTTTGGTCTTACAATTCTGCTGAATTATTCTCTTCCCCCCCCCCCTTGGCTTCTTCCCACATTTGCATGTGAACTGAGAAAATGTAGGGCAGAGAGCTGGCTCCTAGGGGTCTCAGTGCCAAGGATTTGCTGCTATGCTGTCAACTCCTATAGACTTCCGGGCATGCAACAAACTCTTTGTTGCTTGTTCACCAGTTTTAAGATTACTTCCTAACATCTGCTCAGAATGTATCTGTCTTGATAGCCTAGTCATCCTTAGTGCTTGGCTGAACATACTAATGTACTTATGATTAGTCCATTAATGCAAGTTAAAATCTAAGTCACTGTATCAGAATGCACTAGGGATTATTTCCTTTATGAATAATTTCTGTTTTTGAATTCTGAAGATGTCTTGGAGGTTGGAAATATCAAAACATAAGATTCACCATCCTGTAGGAGGCAAACAAGCTGTCTGCTCAGGTTCACCACACATGTTCCTGTGTAACAATTTTATATTAGTAAGTCTCTAGCTGTCATGAATCATGTGTTTTGTTTTTTAAAAGAACTGATACTTTCGTTGCCTGGAAGTGAGACTTTCTGGCAGAGAACTGCACTTTTTAAAAAACAAAACAAAAATTGGAGTTGTTTTGTGCTTGAAGCACTTTGTTTTGAACTCAGAATACTTTTGATGACAGCAGCAAAACAGTTCCTGCAAGGCCAAACCAGCAATCTGTTCCTACATCAAAAAAGGGGTATTCTGAGACCAGACCTTTTGAGTTCAATCTGTTTTGCACACCTCTACCCCTAAATGATGTTGGCTCAGAGCAAGAATGATAGCTGCTCACAGGGAATAAAAGAAAAGTCCAAGAATTCACACTGCAATGGTCTTCCACAGGATGTCCATCCCCACTGTAAAGATGGATTCAAAAACAAAAGTACACAGTCTTGCTAACTCACTAGGAGGGTTAACATACTGTGTTTTGCAACCCTGAGCCTGTAATTTTTTTTATGGGCCAAAGATTTTCACAATCACCATTTTTGAGATGTTACCACTTCATTGCCACATTTCCTGAGGCCAAAATTAATAATTTTAAAACTGTGATCCTAGTCTCTATATGAAATGAAGACCTATGACAGAGCTGCATGACTGTTACTTTCATCAGATCATAAAGATGGGCAAGGTCTAATTCCCAACAATGGGAAGAAATAGTTAAAACAGCTTATTCCACTAAAATTAGGAGTCCTCAATTCCACATAAAGTTAATGTACAAAGGTAGAGATTTAGGCTTCCAGATTTTAATGGAAGAAAGTCTGTGAAACTTAATAAGTTTGTCAGATTAGTTGATTGATTGATTGATCACACTGAATATTCTATTCACATTAGAGGTGTTTTCCCCCAAAATAATATTCTCATAATTTCAACTGGAAACAATGACACAGATTGGATGGGGATGGTGTCAGCTTGCAATAAACGGCTGAACATCATATCCAATTCTGGAAGTGGGTTCCCCTTCACAATGGATAGTTTATATTTAAACTCCCAGTGAGGTTTACTACTCAGCCAAATAATTAATTATATGTGATTCCAACTTGAATGGAAACAGGCAGTGGTGGGATTCAGCCAGTTCACACCAGTTTAGCAGAACCGATAACTATTTTTTTGTTGCCGAGGCCCAGACTAAGACATGTTAGACAACTTAAAAGATGACAAAGGAGCATGCATATCTGGGGCCATGCATTTTTCTTCTTTCTTCTTAAAGCTATTTCTCATCTTAATAACAAACACTGCCATCAGTATCTCAATATCTTGTAAACAAAATGAAAGGAGAAAAGATTTAATATGGATAAAACCGAGGTGCTATTTGTGGCCAAAAGCAACTGTGGATTTTTTTTAATTATGTTTATATTTTGCAGGTGAGGGATTGTAGGTTATATTCTCTAAGAACAAAGCAACTTATACATTTCCTACTTTTTCTCTTTGGTTGCCAATTCTGATTACCATGAAGCATGTAAATGTTTAGCAGTTACTGTATTACAGCTTTCTCATGTAAGGAGAGGGCCAACAGTACTCTTAAAGCTGGCTTCTTCTTCTCCAATGACTTGATTGGTAGCACAAGACTATAGATGTTCTGGAAAGAAGAACTTGAGAATAGACACTCTGCACAGTATCAATTTGAACACTCTTGACAAAGAGTTAGATTGGAGGACACTGATTATCCTAGGTTACTATTCCAGATTGGAAATTGGAAAAAGAGGAAAAAAAAATATCTGAATAAAACTGTGGCAAACCACATCCACAGAACTGCTAAGAAAACTTCATGTATTATCATATATTAATCAGTGGCTGCACTCAATTGTAAAAAGACTTTACTTATTTTTTATATATTTTACATATGCCAAAGAGCCAGGTCCCCAGTGTTAAGTGTACTACACGGTGATATCCTCTGCATCTGCATTTTTAAGTGCAGAAATCCAAGGAGATGGACATTTGTGTGTTCATCTATATATGTATACGCTAACCTAGACAGTGCATTAAAAATTAAATCTCAAAACAACAGCATTTTTCAAGTTTACCTTGTGCAGTTGCATTTCATAAACAAAAAAAAAAGATAAGCCATGGTATATATGGTCAAAGTTGTTAGATGAAGCTTGAAGAGACTCAGGTAGGATTATATATCTAAGTTGCAAAAATCCAGATGATCATTATTATGTATATAGAGTTTACAGCATTGAGCCATTGACACCCCCAGGTGGCGACGTACTCTATCCGGATTGGCTGGATAGTCCACGGCGGGAAATCCAGACGAGCAGATTGGTCCCAGGTTCACCTGGCTAGGTGTATATGAAGGGTCCTGAGTGCTCTTTGTTTCAGTCTGGTGTGTCCATCCAATAAAGAGTGATCTGATGCTGTAACCAGTTGTCCGAGTCGTCCATGCAGTTCACGCAGTCCAGACCAGCTATATAACAATCATGATATACCATGTGTTGGTAACCCTAGCCATACTACAATTAGCTATTCAGCCAACTAAAATCTAGCTCACATGCAATATTGTTAATGCATTTATACACACAAAGATCTGAAAAACCTGCAGAGATTGTTTTCTTGTTGGAAGGATCTCCTGCCTCACCAGTTTCCTAGTACGATCTGCATTCTGTAAACAGTAGTTTAAAGGGAGGTTGCTACTAGAATATTATTTTTGTGTTTTTGTATTAGTTACAAAAATTTAGTCTACCCCACAATGTTGTGATAAGCATAAAATAAAATGGACCTGCAAATATCCTAAATTGTCCTTAGGCTTTTGGAAGAAGGATGGCTATCAATATAGTAAATGCATAAAATGATGAATATGCATTTATACATTATCCCACAGTTGCTCTCATATTTTTAAACACTTCTAACACTTCTGCTATCATAAATGGCATACAGTAGGGACAAACACAAGACACACACATATATTTTCAATTCTTTATATTGTGAAGCAATGCTGAAATAATTATCAAATTAAACCATCTTGTTGTTGTTAGCTACGAAGTCATGTCCGACCCATCGTGACCCTATGGACAATGTTCCTCCAGGCCTTCCTGTCCTCTACCATCTTCTGGAGTCCATTTAAGCTCATGCCTACTGCTTCAGTGACTCCATCCAGCCACCTCATTCTCTGTCATCCCCTTCTTCTCTTGCCCTCAATCTTTCCCACCATTAGGCTCTTCTCCAGTGAGTCCTTCCTTCTCATTAAGCAGCCAAAGTATTTGAGTTTTAGCTTCAGGATGTGGCCTTCTAAAGAGCAGTCAGGGTTGATCTCCTCTAGGACTGACCGGTTTGATCGCCTTGCAGTCCAAGGGACTCACAGGAGTCTTCTCCAACACCATAATTCAAAGGCCTCAATTCTTTGGCGCTCAGCCTTTTTTATGGTCCAACTTTCACTGCCATACATTGCAAATGGGAAGACCATAGCCTTGACTATACAGTATGCACTTTTGTTGACAGGGTGATGTCTCTGCTTTTTAGTGTGCTGTCTAGATTTGCCATGGCTTTCCTCCCCAGGAGCAGGTGTCTTTTAATTTCTTGGCTACAGTCCCCATCTGCAGTGATCTTGGGGCCCAGGAAAAAAATCTGTCACTACCTCCATTTCTTCCCCATCTATTTGCCAGGAATTGAGAGGACCAGATGCCATGGCCTTGTTTTTTTTAATGTTAAGTTTCAACCCAAGTTTTGCACTCTCCTTCTTTACCCGCAACAAGAGTCTCTTTAGTTCTTCTTCACTTTCTGCCATTAGAGTGGTATCATCTGCATATCTTAGGTTGTTGATATTTCTTCCGGCAATCTTAATTCCAATTTTTTATTCATCTAGCCCTGCCTTTCTCATGATGTGCTCTGCATATAAGTTAAATAGGCAGGGCGACAGTATACAGTCTTGCCGGACTCCTTTCCCAATTTTGAACCAATCAGTGGTTCCGTGTCCAGTTCTCACTGTTGCTTCTTGGCCCGCATGTAGGTTTCTCAAGAAACAAATAAGATGGTCTGGTACGTCCATCTCTTTAAGAACTTGCCACAGTTTGTTATGATCCACACAATCAAAGGCTTTAGCATAGTCAATGAAGCAGAAGTAGATGTTTTTCTGGAACTCTCTAGCTTTCTCCATGATCCAGCGTATGTTGGCAATTTGATCTCTAGTTCCTCTGCCTCTTCAAAATCCTGCCTGTACTTCTGGTAGTTCTCGATCCACATACTGCTGGAGTCTAGCTTGTAGAATTTTAAGCATAACTTTACTAGCATGAGAAATGAGTGCAATGGTGCGATAGTTTGAACATTCTTTGGCACTGCCTTTCTTTGGAATTGGAATGTAAACTGATCTTTTCCAATCCTGTGGCCACTGTTGAGTTTTCCAAATTTGCTGGCAAATTGGGTGTAGCACTTTTACTGCATCGTCTTTTAAGATTTTGAATAGCTCAGCTGGAATACTGTCACCTCCACTAGCTTTGTTGTTCAACTTTTCTAAGGCCCACTTCACTTCACATTCTAGGATGTCTGGCTCGAGGTCAGTGACCACCTCATTGTGATTATCAGGGACGTTAAGCTCATTCTTGTATAGTTCTTCTGTGTAATTTTGCCACCTCTTCTTAATCTCTTCTGCCTCTGTTAGGTCCCTGCCATTTTATTTATTTATTTATTTAATTAGTTTTCTATACCACCCTATTCCCAAAGGACTCAGGCCGGTTTAAAGGGCAATATTTAAAAGACAATATAAATTAAGATAAAAATAGAATTAAAAAGAATTAAATTAATAATAGCCCAACAATAAAACAATGTTAAAACTTAAAACTAATGCCCATTTTTGCATTAAACATTCCCTTAATCTCTCCAATTTTCTTGAAAAGATCTCTGGTCCTCCCTATTCTATTGTTTTCTTCTATTTCTTTGCACTGTTCATTTAAGAAGGCATTCTTATGTCTTCTAGCTATTCTCTGGAATTCTGCATTCAATTGGGCGTATCTTTCTTTTTCTCCCTTGCCTTTTGTTTCCCTCCTTTCCTCAGCTATTTGCGAAGCTTCCTCAGACAGCCATTTTGTTTTCTTGCATTTCTTTTTCTTTGGGATGGTTTTGGTTGCTACCTGTTGTACAATGTTGCGAACCTCTGTCCATAGTTCTTCAGACACTCTGTCTATCAGATCTAATTCCTTAAATCTATTTGTCACCTCTACTGTATATCCAACAGGGATATGATTTAATTCATACCTGAGTGGCCTAGTGCTTTTCCCTACTTTCTTAAGTTTAAGCCTAAATTTTGCAACGAGAATCTCATGGTCTGAGCCACAGTCAGCTCCTGGTCTTGTTTTTACTGACTGTATAGAGCTTCTCCATCTTTGGCTGCAGAGCATATAGTCAATCTGATTTCTGTGTTGACTGTCTGGTGATGTCCATGTGTAGAGCCGTCTCTTGGGTTGTTGGAAAAGAGTGTTTGCTATGACCATCATATTCTCTTGACAAAATTCTATCAGCCTGTGCCCTGCTTCATTTTGTACTCCAAGGCCAAACTTGCCTGTTATTCCGGTTATTTTTTGGCTTCCTACTTTAGCATTCCAATCCCCCATGATGATAAGGACATCATTTTTTGGTGTTTGTTCTATAAGGTACTGTAGGCCTTCATAGAACCAGTCAATTTCATCCTCTTCAGCACTGGTGGTTGGAGCATAGACTTGGACCACTGTGATATTGAATGGTTTGCCTTGGATTCAAACTGAGATCATTCTGTCATTTTGAGGATTGTATCCCAGTATTGCTTTTCCTACTCTTTTATTGACTATGAAGGCTACTCCATTTCTCCTGAGGGATTCTTGCCCACAGTAGTATACCTGATTGTCATCTGAATTAAATTCACCCATTCCTGTCCATTTTAGTTCGCTGATACCTAAGATGTCGATGTTCAGTCTTGTCATCTCTTGTTTGACCACGTCCAGCTTGCCTTGATTCATGGATCTTACATTCCAGGTTCCTATGGAGAAAAAATCTTTCCAGCATCGGACTTTCCTTTCACCACCAGATACATCCACAGCTGAGCGTCCTTTCGGCTTTGGCCCAGTCGCTTCATTCTTTCTGGCGCTACTAGTACTAGCCCTCTGCTCTTCCCCAGTAGCATATTGGACGCCTTCCGACCTGAGGGGCTCATCTTCCAGCATCATATCATTTTGCCTTTTGGTACTGTCCATAGGGTTTTCATGGCAAAAATACTGGAGTGGGTTGCCATTTCCTTCTCTAGTGGATCACGTTTTGTCAGAACTCTGTGCTATAACCTTTCTGTCTTGGGTGGCCCTGCACGGCATAGCTCATAGTTTCATTGAATTACGCAAGCCCCTTCGCCATGACAAGGCAGTAATCCATGAAGGGGAAACCATCTACATATGGAGTAGCTACAAAATGTTAGTTTGAACTCGTCACTTTTTACTGTTTATCAGGTATATCATCCAGTCCTATTATTTCAATTTTTTCCCTTCTTTTCATATTTATTCTGCCCACTTCGTTTGCAACATTGTTAAAATACATTAGCAAAATGAATATTGAAGGTCAGCAGTAAATCTAATTATTTTTGTTGCAAAATCCCATGTTTCTTTTATTATTAAACAATAATCCCATCTGTATTCTGAGAAAGCTTGATGGTTATAAAGGAGGAGAGAAGGCCTGTACACTATAATATGTAAAAAGTTATCTTGTCCAGATACTTAGTTTAATGTCTTTTTTGTTTAATGAAATAGAAAACAGGTGATATGGTTTGTTCTTTCTGTGTTGGACATAATTTTGGATACAGTTACAGACCTACATAGCACTTTAAGTCTGTTGATCTTTCACTAAAATACCAGAATTTTTAAATTGAGATTACCAATGTGGAAAGAAAAAGATTTAAATAAAGCATATATTTAAAGAACAAGCTCATTTTTGCCAAGCACAATAGAACAATTGCATTTGTGGTGAAACCCTCCCCCTTCTATTGGTTATTTATTTAGATAACCAATTGGAAAGGGAAATAATTCCTGTAGTAGGAAATAGCTAGACATTGCTTCCTCACCCCATTTGAATACATGGATTTTGTACTAAAGTTTTGACATGGGAAATAAAAAAGAAGCAAAATAGTCCTCTTTCACAGCAAATCATCAATATAAATTGTAATGACTGATCACTATCATTGATTCTACAAGCATCAAACCAGAGGAATGTTTACTTTCTGAATAAAGCTACCACTAAATTCATTCAAACAGACAGGTATTTGTTTGTAAATCTTTCTATCCTTCCTGTACAATAAATATGGAGTTATTTTACAATATGATGAAGTTAGTATTAATTAATAAACCCACATGTGCATGAGCAAGGCTTTTTTCCCCCACAATGTTTTGATTCTGTATTCTATCTGAGGATGAAATCTTTTATTTAAATGCCTATGAATTAGTATCTATTGCAATTATTTAATAAGTATTATTAATACATCTATATCATTCTATCTATTACATATATGCTAGTTAGTTTGCTACTTCTGGGCATTGATTTAATCTTTTTTAACTTTTGTATTGTATTGTATTGTTATTTATATATGCCCTGTGAACCGCCCTGAGTCCCTAGGGAGAAGGGCGGTATACAAATCAAATAAAACTGAAACTGAAACTGAAACTGAAACTTTCCATCATTTCTACTTCCACGACTTCTCTTTCCAAAACCCATTTTATCTTTGTCTTTGGGGGTCCACATAATATTAATTTTATATTATATTTACATAATTATATTATATCTCATAAATTGTATTTATATGTATAATAGATAAATATATAAATTATATAATTATATTTATTGGTTCTGAGCAGTGTGGTGGCAGCCAAGAAATTAAAAGATTCTTGCTCCTAGGAAGGAAAGCCATGGCAAATCTAGACAGTACACTAAAAAGCAGAGACATCACCCTGCCAACAAAAGTGCGTATAGTCAAGGCTATGGTCTTCCCAGTTGCAATGTATGGCTGTGAAAGTTGGACCATAAGAAAGGCTGAGGGCCAAAGAATTGAATCCTTTGAACTATGGTGCTGGAGAAGACTCCTGCGAGTCCCTTGGACTGCAAGGTGATCAAACTGGTCAGTCCTAGAGGAGATCAACCCTGACTGCTCTTTAGAAGGCTAGATCCTGAAGTTGAAACTCAAATACTTTGGCCACCTAATAAGAAGGAAGGACTCACTGGAGAAGAGCCTAATGCTGGGAAAGATTGAGGGCAATAGAAGAAGGGGACGACAGAGAATGAGGTGGCTGGATGGAGTCACTGAAGCAGTAGGCGTGAGCTAAAATGGACTCCAGAAGATGGTAGAGGACAGGAAGGCCTGGAGGAACATTGTCCACGGGGTCACAATGGGTTGGACACGACTTCGCAGCTAACAACAACAACAACAGTGTGGTGACCCAGTGGTGAAGATGCTCATCTTGCACTCGAAAGGTTGAGAATTAAATCCTAGATAGCGGCAGATGTTTCTCTCTTAGGGTACAGAGAAAAAAATATCTGCTGCAAACTTCACATAGCATCAGGAGGGGCATTTAGCTCCATCCAGTCACTCTGACTCTACTCTGAATTAAGTGACTACAGGGTCCTAACAAGGGGGAAAAAGCTATATTTATTTGTTTGTTGCAGTCAGCCAGATGTTCGGGCTTGATTTATCATTTTTATCCACCTATCAAGTCCTTCCCAAGGATTTGGGATAGCCACATGCTGATGCTTTATGGTGTTAGAGGTATCACTGCAGGAAGTAAATTGTTCCGAGTAAGCGACTATGAGCATCTCCCAGTTGAATATGAATTTGGAAATAATGTGGGATGAGAACAACAGAGGCATATGCACAACAGGGAACCAATGAAGCCAAAATGATGGATGCTACTGCAGATCAAAGCCCCACCCCCTTCTAAGTATGCACAGTGTTGATGCTGATAGAAAGCAGTGGAAAAATGAACTACTGTTGTGTTTGCCATTTTGGCTTCCCTGACCCATCCATTTTGGACAATCCCACAATAGCATTAGCTCCCTATCCTCTACTTTCTTTCAAGACCTCAAGCTTTCAGAACCATCTGAACAAGCCTCTAAAGCTTCCGAGGTAATGAATGATGATGCTGTCTGTATGTCTATCACTACTTATCGTAGCAATTCATACTTTCTATCCTTCCGTTTGTCTTTCCAATTACCAACTAAATGTCATTTGGAACTTGGTACTATCATAGCAGTTGGTTTCTTGCGTTGCTTTGCTTGTTTTGGCTCAAATGGAATAAAATAATAGCCCTTGAATGCTAGGCCAGCCTGAATACATTTACTGTAGATGGTAATTTTTACTCCTAGTCTTTCATTACAAACTTAAAAAGTCCAGTCAGAGTTCAGGCACTCCCCAATAGTCGTTACCATTAGACTCGATAAAATGATTATTCAAACTGTAGACCAAAATGCATGTAATGATAGTTTCAATATTCTCTCCAGCAAATATGTTTTGCCACATCCTATTGGATTTTTTCCCCCTTGCTCATTTGTTCAGCCATATGGAGAAACCAGACCTTGGTACCTAATGGAATCTGTAGAAGAAAGGGGAGGGGGGGAAATCCTCTCTGTTTGCCCCCCAAATAACTGGTTTGAGGCAGGAGAAAAATAGAAATTGCTAGTGCAGCGTTCTCATCAGTGGGAGGGGAGCATGCTGTGTTTTCTCTCCTGGAGAGTCCAACGTTCTACTTTGTTCCATTTTTAAAACCAGAGTTCTGTGCACAGGTGAATTTCATGCTAGGATTTCAATGGATGTGAGGCCTTATTATGCACATAAATACAATTCTAGGGAAAGGAGGGAGGTAGAAATAGGAATTATTCCTACACTGCAGAAATCTACTCACTTCAGGTGTTTTTCAAATTAGCATTGTTTTAAGATTGGGTTTCACTAACACAGTTTAAAAAGCATATGTTGCAGGGAATTTTCATTTCATTGAATAAAACAAATGCTTGACTATTCAAGCCTGCATGCCCTCACATGGAAATAACTCTATCTACATTTGGTGAAGATTACTCCATTGTAAGTTTAAGATTATAGTAGCAGTGTGCAAAGAATATACATGGAGTAAACTGACTGACACATTCAGGATGCATCTGAAGAAAGAAAGAAATCTACAGACTCATGGTATGTATTGCTTTAAGGTACTTATGCTTCATTCCAAGGAGCTTGCTTTCCAGAAAATAGGACAAATTCGTTTTTGATTTTTAGTATACAATGTGGTATGAAATGGTTTGGTGATGGTAGTGATAGCTCTACCTATGGATCTCAGGCTTAGATTAGAATGTGATAAAAGAGGATGTACAGCTTTGCTGAATAGTAAAATGCCTCCAGCCACAAGCAAACTCATTCTTGTTAATTTTATCTCCAACCCGTTAGTGATTTGTCACTGCCTCTGAATTCTTCAATCTATTTTCTCCATAAAAATGTCAAGCTGTCTCTTAAATTCATTTATACCATTGGCTTTTATGACCTTCCTTTAGATCTTCTTGTTATTTTCCAGCCAGTGTGAAACAGCTGTGCCTGGATGATTTCCCAAGTTACTCTTAATTTGCTACTTTGGTTCTGAGATTATGTGTCCTGTTGACACCTAATACTTTACCAATGTATGCAATTTTGACCCAGTATAACAATATGTTTTTTTCATTTGTTGAAATCAAAATCTATTTCTTGGGGGGGGGGGGAAATCTATTTAACTCAGTTCAGCCCAGACTTTAATAGGTTAAACAAAACTGTAAAGTCTGGACTGAACTAGGTAAAATATGCTTTTTTGTGAAAACTTTAAAAAAAACAGAACAAAAAGATTTATAGCCAGTAGACATAGAAATTCCTGTTCATCTCAACATCATCTTATTTAGGGATAATACTGTGCTTTATTCAATGACATATATGCATGTATGTGTGCATGTAAGTATGTATGCAATCAATATCACATGCAATCAATATCAAAATAGATAATCTCCTATAAAATTAAATAAAATTCAACCATAATTTTGCCTATCAATTAAGATATAAGAAGACAAAACTGTGCAAATGATTTGATTCAAATCAATATGGCTTTCTCTTAAGTAAAATATTTGGAATAGCCTGGTGAACAAAAATTAGGATATAGTTTCAATGCAAAAAAGTAACACAAGAGAAACTTGTAAAATGGATTTTGTTCCTATTTTATTTTGTTTAACTGATTGGGAGGAAAAACCAGGTGTGCTAGAAGAAACACATCTCTACTTAGCAAAAGCAACCCTTGTTTATTCTATTCTATTCTATTCTATTCTATTCTATTCTATTCTATTCTATTCTATTCTATTCTATTCTATTCTATTCTATTCTATTCTATTCTATTCTGTCAATGTATTTCATTACACAACTTCACACAAACTCTCAGCTCACATGATTGCATTGTTCCAGTGAAACACAACAGAACCAAACTAAAGTAAAGGTACAATACCTTTCCCCAAAATTTATCTAAGTCATCTCAATCACCATTAGCACTTCAAGGCCAGCAGTTCTTAAGAATCTGTTTAGAAATCAAGAAGTTGGGACTTGCCTGTAGCTCAGGAAGCAACCTGTCCCAGATTGTTGGGGGCCATCACTACAAAGGTTCAAATTTGAGCCTCCAACACTGTTACTTCACATGGAATGGGAGATCTTCATTTCAGCCCTAAAAGAATGCACAGGATTAGCCAAAGCTTGCAAGGAGAAATGGTCCTTGAAATATCTGGGAGCTGAACAAATAAACTAATGTTATGTTCCTTCCTTTTATTTATAACAATCTTAATCTTTAGTTTATTAAAATAATGTTCTAGAACTTTATTTATTTTCATTTTTTCTTTATCCCTTTTCAAAAGATTATCCACAATTCTGACCAGCGCACCTTGCTAGAAAAAAGATGCATAAAGAAAGACAATATAAATTGTCATGTGGCAGTTTGACAGAGATTTCCCTATGGCCAGGGAAACCATAATCCTTTCTTTAAGTAATTTGTATTCCAGAATACTTACTTTCTAAACCCAAAAAATAAGTTTTAAGAATGTCTCCATGGAAGAATCAGAGCACTGAAAGGATCAAAAGACTGGCTAATTCCTCATCTTTAACACAGCCTACCAAATATGTAATATGCATAAATCATGTAAGCTTTAAATCATCACATCTGCTGAATTCTCACAAACTGAAAAGAAAACTACTTCTTTATATTTCCCCCGTCCTATATTTCTACTTTTTTGTACCTATAGGTTTTTTTTTGGGGGGGGGGAATGTTGCTCTCTTTTAGTTTATATTAGCCCTATTCCTTATATGTATCTGTGCATGTGCATGTGTATGTATATATAATTTTGTTTAAGACAAGGTTAAAATACAAAAAAAGAAAAACAAAAGAAAAAAGGACAAAAACACAAAACAATCAAAACATCAAGCCTTATTCATTGCAATAAAGACAGTAGCAGAACTTCTTTTTTCTCAAAGCATCTCCTTTAAGTACTGGAAAACTGGGAATTATGTCCCTTTCATGCAGGGTTTAATGTTCTTATTAGTTTTGTTGTTGTTAGCTGCGAAGTTGTGTCCAACCCATCGCGACCACATGAATAACTTTCCTCCAGGCCTTCCTGTCCTCCACCATCTTCTGGAGTCCATTTAAGCTCACGCCTACTGCTTCAGTGACTCCATCCAGCCACCTCATTCTCTGTCGTCCCCTTCTTCTATTGCCCTCAATCTTTCCCAGCATTAGGCTCTTCTCCAGTGAGTCCTTCCTTCTCATTAGGTGGCCAAAGTATTTGAGTTTCAGCTTCAGGATCTGGCCTTCTAAAGAACAGTCAGGGTTGATCTCCTCTAGGACTGACCGGTTTGATCGCCTTGCAGTCCAAGGGACTCGCAGGAGTCTTCTCCAGCACCATAGTTCAAAGGCCTCGATTCTTTGACACTCATCTTATTAGTTTATTCTTGTCCTTATATTTTCATTCATCCTACATCGCCCATCCTTCAGTAGGTCCGGTTATAAGCTGAAGTAGCCTGCTAATGGCTCCCTTTTCCTGAACTGTTTCTAAATCCTTATCAGTTTGTTTGAATACACAATGAAAGGTATTTATTATATGACCTTGTGAATTTATGTTTTATTTTGAAAAGGAAAATACCTTAGCAGTCAATTGTAGCTGAATATTTCCACCAGCATCTCCTTTATTTATGTGTCACAACTTTCTCAGGCTGTTATGAATATATTTGAGAAAGTCAGATTTTTTTTAAAAAAATGATGATGTTGATTATGATGATGATGATGACAATGAGGATTAGGTCACTACAATTGGCCCACTAAATCCGAATCCAGTTTTTTTTTTCAATTTAAGAAATTAGTGGAATTGTTCTGCACCTAAGAATTCTCTACAGTTGTAAGAGGTCTACCCACGAAACCCTAGATGAATGATTTGCATACCACTGGCCTATCCAGAGAAGTGTGTTAATAAAGGAATGTATTTTTGGGGGATACACCGGATACTTCTGTGGAAGCATTGCCCTTCCGGCTCTTTTTTTCTCCAAATTCCTGTCAGGCAAATACAGCTTTGTAGTTTCTTCTGCAAGGGTCTTTATATTCTCCAAATGCAGCAAGAGAGGGAAGAAGAAAGCAGTCATGTTGGCAAGTATTGGAGCTTGAAAATTGAGTAGATAGGGCATTTCACTATCTGATGCAGAATGCTGATATATATATTTTCCAGATTAAGGAAAACTAGAAAGACACATAACAAAACTAATATAGCTAATATAACTGTAAAATGCATTTGTTGTGCTGATGCCTCACAATTTGCTGAGCAAAGCTGTATAAGCACATGTCCAAATTAAGCAAGCACTGTTTTGTGGCGCTCCTAAAATCAATCAGGACTGCAATTCTACTGTAGGATGGCTCTCACACATTCCATCTTGTCTCTCCCCATTCCTCAATTTAACGCTGAAAACTGTTCAGCGTTAACCTTGATTTTAAAATTAATATATGTGACTTCGGCTCACAGTGAAATAATTCAGATTTTTCACCACAGCAAGAAAATGTGATGCAATTATTTGAGGCTTTACATCTCACAGAGCAGCATAAATGCGGCTGCTGTTCAACATTCAAACATTGAGGGGACTGCTTATGTACTGTACACAGCCTTTGCATGGTACAAAGTTAAACAAAAGATCTCTCTGAAATTTAAATGTATGTTTATTATTTATGTGCAGATGTTCACAGATTCAAAAAAACACCACCATTGCAGTATGGCAGGTGCTAAAGTTTGAGTGTTCTAGTCCAGTGCTTCTCAACCTTGGCAATTTTAAGATATGTGGACTTCAACTTCCAGAATTCCCCAGTCAGAATTGTAACACCTCCTTTGGCAAAAATAACAGCTTCAAAACATAATACTTTCGAAACATTTCCAGTATTCAGCTAAGAATCTTTCTAGACTTGCTTTGGGATTTTATCCCATTGTTCCTTGCAGAACCTTTGGTTGAGAGATGTTCTTGCATATGTCCTTGCATATGTTGCATATTTGCGGCCTCTCCACAAATTTTCAATAATTTTCATGTCAATACTCCAAATCTTATTTATTTATTTATTTATTTTGTCTCTGTGAAGTACTTCGTGGCTCATTTGTCAAACAACAATTTGTCTGAAATTGTATAGGATTTCTTGCTTGAGCTTGGGTTGAACTAGAACAGGTGTGTCACACTGCCGGCCTGCAGGCTGGTTGCATCATATGGAGGTCACACCCACCCCAGCTCCAGCAAGGCAAAAAAAGTCACGGCACATCACGTGACATGGCAAGTTTGACACCCTTCGATTAGAAGGTCCCAGCTCTGCTATTCTGTTATTCCTTTGAAAGTTGTTTAAGACAGTTGTCTTGTTGACATATCCAAACTCATTTCAGCTTCAGTTTGTTACAGTTTGTTCAAATGTATGTTGATAAGCTTCCTGCTACCAACATAATAGTTTTGATGCCATTGGCTACAACACAACCCCAAATGATAATAGAGGTAGCCTCCCTTTAATTGTTAGCAATTGTTATTTTATTCAAATGCTTCTCTTTTTTCACCAAGTGTCACTTGTGCATTCATAGCTGAAAATTCAGTTTTTGCTTCCTCAATCCAAAGCACTTTGTTCCAAAACACTTCAAGCTCATCATCAAGGTTTTACTTTGAATCTTTTAAAAGAGCTGCACATACATAGTAAGTACAGATTCATATTTTCAGAAAGTTGGGTGGCACTTAACTTTATGTCATATATAGGTTGTGTCATCTTCATTTTGAGATTCATTAAAAGATGCAGGTTGATCAGAGGAACTTAAATTTTTTGCATAAAATTATATGTTAAATTCACTGGAGGGGGAGAAAGTAGGCATGACAGAGCACTTGCCCATTTTAATATTAACATTATTGCAGTTTCTATATTAGGTCTACTGATAAGTGAGTCACAGTCACACGGATGAAGCTGTAGCATCTAATAAAGTAGGAATGGAAATCTCTCTCTTTCTCTTAAATGATAATGAAGATGGGAAATAGGAGGTTCTGCTTTGAAAATTGTTCAGGTAACACCATTTTGCAGCATGTCAGCTTCCCTTTAAAAATAATAATAATACAGGATTTGTTTTATTCCAAAATGTCAAATGAGTTAATAAGCCAAGGGAAGTGCAAGAGCACACACTGGTATCCCAGCTGTCACATTAGGATCCCAAGGAAAATAGTGCTCAGTGCATAATTTCTAAAGAGATTTCTAAACAACCCACTGAGGCATCCCATGCAAAGATAATAGTGGTTGTCAAGATGTCTTGAAGCAAATGTCAAATTTAAGAGAAACCATTATCTTCTCAATACTTTTTGAACCTTTGGCTTTGAAAACAACAACAATGAAAGTACTATGAAAGTACTATGCACACACACACACACACACACACACACACATATACATACACATACAGATTAAGAGCCTCCAAGCACTAATGTCATACTATGTCTTTTGTGTTGTGCAGTTATGCTACTTTAATAGTGATCTGCAATGTCATCTCTTCGGGGGAAATATTGTTATTACAATTGTCTGCTATTAGATTATATTTTGGTTCCCTGGCAATGAGACTGGAGAATAAAAAGGTTTAAGAGTATAGGCTCCTGCTGAAAGAATCACTGTTAGCCTTGGAAGGAAAAAATGAGTCAATTTCCAAGCTGGTATTAAAGAATGAAGAACTTAAGACAATCAGAGGAATCAGAGGAGTTTATTTCCACGAGCAAGAGACAATTGAGACATACAATCAGCTGCTTGGAGGGAGCCACACATCAATTTCTTGGGGTAGCTTTTTAAAAAAATTATTGGAAAGCCTAATTAGCCCAATTAGCCAGCCAGCCAAAAGGAGTGCCTTATGGTCAGGCACCCTGCTGAGCTTGTGGATATTGCATTATGAACCGAGATGATGACCTTGTGGATAAAGGACCCTTTCTTTATGAAAAAGGGAAATCTTAGATAGAGAGGGGAAGTCTCTGATACCCTAAAAAGATTTTCTTTATTTGAGTAGGCTAGGGCCCTTTTGCAATCTTGCAAATTTCAACCATGATGCTAACATCCATTTAAGTGTAATTTCTAAACTTTTGCCCTGAAATTGGCTAAAATGTTGGATGACAAGGGATGCGGGAAGTTGAATGGTGGAGGGTTTAATTTCCTTTCCATGTTATGACAGCTCTGCCTTTTATCTTTGAACGCGGGAAGTCCACTGAGAAGTTCAAAATGCTTATTTCTAATAACTATGTAAGTTTAGTGTAGTTTGTTTATTGATTAGTCAAACAATCAAATCAGAATACAGCATCAGGATAGTAAAATAGAGCAAAATTGATACAACATATTGAGGTATTCAAAAAGAGTTCAATAAAATTCTCAGATAAGTTCTCTGCCTTGACAATTGACCCCAATCTAGGTAGATCTCAACTGAATGGCTTTAGTTATAAAGTTAGCACTCTTTCTAATTGCCTATATATTTGTATCTTGAAGGAAGCAAGCGAGTCTGTTGACAGGCTCCCAGTGAGCTATCTTACCAATTAGTTGGTCTAAATGCTGCACTTTGGCTGTAATGTATCACTAGCAACCAAAGAGAATATGCATGATGTCTTCTATATGTCCAGCCACCATATTTTCTCTCTAGGTACAGTACTTGATGGAATTGACCATGTTTTTAATATCTATTAAAAAGGCAATGCTGTATAACAAAACATGAGTTACATTTGTCCTGTAAGGGCATACTTGATTGTTATAAGGGATTCTTTTAAATTGCAATCAGCCAGAGTAAAGAATCTTTTGAATTTAGATATTGGTATGCATCTCAAATAGCTTGCTGGTGTCATCATAGGAAAACAGTTGATTTTTTTTAAAAAAACATGTTCTATGTTCAGTATATATAGACATATGGGTTGTTTTTTATTGGGCTGTGTGTGTTGTATATTGTCTTGGGTTTGGTGATTATGGACATTATAAATATACTGGGAACGAATGAATGAATGAGCTAATAAACAATGCCTTCACCTTGAGCAGCAGTATAAACAGTTGAATACATTGGTCTTCTGGCTTGGGGAGAGACGTTGTTATAATCTCCCCCCTCTCTCCATCATCCATATTTCAAATATCTATCATCATCTGTAAAAGCAACATTGACCTTTCTACCAATTCATAGATAGCCCAACAAGGCTAGTATTTTGAAGGCTGGGTAGCAAAGTTTCTTCTTCCTTGTCTTGTATCCTACTTAGATACCTGGTTGCTTTGAAACAGAGATGCCAGCAGAGTCTGAATTGGGAATCTTACAGTCAAAGCATATGTGTGGCCATCAGGGAGATTCCCTGGGGTGGTGGGACATGTGCAAAGCGAACCAGTTCTTCAGTCTCAAATGATGCAAAAACTGTAACATCATCCACGGGTGATACTCTCCTGCTGCAAAGAAGAGATTATTTTTTTAGAGCAGGGAGAGCCTGAAATGCCCTTCCTTCCTGAATAACATGTTTGGCAGACTTCCAAGGGATCCCTTGAGCATCATCTTAATTCAGGCATAGTTTTGTCTCACCAGAAGCAAAGGAATTTGCCTGTATCAGTCAAGTGGCACAGAGCTCTTCAGATCTGAACACATTCTTTGCCGTGCTATGCTTTTTACAATAGTTATCTCTGAGAAAAAGTGGTGCCAGTTAATTAAAGCACTTAGTTCATTGTGTTTTTAATAGAAGAGGATTGTGCTGCATGGTGCCAGGATGTTTACTAGCAATTTCAACCTGGCCTAAAACCAAAATCCTGTTCCTCTGGCCTTGAATTTACCTCCCTGCTTTTTCCACTGTTATTCCAATGCTTCTCAACAATACAGGATCTTTTCTCCACCACTGAAGAGATTAAGCCTCTCTTTGGAGCCCAGCTAAGACTGACCTTTGCCTAATTGCAAGCATGCCTGTTGTTTAAAATTCCTCCTGTTCAAGCTCCTCAAGTCTTATGTTAAGTGCTTAGATCTCAATAAGCACCATGACTCATTGTGCATCTAGGGCTCTTAATCATTCTTAATAGGTCAATGCCTCCACTGCTAAATCTCATCAGAATCTTCCTTTTACGAACATTTTGAGGATTTCCTTTCCTTTGTATTGTTTTAAAGTTATCTACCTATTAGAAATATGTAAAAAAATGTATTAGTATGAGGAAAGAGGAGGGATGTAACAAAATAGAGAGATGTCTGCAGTTGTTTCTCCCAATCCTGAAATTTAAGATCAAGTTCCTTTGGTTTTCTACAAATTTTCTTAACAAAAGAATTTCAACAGTAGCCATGGAAACACTTAAGAACCACACAAACACACCCCACAAACACAAACCAACTAATCTCTCAGGGCAAAATTAGTGTATGAAATGGCATCTATCCAAAACAGCATCTATCTCATTTGATCATAGGAACAAAAGTGGTGTTTCAAGCACCTTATCGCAAACCATTATTCTGTAGCATAAGCTGCCCTATGAATACACATGTGAGCATTTAGAAAATCCCTATACTCTGGGTGTGATAGTGAATTGGAATAGAATTCTAACTGTATGGAAGAAAGTTGGAAATTACCATTTTTCTGTTTCTTTTCTTTTTTCATTATTCCTTTTCACCTTCCCTTTTTCCCCTATATTTATATATTTATATATAGATATATAAATAGATAGATAGATAGATAGATAGATAGATGATAGATAGATAGATAGATATAGATATAGATATAGATATAGATATAGATATAGATATAGATATAGATATAGATATAGATAGGTATAGATAGATATAGATATATAGATATGTATATAGATATATGTATATATATATGTGTATATATATGTGTGTATATATATATATATATATATATATATATATATATATATATATATATATATTGCCAATATATATATTGCCAATATATATATTCCCACCAGGCTCAAGGTTGACTCAGCCTTCCATCCTTCCGAGGTAGGTAAAATGAGGACCCAGATTGTTGGGGGCAATTAAGCTGACTTTGTAATAATGCCGCTTGGGGTGTGTGTGAAAGCCCTAATAAGCAGGCATATACATAGAATGAAGGCTACTGCTAAGCTTGTAAGCCGCCCTGAGTCTTCGGAGAAGGGCGGGATATAAATGTAATAAAAAAAAACAAAAAAAAACACCCTGAAACTCCTTATCTACTACCCATTTCATTAAATGATCTGATATATGCTCCATATTTCACCTTGGTTTCCCCCAACAAAAAGACCAACTTGTTATTTTCAAGTTTTTTCCTCTAACCATATTTAGAATATTTATGTTTCCATACAAACTTGACCCACCACTCTCTGCACATTTTCCTTCCTTCCTTTTTTTTTTTTTTGCTTTATCACAGAGGTGGGGAACGATGGCCCTTTTGTGACTTATGGACTTCCATTCCCAGAATTCCTGAGCCAGCCATGCCAGTCCACAAGTGAATAAAGGAGCCATGGTTCCCCACCTCTGCTTTAACATAATAAAGCATCCCATCTTTGCTGGAATTACAAACTTGGAAGGGGATTTTTAAACCATTGATTCATTTGTTTACTTCAGGGAAGGGATCCACATTAAAACAGCCCTTCAGACATTTGCTTAACTTATACTTGGTCACACCTAGTAGAGTGGAGGGATACGTGTGCCTACTAGTGAACTGATTTTATTGTCAGAACTCTTTCTAAAGAAAAATCAAATTCTGCCTCCCTGTAATTTAATCTATTATTCCATGTCCTGCACTCTGAAACAACAGAGAATAGATAGCCTCCTAAAACCCATTGGTTCGTTCACATCTAGTCCTCATCTAAATTCCAAATACGATAATTAACACTAATTAAAATTATGTAGATGTAATAATACACCATGCTAAGCACCCATGGTGTATTTTGTCAGTCACTTTGTCATTTGGGGCCTCCAGAGATACAACCCTGATGCTATTGCAATCTGTGTGGGCATCAAAGCAAGGGCATGCAACTGGAGAGAAGGTTGTACAGAAACATCCACAAATCTAGAAGAGAACATAGAGGGGAAAATGTTTCTCTGTTTTCACTTCCTTTTTGTTGGTCTACATCCAATGGAGATTTTGGCTTGTGGAGAGGTGCAGGTAGGGCTTTAAAAACTTTCTGTCTGCCAATCTCTTAAACCCTAACTCTAACCCTAACCTTTTAAATGAACTGGCCTGTCAAATTTTAATATAACCTACTTGTTAAAACAGAAATAGGGGATGTGTTCGATTACACAAGAGACCTACCAGGCGTACTGGGAGTTTGTGCCTTTAAATCTTATATCTTATATCTATTTATCTATCTATGTATTCTCTCTTTCTCTTTCTCTCTCTCTCTCTCTCTCTCTCTCTCTCTCTCTCTCTCTCTCTCTCTCTCTCTCTCTCTCTCTTTTTCTGTCTCTCTGTCTCTCTCTCATCCCATCACATCCTTACCACTCTTATTCACATTTTGATTGAACATGCCACCCTGATATATTCATATACTTTTTTTTGAAATGTGAAAAATAATGTCATTGACATTTAAACAAAATCTTCATCTCCTAGCAATAACCTGGTAACTAATATTTTATCTTCACATCCAAAATAGAACAATCAATATAGGAAGCCACACTGATAATTTATGAAATTATTTTCAGAGCATTCAAGTTTCTGCAAAACATTATTAGGCTCACCATTGATGCAAAATGCAAATTCCAGGTTTTGCAAATATTGTTACTTAAAACTAATTTGAAAAGTATACTTTTTAATTGATTCTGCTCATTCATCTGTTGTCTATATAGTTTTCCTCACTTCATTTATGCCCACTGAGCTAAACCATCAGAAGAAACCTGACAAACTCATTTCATTGTGATTAAAAGATAGATCACTAACTATATATCCTTTTGAGGACCTGCAGGAAAGAAGAAAAAAACCAACCTAACTTTTCCCAAGAGTTTTAAAATAATTGATTGTACTATTTAAAACAGTTTTAAATACTAGTTCAAAATCCAGGCAGCAATTACTAAGCAACATCACCAAATCTCAGTGGGATAAAAATCTACAGTCCCCAAAGCTAATTAAACTAATAATTTCTGGGGAGCTTCTCAACTCAAACAGCCAGTTTGAAAAAGCAAAACCTGCCTCCTCCCTCTCATTTAGCACATGAATATAACTCCAGGAGACTTTCAGGCTGAATAAAATAAAAATGCTTTGAATGAATGAATGAATGAATGAATGAATGAATGAATGAATGAATCAATCAATCAATCAATCAATCAATCAATCAATCAATCAATAGCTTTACTATGGCTTCAGTAGCTTCCTGCTAGCCTACTTTCCTCCTAGAGTGAGCAGTAGACATAACATACATTCCCTCCTAGATTCCTTTATATTAATTCATCCAGTCATTCTGTTTAGCTTCTGCCATTCCATTCACAGATTACATAGAAATACTTGAAACTTTCACTGTACTTTGGCAAAGACCAACATAGAACAATGCAATATAAAAAGTTTTTAAATCCTATAATGAAGAGGGAGAACGGCAAAACAAAGAACAAAACAGTCAGGGTATAACCTAGAGCTTGAAAACAGAGAATAAAAGGAGATTGGAATCACATTACTGATCCTAAAACCATTAACATCTAACAGGATATGAATAAGTCTTCTAAAAGCAAAAACAACTGGAACAAATCTTTGAGAGGCCCCAGTCCCAAGTGTTTTGTAAGGTAAATCTACAATGATTTCTGTAGAATTAGCCAATGGGGTGGGTGAACAATACTTGGTGGATTTTAACTACCTTAAACAAGCTAACTTTTGGTCAGCTAAAAGTATAGGGTATTAGGGCCTGACAGTATAGGACCATGGTGGCGAACCTATGACACGCGTGCCATGGGTGGCACATAGAGCCCTCTCTGTGGGCATGCGCGCCCTCGCCCCAGTCCTAAGCCTTCAGCTGGGTTTTATAAAACCTTTTCGCTTTAGGCCTCCGCCGGCGTGTGCAAAAAAAAAAAGGTTCAATCAATCAATCAATTTCAACTTCTCACAGGGGAAAAAAAAGATCTCGTAAAGATGGAATTGATTGATTGAACTTTTTAGTCCCACCCAGTCTGCCATTACCACTGCAGCCATGCCCACCCAATGCACCACACCCACCCAATGGGCCATGTCCACCCAATTGGCCATGCCCACCTAGCACCCAATGATACTGTACATAAGTGGGTTTTGGGTTGCAGTTTGGGCACTTGGTCTCTAAAAGGTTTGCCATCACTGGTATAGGACTTCTAGATTTCATTGAGCCTCCTATTCTTATCTCCTGACTTGAACCTGGAAAAAATAGCACAAAGGTGTAATATAATATAACAATAACAATAATAAAGTTGGAAAAGACTTAGAGGTCATCTAGTCCAACCCCCTGCTCAGGCAGGAAACTTAAGTTGCTGGGTTGTCAATTGGAAAGTTGGCAATTCAAGACCCAAGTACTGTGTAACAGTGTGAGCTCCTGTTCTTGCCCCAACTCCTGACAACCTACCAGTTCAAATGCATGCGAGTGCAAGTAGATAAATAGGTACCACTTTGGTGGTAAGATAACAGTGTTCTGTGTATATAGACATGCTGCCTATAGACATGCTGGCCACATGGCCATGGAAATGTCTTTGGACAACTCCTCAGCGAGGAAACAGAGATAAGAACCACCCCCTAGAGTTGGACATGATTGGACAGGGGAAAAAAAATAGTCTAATTCTTTTTTGCCATCTATCTGTGTGGGTGCAAAAGGTCAACAAACATGATGGCTCATAAGTAATCAATGGTCATATGGATTTCTACAATTCCAATATGGTAGTTTAGGTAGCTTACTTGGTAGGCACCCAGGGCAATATCTACAAACATATTTGTCCTCATGGTCATCTGTTTTCTATATTTGAGCCAAGCTTTTTCAGTGAAATGTCTCCTCCCTTACTCTATGTAGACTCATGCATTCAACGGGATGATTTCAGCCCAGATATGATAACCCTATCCATGCTAAGTATGGCATATGATGACATATTGCTGTATGTTGCCCAGCAGGATTACATGTACATGATATGTAAGGTGGCCACTGTGGTTACAGAAACATTTATAAATAGATTTGGAACAATTATTTAATACTGCTGCTTAGCACTACAAGGCTACTATTTCTTGCAACCCTCCTCTTTCTCTTACACTGGATGAATGGCAGGAGAAACATATTCTTATTTAATATTGTCTGGATCTAAAGTAATGCAAGTGGTGCTGCCGAGATTCCTCTGAGTGAATTATTTATGATAATGTTTGCAGTTGGAGAAATTCTCACCTCAAGCTAGCCTTTGAATTCTTGCTGTGGGAATCAAACTGGCAGAGGGAGTGCTGGTCTTCACCTCCTGGAGGAAAGGCAAGACAATAAATATAACAAATAAAATCAAGAAATCGTAGGAAGGAAAGACATGCGGGGGTTATGAGTTAATTTAGTTAACTTCTAATAGATTCTTTTTAAAAGCTGTGACCAAGGTTGGTGAACATGCCCGAGATGTGTTCTGTTTGTATTGGATGCGGTAGTGAATCTAGAGTTAAAGAGTGACATATACAGCAGAAAACCAACAACCAGAGCAGAAAATAATTAAGAAATTTTGGGGGAAAAAATGTCTTTCACATACAGGTAGTTTTATTTTTTTGCTATTGTTTTATGAAAAAATTGTCTTGATTTGTACATTCTTTGTGAGTATTAAAAAAAAAAACACTAGCCTTTTCCTGTTAGCCTTTCATCTTATCCATCTCCTCAAATCTCGTGGTAAAAACCAGTAGTCCTCAACTTATAACCATTTGTTTAGTGACTGTTTGAAATTATAGTGACACTGAAAAAAGTGACTTATGACCATTTTTCACGCTTATGACCATGGCCGCATCCCCTTGGTCATGTGATCAAAATTCGGATGCTTGGCCACTGGGATGTATTTATGTTACTAACTTAACAACTGCAGTGATTCAGTTGTGGCAAGAAAGGTTGTAAAATAGGGCAAAATCTACTGAACAACTCTCTTGTTTAGCAATGGAAATGTTGGACTCAATTGTTGTAAGCAGTCCTTTTTTGTTAAAAAAAAAAGTGCCAGAACTCACACACATCATACAACCCACCTTGCCTACCCTACAAGGTTTACCTTTGTAGTTGAAAAAAAAAACAACCCTTCAATTTTTAGACTAGGATTTTGTTCAAGGTAAGTTAATACTATTAATGTTACCATGCTGTCACGTTTCTGACATATGTTCGAATGTTCTTGCTTGACACATGCACTGTGTGGCTTTAAATTACAAGAAGGCATTTTATTAATTTTTTGGGACATTTACCACTGGCATACCCATTTAGCTTAATGAGTGGAAATGTCAGCTTTCTATGTGGAATGAAATTGGCCCAATAAAACAAAATTTGGTTGCTTGTAAAAGACCGAATTATTTTTAAGAAGTTGTCAAACAAGATGGAAAAATTTACATTTGGAGTTTAATATGGATATTGACTTGAAACAAATTAAAGTTGAAACTTTGTCAGTGAACAGATTACTTTTAATTTACCTTTAAGTTAAACCCAATTTAATAAATAGATCTGATTGAACCTCATACTGTAGGTCTACCCTTTACATCTGACCAATACATAATTAATATATATTATTAATAATAATAATACCTCCAAATCACAAGACCTTGGCTTTATTCTTATTCTTCCCCTCTGCAGTTTTAATATAAAGTATAAAAGACTAAAAAGAGATTTTTGTAGACATCCCAGCCTCTGAACTACCCAAGGAACTGAAACAGCAAAGTTTCGCTGTTGGGCAAGCTTCCACGCCAGTCACCTTTCTTTCCTCTCGCTTCGCCTCTTTTTAACCTCACACTCCACCTTCTGTAAGGGAAGGAAAAAGGCTCACTCACCCTCTTGTGAAAGATGGCCTCCATGTTTATGTATCTCCCACTGCCACCATCGGCTTCCACACCACACGTTCTGACCCAGCCAATCAAGCCATGCTCTTAGAGGAGGCAGACAGAGCCGGAGGTGACCCCGCTTGCACCGTACCACCAACAGAGCATTTTCAAAAATAAACGACGATAGGAAGGGAAACAATAGGAAAAGAACGCAACTCTGGAAAATCCGTTGAAAAAAGGTGCCGGAACAATGTTCCGGTGCGTTCTATGACAAAAAAAGCCCTGGTCATAAGGATCATCTGCATTCTCAGCCTGCTTTAATATAGGCTAAGGTAAAGCTCTGAAGGAACATTTCATTTTTGACCCATGCTCATGAAAGGCATCTTTTCCAAGCTGCTTCTTTAACCAACTTTCCAGGCTTGTGAAGTGAAGTGAAGTTGGAAGAAGCTTGTGCAGCAAACATGGCTTCATGTTGTATCTCTGCTCTGATGGGATAAATTGCCTCAATGAAATGATTCATAGCTACTTTATGTGTAGCTGCTATAAAATGCAACAAGGCATGTAAAATTAAAAGACATCTCCTCCCATGTATCTTGTGTTGATATATCACACACCCACACCAACACACAAAGGGTTTCCTTTATGGCAGGGGTCCCCAACCTCCAGTCTGTGGACTGGTACCAGTAATAACAACATATTTTTCACCTGGGTTAGTCTTTAAAGTCTTTTAAAATGCCACTAATGTTGTATCTGAATATATATATTTACCTTGCAGTAAATGTAATCAGATTTTATTATGAATATCTCTTCTTCTAGGAGCTATTTATTTCCCACCCAGACACCAAAATAGCTGCTTTAGAAGTGATTCCTATCATCAAATCTATTTTCATTTGGGGACTATAAGGATGTTGCATCCTCAGTTTCACACAATATTATTTCATTTATTGTTTGATTGCCTCTTCTCACTTCCAGCTCACTATATCTTGATTAAAAAAAAAAAAAAGATCCTACTCTACTTCAAGTTCAGCTAGGACTTAAACACTTTCAAATATCTCCTCTAAATGTACTCATTTTTAAAATATGCAAAATGAATAGATACTGAGCATATTGTTGTATAGTGCAAAACCATTTTACTTGCAGTGAAATTCCCCAGGAGCAAAATATTATCTGTGATTAGGGAATAATGTTCGCTTACTACCCATTATTATGTCTGGTAGCAACAGGCACTATTCCATTTATTTCAAAAGCACTCTGACCTTGAATATTGGGTTTTCCCAACAAAGAACATCGTCCATATATTGTTTTATAGAGGAAGAAAATCAGGATAATATTCCTATGCTTTACTAGCATTTTTTTAAGATGACAATTTTTAAAGAAAACACACTTTTGTAAATGAATAGCTACTCTAAATAAACCTCTTATCATTGTTAAAAAATGTAGTAAAGTATGTTTAGGCATTCATGGCCAAACAATTTTAAATGTGCACTTTTAAGAAGAACATACCTTTGTTATTCTGCTAAGTAATACATAAATATTTCATAATTGTGTTAAAATTATTATTTTAGACTAAATTAGTAATTGAGAGTATTTTACAGTATAATATTTTATAGTATAATATAAAAATAAATCCACACATTTCAAACTTATTTTGTTGCCAATATTGTCCTTGAAAAGATTTATAAAACTCTGATCTAGGGGAATTAAAGTTTAAAACTAGTAAATGGTGAGTGGAAAATGTTGTAAATTGTAAGGTGTTATGTATTAAGTTTTCCATATTTTCCAGATTTTAAGGCTTGAAAACCTTCAATCCTAGGAAGTTAAGTGCTAAGTTATTTTTGGGGTGCATTTATGATCTTGTTTAATGTATAATTATTAGAACTACTTTGGACATACTTCTACAAACTGAATTGTATTCATAAACATCTTCTAAACATCTAAGGCAATAATAGAAGGGAATGACCAATATAATACTTCTTAAACTCTGAAGAAATATTCCTTCAGAATTCCTCTGAAGGTAGCCTTACAAATAAATATAGATCCATACAGCAAAAATGAGCAAATTAACAACTCACTTTCTCTTTAAACTATAAGAAAAAAAGGTTCTCAGCTAATTAAGCATTTAATAATAGTAGAAAGGTTACAAGTCATTGTGGCTTAAACTAGAATGGTTTAGGTCTGCCAAGAAGGATTATGGAATTGTTTCAAGTTGAAATTAAGACAATACTTGTCCAGACTTTGAATTGTTGTAAGATTCAGTAAATACCATACTTAAAACTCACCTGGAAATTAGGAAAGGGAAAGGGGCTATGGGAATCTAAACATCTCCATTCTTACAGCCTCCAATCATTGCAGAAGAATGAAGAAAACATCTGGATTTCTTGGCATTTTACAAGCAGATTTCATTTCCATACAGATGTAACTTGTCTCAAGAGGGGCTTCACATACGTTCACACTGAAAATTACAAGGGTAATTATTGGTACAGTCAAGGATAAATGGTATTATTGGTATTCATAATAATGGATTACGGTAATTCTTAATAAGAAGACAATATGGCAATAAAATAAATACTAAATGTCAATATTGTTACCTGGGGGCAATGTTTGTTGATTTTCTCTTACCAAATATTTTCCAGTCTATTGTTGAAACACCTCAAATATTCTGATAATCAGAAGTACAGGGTAAGTTACACAGCCACTATATATAGCGACTGTCTACTCAAAGTTACCATATAATAAAAAGTCATTACAAACTTATTGGGAACTTGAAACTCTGCCACATTTCATGAGAATAGCAAATAGAAAACAAACCCTTCTCATTGATCACCCTTTCTCTGTTGAATATTGTTTCACTGGAACTTAAATGTTATGTTTCTCAGGATGTATATTCTCTAAGGTAAAGGTAAAGGTTCCCCCGCACATGCGTGCTAGTCGTTTCCAACTCTAGGGGCCGGTGCTCATTTCCGTTTCAAAGCCAAAGAGCCAGCGTTTGTCCGAGGACATCTCCATGGTCATGTGGCCAGCATGACTAGACGCCAAAGGCGCACGGAACGCTGTTACCTTCCCACCGTAGTGGTCCCTATTTTTCTACTTGTATTTTTACGTGCTTTCGAACGGCTAGGTTGGCAGAAGCTGGGACAAGTAACAGGCGCTCACTCTGTTACGTGGCACTTGGGATTTGACCTGCCAAACTGCTGATCATCTGATCGACAAGCTTAGCATCCTAACCCACTGAGCCACCGCATCCCTGTATATTCTCTACTTGTGTCTATATTTTTGGCATTTCTCTGGCTAGTGGCTAAACAATATTCTTCCAGAAAAACCACCACAGCCAGAGGCTTAGAATACTAACAATACCCCAAGGACCACATGAATGCCAAAACACATTGTTTATGTGAATTTTTTTATTTTGATTGTGAAGTGTTTAAAGACAGTTGTCCCAGAAAAATTCTGCTACATGCAAATGCCTACTAATGACCAAGTCATCACCCAGCCAGAAAACACATGGTGAAAGCAGACTCTTGGCTGGAAAAATTACTCAGTTTTGAAGTACTGAATTAAGTTTAACAGATTGGGTGGCTGGGACTTACATAAGCATCCCAAATATTATTTATTTATTTATTTTTATTTATTTTAATTCCATTTATATCCCGCCCTTCTCTGAAGACTCAGGGCGGCTTACAAGCTTAGCAGTAGCCTTCATTCTATGTATATGCCTGCTTATTAGGGCTTTCACACACACACCAAGTGGCATTATTACAAAGTCAGCTTAATTGCCCCCAACAATCTGGGTCCTCATTTTACCTACCTCGGAAGGATGGAAGGCTGAGTCAACCTTGAGCCTGGTGGGATGCGAACCTGCACTAATTGCAGGCAGCTGGTGTTACTTAAGGAGGCATTAGCCCACTATCTACTTGTCCTCCTGAGGGTTGTTTTTTTTAAAGTGTCCAGAGATAAATTATTTTACCATTTTTTAAATCATCTTAATGAAATTTTCACTCTCAACTCCAGATAACCCATTAGGAGCTAAATTGTAAAGAGCCAAGTGGGGAATGTGGCTGAGTCTTAGCAATTGTTTCAGTGAGATAGATGTATTAGCCAAGAAGTTCTTCTCTGTGAGAGGTATAGGTGACTGTGTATAGTAAATGAATATATTAAATACGAACTTGAATAGTAATTTGAGTTACTTTTAGAACTAACTATTCCTCAGATTTTTTTTAACCTACTTCTGGTCTACAAATAGCTATTTCTCAGTTTGCTGTTTGTGTTAAAATTTGCCACATGAGGAGACATGATTAGAACAGCTTTTTCATTCCAGCACCCAACGTATACATGCAAATGCAAATGTACATATGTAAAAGAAGAATTCAGGACAACACTCTAGCCGAAAAGATGTTAAAAAAAAACCACAACACAAAAACCAATGCAGAAAGTAGTCTTTGTTGTGGAAGGCTATTCTGGGGTGAATACATCATTATAAACAGAGTTGCCATTTTAGATTTCAGTAAGAAAGACAATATTATTTGTCATGACACAAAATCCACAACAAAGCTTATTCAAGCTTCTCTTGAATAAAATTATTTACATTGATAAAAGCTTTTGTGACAATTACCAGTTTATAAGTTAAACAAACAAATAAACCAGCCAAATTCAGAATGCTGAGGGGCTTAGGGATTTATGACTGAAGTCAGATCACTGTTCTTCCAGGACGGTGAAGAGAAAGGGCTATGTGTGTCATAAAGCAGGGTAAGCTCAAGGTTCAATCAGGTAGGTAAAGCGTGTATTTCTCAGTCAAATGAATATTTTATATTATGGTCATTGAAATTCCACTTTAGGGTATTGTCAATGTACACCTCTCTTCGACACAATCCAGTGCATCTCACTAAAATGAAGGGGAGCTAATCAAGAGCACTTCTAATATTCACCCCACTGCCATCTTTTCATTGGGGCCTCTACATTTAAGATGAAGAAAGATTTTTACTATAGCAATCTTATGTTTGCCTAAAAAAGTGCCTATCTCTAATTAAGCTCAGTGTTTCAACTCACAAGTTTTATACCAGCTGGGAAATATAAAGGGGAGTATTTGCATTACTTAAAACAGAGTACCAAAAGAATAGAAACCATGCTGCCTGTAACCTAGCAACAGAAAGAAAGCAATTATCAAATGCTAACTTCTCAGTGGATTGTCTTTGTCAATAGCAGCTTTTCCCAATAAATCCTCCCCATTGACACTGCTCCATGTGACACTAAACAAGATACTGTAGGAGCTCAGCTGGATTACTGGAATCTGGTGAACCCATTCCTTTACTTCTGAGTAGTGTATAATGGATAACCACCCAGAGTTGCTCTGGAGAGCGAGATAGGCAGCATATAAATTTAATTAATAAATAAAAGGGAGGTGTTGCAAGTACCTTCCTTAAACCTTATGGCACTTTCATTCCTCTCAATATAAACCAGTTTTTGTCAACCTTGGCAATTTTAAGGTGTATGGACTTCAACTTCCAGAATCCCCCAACCAGCCATGCTGACTAGGGGAATTCTGGGAACTGAAGTCCACACAGGTTAAAATTGTCAAGGTTGAAAAATACTGGTAGAAACTTGGCTTATCCATTTGAATTAGGAAGGAGGCTTAGATGGAGTTACAGAAAATAACAGAAGAAACTCTGTTGGGTCATTTTAGAAAAAAAAGCAAACTATTTCAGTTTTCTAGATCAGTTTCTCATCTATACCATTTTGCATTTCCAGTGATATATTTAGCAATGGCCTGGAACAGATTACCACACAAACGTTCCTCCTTTATCTCATTTCTCTACAGAATTCACATGCCTTTTCCCAAATGTACCTGGAATGGAGCTGTCATAATGATGAATAAAAGCAGCTCCAGAGGTGCACTATTTGGGGATTGTACGTAATTGTCACAAAAGCCTTCCCAGGCCCACCAGAGTTATTCCTGTAAGACAAAATCATGTGCTTGGAGATTAATCATATTAATTATAACTCATGTAGAGTATAATAAATATGAAATGAAATAATTTGGTTTTCACCCTACCACAATTTTTAGGAGCATGCCTCTGAGATCTTCCTTGATAACTAAATATATACTTTGGCCTGGAAAAAGTTGAACATTTGTGCATTAGAGCATCTTCAAGGCATTTCAAGAAGCACAGACAATAAGAAACAAATTCTTTTGTTCACAATTTCTTACTCCTTTTCTGCTCTTTATGTTATGCAGTTTACCCAAAAAGGAATTGTATAATGGATATGTAGGTGTGAATTAATCTTATTTACATGTGATGATGCTACCCATTCAATCACGTCCAATTCTCAGCAACTCTATAGGATGCTATTGAACTGATAGTCTCATCATACACTATCCATATATTTTATTTATTTTATTTTAATTCCATTTATATCCCGCCCTTCTCCGAAGACTCAGGGCAGCTTACAAGCTTAGCAGTAGCCTTCATTCTATGTATATGCCTGCTTATTAGGGCTTTCACACACACACACCCCAAGCGACATTATTACAAAGTCAGCTTATTGCCCCCAACAATCTGGGTCCTCATTTTACCTACCTCGGAAGGATGGAAGGCTGAGTCAACCTTGAGCCTGGTGGGACGCGAACCTGCACTAATTGCAGGCAGCTGGTGTTACTTAAGAAGGCATTAGCCCACTGCTCCACCAAGGCTCACTATACTACCCATTTTACACACACACACACACACACACACACACACACACACACACACAGAGAGAGAGAGAGAGAGAGAGAGAGAGAGAGAGAGAGAGAGAGAGAGAGAGAGAGAGAGTTGGAGGTATTCTAACAGTCAGTTTACTGAACTAGGTTTTTTCTACATAGTTCCATTTTAAATATACATATTGCATTTCATAGAGGACAATTTGTATTGAATATATTATAATGCACATTTTTTTAAAGACTACTACTACTACTACTACTTACTGTATTACCTCTTATTAAGTTTTGGCACCACAATTAAACATAAGAAAGAGAAATATTTAATTTCTTCTTTTCCACTTCTTGTGTGCACATGGTACCTGGTAAGATTTGGGGAGGGCAAAAGCCCTGTAAAAGCCCACAAAAACAAGTAAAGTTCTGTTGACTTACATGGCATTTCATCTACCCTACAAGTGTTGCCAGCCCTCACTATTAAGAGCCAGATCCTCAGAAGTCATCTGCCTGTGATAAGAGTAGGGTTAAGTCCAAACCAAAAATTAATGGCATGATCCACTCTTCTGAACACATCTTCTTTTTGATAGCTACTTCTCTGCCTTCCCCCATTCCCCCAAGGCAAGGCTACAAAGAGAAAGACATTTGCTAGTGGTTTTAATTGCATGCTGTTAGAACCCTTTTTAAAATTTGATAAAGGGATGAGAGCTGCGTGTTGTTTCTGAGCCCCAGATTGCTCTGAATTTAGCCCTAGAAGTATCAGTATCAGGCAGTTATACAATCCTCAGATCCAAAGATTTCTCTTACACTGATTGTGTGTATGTGCACGCACACACACATACATGCAGGCACACACCTGTGAGTCAGTATTGAATTTTGGTGACTGCCTAGTCAAGTCCCTTTAGTTTTCTTGGCAAGATTTTGGAAGTGGTTTGCCATTGGCTCCTTCTTAGGGTTGAGAGGGAGGGGCTAGCTCAAGGTCATCAGCTGGCTTTGTGCCTATGGCAAGACTAGAATTCACAGTCTCCCAGTTTCTAGCGTGGAGCCTTAACCGCTACCCCTGATTGGCCCTCTACATTGATGTAGGCTGAAGCAAAGTTTTCAAACAAAGAGATTTAATGAATGTTATTTTCAAAGCAAGGCAACAAATAGATGGAGCATAATGAGACTTGCTTTATTGATTAAATAGAATCACTTTCTTGTTTAATAGATGTTTCAGTAACTGTCTCTCTGCTCTGGTATGTATAGGTTTTACTCTAAATCTGGATAAACTAGTAGAAACCTCTTATTTGTTTTAGTAGAATTTATTCTTATGGGCAAAAAGGAAGTAACCATTGCTTTATCAACCACTGCAGGCTTACAGTCTCAAAAAGATTATGAGCATGGGTTCATGATATCCTTTTATTATCCATCCTTAGAGTCATTATGCCTTAGGCACAGTGGTGGATATTAATCAATGAAAGGAGTTCTTTATCTCATATTTTGCTATAAAAAGCCCAAGTTAATCTCTGTAACAAGGCAAGCTTGATAATGTAGAGCTTTATAAAGATACAAAAAATCATGATTTGTCCACATGCAAAACATGCACAAAAGAATGATATCAAAGAAGGATAGATGTGTAATGAATTTTTGAAATGGCTGTCACAGCAGCTATTCAACAAAGCAATGCTGCTTTAATCTCTGGAGAGTAATAATCAAGCTCTTGCCTTTAAAGAAAAGCTCTTAATGGTGCTAAAGAAATAAATGCCCTCAATAAATCTTTACTAGATGCTGAAAATATTCAGTGCTACACAGAACTGAGCCAAACAAGTGCCAATGTGTACTGTACATGATGAGATAATCAAGGGATAATATTTGGAGCAGGAACACTGGTCTTTTATTCTAGAATTGTTACGGAAGTTGAGGATTCTAGAATAAAAAGAAGTGGAGAAATATGGAAGGAGAATTCCTTCCTTCTTTGCCAAACATATTGGGAACTGAGTCAAAGGATAAGTTAATGTCTACAAAGGCAACATATAACAGTGATCTTAGAGTTAGCTATATATTTTTCCACCAAAAATTGTTTTTTTATTATTATTTATTGTTTTATCATAAGAGATAAAATACAAACCAGAAAAACAAACAAAAAAAATGAAACAAAACAAAAGCATGCATTCATCACTAAGAACAACAAAAAAGAAAAAAATAGTGTACAAAAAAAGAGAAAAAAGTGATCAAAGTGATCAAATAAACATTTAACATGTAGGATCCATACTGGCTGGGCGCTAAATATAAAAAGCAGTAAATTCTCCTCCCTTTTACATACATACACATACACATACACATACACAAGAAAAAATTGTTTTTCAGAACTCAGTCTATATGGGAGGGACTTTTTCTAAAGCCAGCCTGATCATCTGCCAATATCTGCACTGCCAGTCCAGTAGTTTCTCTCTTAAATAAATAGCATGCATTTTGCTAATAATATTCAGTAAGCTAATAGATCAATAATTAGAAGGAACAATCCTTTTACCCTTTCTAAAAGTAGAGACTTTTATTACCAAACTACTGTATATTCCCATCAAAATCTGGCACATTCTCTAAATGTATTAAAAAAGAAGTAATACAGAGGTCCACCAATCTAAGCTACTAAATATAATTAGGCTAGTAGTAAAATCACTGCCTGCTTTTCTTGGTTTAATCTCTTTAGCCAAACGATTTCTGCACAGGTTATTAGAGCCCAGTTGGGAATGGTGTCTGCATGAATCCTTGGTATGATTGGGTGTATAGTGTGTACATTGAAAAAAACGTACTGCTTTTATACCTCAGGTGGGATATGACAAATTACACAAAAGGGGCAGTTGTAATTCTCCAGAGCAGAGTGATCTGCTTCTGTCAGATGTTATTAGACATTTGTAGCTTCCTCTGTCTTCTGCACTATAGTGATCTTTTTCACTGGTTTTTCTGTCTCATAGTTGTTAAGTGTTGATTCAGTTTGGATTGTGTCTAGACAAAAACAAAAGATCTTATCTGGGTCTTTTTTGTAAGTCAACTTTTTGAATAAAACCATGATTTGGAGTTGCCTGCTTTACTCCTCAATTTATGGGGTTTTTGCTTTGCTTAACATTGCTTGTAACAGCAACAGGAATTCACTAAAACTGTTTAGAACAGATCAGTGGTGGGATTCAGCCAGTTCGCACCAGTTAAGCAGAACTGGTAGCTATTTTTTTGTTGCCCAGGCCCAGAATGGACTTCCAGAAGTGGCATCCACACAGAGAACTGGTTGTTCCCATATTTGAATCCCACCACTGGAACAGATCAATCCAAACCTTCCTCCATGTCTGCAAAGTGAACCTGGATTGCCTATTCAGATTCTAATATTTTTTCACTAGATGATCCTGTCAAGATGACCATTTTAACTCTGGCTGGACCTACTTGATGATCTATCTCAGAAGAATTAACATTCTATATGGAGCAATATATGGGGACATTCTCATCTGCAGAACAATTGGGAAGTTGTCACTACCCAGATGCATCACAATTGTAATTCTAAATAGATAGGAAACTAGGATCCTTGATATTACAACATGGTCTATCGGAGAGGGCTTTGTACAGGCCAAGCAAGTATATTCTGATTGATAGTCAATATCCAGCATGCGTTTCAATGTTTTTGGACACTTTGTGCTGAAGAAGCCAAAGTTTGTAGCATACTCAGCACTTGTAAATTGACTATAGAATCTTTTTTAAAAAAGATTTTATTGGTTTTTATAGGGTTGGGAATAGAGTGGAAGGATAGGGATTAGGGTTGGGGTCAAAGGGACGTTGGAATCAGGATTGGGGTTGGGGTTTCCCCCAATAGTATTTCCAATATTTGGCTGGCTCAGGAATTCTGGGAGTTGAAGTCCACGAGTCATAAAAGAGCCAAGGTTGCCTACCCCTGGTATAGGTGGTTGGATTGAGGCAAGTTCATCATATGTGGGCCTCTTTTTTTTTGGTGAAAAGTACTGTGTTTGCAGTACTTCTCCTGGATATGAAATCTATTCAATTCCAAATTTGCTTTGCTGATTGATGTTAGTCAGTGAACTTCCCATCCAGGAGAAGTTGTAACAAAGCATCTGTGTGGCATCAACTTTTGCTTGACAAGTTTGTTTTTCTCATTCTTTTTTTATATATAAATATTTTATTAATCTTCTAATTTTGTAAGCATAAGTACTTAACAAACAATGTGTTGCCTGGGTCCATTAGTAATTCAGTGGTACATATTAACTTCCTCAATCTAGATCCAATACTACAGCATCCAGTGCTTCCTCTCTTCTTCCAATGGTATACATTTTTCCACACTAGGCAGATACAATTCTTATTGCTCTTAATATACAATCGGATATCTACATCTTTGTCACATTTTTCTAATATTATACATAATATCAATAGTATCGGTTTAAAATATTTTTTCTAACAAAACATACCTCAATTGCATTTGCATTTAAAATCCATTTGTTCAATCAATATCCTGTTTTTCCCACTTTTTTAAAAAAAAAATTGATTTCCCATCAGTGTTCAAAGTGTCTGTATCACTTATAGTTTTCTCATATTAAATTATATTTAAGTAACCAAAAGCTTTCCTTGTTCAGACCCTCTTAGCATGTTCATGTTTCCCTTCTCTTACCAAAATATAATATTCTAGTTGCAGATCCTATCTTTCTAGTTATAATAATACTTTTATTTCTAACAATTATCTATTCTCTTAGTCATGTTCAAACATATATTTAATAATATAATGTCCCATCTAATGGGTCAAAATCTCTATTTTCTTCAGTCTTACTCTAGCTTTCTTCCTTTGCCAGCTAGCTTTCCAAGTCAATGCATTTAAAGCATCAAATAGTTCTTCCTCTATTTTTGTGTATATTGTTTGGAATAAGAAAGACAATTTGATTAAAGTATTTTTGGAAGAATGCTCAGCCCATTTATATTCATTAAACAGCCTCCCTCCTTCCACAATTCTCCTAACAGCTTTATCTTCCATTCTATCAGCTCTTCTTCTTTATCCTCAAATGTGTTCTGAGATCTTGACAAGTAAGATATCTTTTCCACTTCCGATATTATTGCTACATCTTCTAATTCTTTGTTTGTCTGTCTGTTGATTCCTTCCTTTAGGTCCTCCATCTTTGGATCCACTTCCTCTAATTTTCCTTCTATTTTCTGGGTTACTAGTTCCTTCTTTGTAGTCATTTTCTGGATTTGTAGGTTTAGATTAGAAAATTGTTCTTTTATCTCCTTTGCATTATTTTTAGTCTCATCATGAGCTAAGGCAATTGTTTCTTGTACTGATTTCAACTTAGAAAGAATTTCTTTCTGATATTCATCAACATTTTCTGGTTGGTATATCAAGTTGGGGGCTTTGAAGACAAGTGTTAGGGATGGTTTTTTATCATTTAAGGCAAAGTATGGAACATCCATTTTGTATGTGGTCTTTATAGTCCAATCTATTTAGAGATTTAAAAACTTTTAGTCAATTGTCATTTGAACTCCAAATTATCAAGCCAGCCTATCAGTACATTTAGCCTCCCCTAAACAAATATAAGCAAAATTCAAGTTGTTCTGTCCAATGAAAAACATATCCTTTCTGTCCAGGGAGAAAAAAGCAATTAAAAGTTGTTCATCAATCAAAGATTTATAATCCAAAGTATTCCATTATCTCAGTCAGTAATGCATGTTTCTTCTACAGGGAAATAGCTCCATGACACAGCTCTAAAAATCAATTAGTATTTTTTTTTTAATTCCATTTATATCCCGCCCTTCTCCGAAGACTCAGGGCGGCTTACAAGCTTAGCAGTAGCCTTCATTCTATGTATATGCCTGCTTATTAGGGCTTTCACACCCCCAAGTGGCATTATTACAAAGTCAGCTTAATTGCCCCCAACAATCTGGGTCCTCATTTTACCTACCTCGGAAGGATGGAAGGCTGAGTCAACCTTGAGCCTGGTGGGATGCGAACCTGCACTAATTGCAGGCAGCTGGTGTTACTTAAGGAGGCATTAGCCCACTGCTCCACCAAGGCTTTGTATTTGTATTCATAATCCAGGCAGGCCAGTTTCAAAATAGTTTACCATCTCTGCCATACAGATGAGCAGCCCAAGAGGTTTTTTCCCCCTTCTCCCAGCTGCAGTCTTCAAAAGTGAAAGTTTCCAAGGACACCCAAATTCTTGGCTTCAAGCCAAGTTTCCCTTAAGCAAAATAAATTGTAGTGACATGGTTCACCACTAGATGTCATTGATGCCATCTTCCAGATTTTTTAAATCCAAACTTATATTGCAAGCTTTTCAAGTCTCTTTTCTAAAAAAATCTCAAAAGCATTTTTACTCCCCAAATTCCAAAGCTATATATCTGTATTGATTCCAAATTAATCTTGTAATTTTCTCTGTTTCCCCCCAAACAATTAGTTTGCCGCTTTTCTTTTGCTGAGAGAATGGGGTGGAAATTCCCCTTCCCTCTCTCATCAGGGGGGATTCTTTGCTTTGGGCAGTTTTTTTCCAGAAAAAAAGTCATAAAGTCATAAAGAGAGGATAAAGTTTCACCAAGTTCCATCCACATTGCTCAACATTTGCTCATTAGTGCTTATTTTCTTCAGTTGTCAGAAGCTTCTGACTGGCAACAAGAATTTGGCCAATCTTTCTCCCACCAGTTTGGAGGGCTTCCTTGGATCAAACAGAAGGGTTTCCACTCCTCCGCAATCAACGAGGGTCCCCTCCTTCTTTTTTACCCCTCTGGGGTGACTTTCACCCTTTTTAAGGTCCCCAGCAGGATGAAATTGAACGTGGAAGAAGGAGCCATGTCTTTCTGCATCTGTCACACCACAACACCTAACCGGAAGCCCTTGTTATTCTCATTCTTGTGAACCTAGAGTTCAGGTATGATCTTGGTCTTGTCTTTATTTTCCAGGTAGAAATCTCCATATATTTCTGGCTGTTGACTTCTTTGTCAACTGCCTATAGCCCATTCTAGATAAAATATGTGAACCACTGGAAATGGCTCAGCAAAATGCATCATTTAACTTTGATTCCCTGTTGAACTTATTATATACTGATATTTATACATGCTTCTTCTGCTGCTAAGACCAAACTGGCCAGTTGGGCCAGCATTCCAAAAAGCATTTTATAGAATATTAGTCAATTTTGGTCTGACAAACTTAAAACAACAAAGAATCTTTGGAGACCTTCAAGACTAACTGATATACTTAAAACATCATCATTTGCCGATTGCAAACTTTATCTGGGGTATTTGTAATCCATGATGAATGTTCTTGTTTGTAAGCTGCATCCACCAAGATCAAGGGGGAAGAACCAATTTGTGCAGTGATACAAGTGGCAGAAACAGAGAGAAATGAATCACACTACGATATAGATATGCAAGCCTGAATCTTTTAAGAGAATGTTTGTTATTGTTGCCTTTATGGATACATCTGTAGGGTCTTCCATCTATTCATAGTCATCAAGGAGATATTCATATGGCTTACCTTTGGTAAATTCTAGTCTTAACAGCAGTTTTCACTAAAGGTTCTTGAAGATGTCATATGAGCAGTATCAGACTACCACCAGCTGTGCTTTTATAGCCACCTTAAAGCTCTACACATTACTTCCTACCTGCTCAATTGTTAGACAGGCTTTTATATAACAAAGATCCCCTGAATTCTGCTACTGATCTAATCCAAGCATTGGTTTTGGCTTGCTGATGATGTGTTTCTTCATCTTCCTGATTTAGTTCAGGGGCAGATGTCAAACACAGCACTGGGATTAGCAGGTTGCAACAACTGTTTTGATATCTGTGGACAGTGCCACATAGGGTGGCAGTATTTAGCAACTTGGGGAAGAGAATAGGAAAAGTTTCAATTATTTTTTTTTCAGACCGTAGGTTCTGAATGAATAAACAATGCTTACAGAAAAATCTTTTGCCAACAGACTGCTGAAAGCAATATTTCTACTAGTGCCATAAATGGCTAGCACTACTAAGTTCTGGGAGGCCAAGAAAGCCAGACCATGCTGAGATTTTCTTTAAAAAGTAGACAAACACTGTGGAGCCAGCATAGATTTTGTAACTGAATTCATTGCTTGAAAAATATTGGCACGGCATTCATTTGGCAACAGCATTATGAACAGCAAACAGAAAAGAGAATGTGGTACTGTAATTGCACTCTTGGTAATCCACGATGTTAAAAAGAATAAAAAAGAGGGGTCAGGGAGAAATGATGCTTTCAGTATAGCATTAGGCATTGTTTTGCTCAGGGAAGGCAAGAACATCTTTTTTTTTATTGAAAAGTTTTACAATACATTTTATCTTTAACAATCCCTCCCCCCCTCCCTCCACCCAACCCTTCCTAACCCTCCCTAACCCTCCCCCCTTCCCCCCTCCCCCCTCCCCGACTTCCCAGAGCTAAATACAAGGTATAAAAGCAAAAAACAATCAAACAACCATATGTTAACAACAATAAACTATTAAGTCTATCGCACTCTAGCTCATATGAGATGACTACAAGCAATACTAATATCACATAAAAAAAAAGAAAAAAAAACTTATTCAAATGCTAAGTGAAACTTTTTGGTCCCATATTTGTTCTGGATATAATCAATCCACTTTTTCCATTCCATAATATAACGTTGTTGCGAATGGTCTTTCAAATAAGCCGAAATCTTTGCCATTTCCGCCAGGTCAGAAACTTTTAGAGTCCATTCTTCTATAGTCGGCAGTTCCTCCTTCTTCCAATATTGACCTACTAAAAGTCTTGCTGCTGTAATTAAGTTCAACATCAACTTAGTGTCCACAACAGTAGTATCTGTAATTATGCCCAATAAGAACAATTGCGGACAAAACTTTATCCTTTGCTTAAATATCTTCTGCATATTCCACCAGATTTTAATCCAAAAAGCTTTAACCTTTTTACAGGTCCACCATATATGAAAATATGTTGCATCTTCGCCACCACATCTCCAACATTTACATTGGTAGTTCGGATACATACTTGCAAGCTTTTTAGGATCTAAATGCCACCTATAAAACATTTTGTAAAAGTTCTCTCTTAAGTTTTGAGCTTGTGTAAATTTTATGTTCCTCACCCTGATCTTTTCCCAAGTGTCCATTGTGATACCTTCTTGAATATTCTGAGCCCACTTTATCATACAATCTTTAACAAGTTCTGTTTCTGAGTCAATTTCTATCAATGCAAGATATATACGTTTGATATGTGCTGGACCCTGATTTCTAATTTGCTTTACCAAATTTTCATCAGTCATTGAGAAACCAATTTTCTGGTCTTCTTTCCACCTGGCCCGTAATTGACCATATTGAAACCAAGTTTGAACAATCTTCTCATCTCGTAAAAGATTATACGGCTTCAAACACCATACATTCCTCTCCAAACTTAAGATCTCCTTGTATGTAATCACATCATGTTTGAAGCCAACATTTATGTTTTCTATTGCATGTTTCGGAATTGCCCACAAAGGTATCTTGTAGTTTAGCTTATATCTATACTTTTTCCAAACTCTCAGCAATGCCTGTCTTAAAATATGCACTTTAAACACATTATCTACCTTCTTATCATACAATAAATATGCATGCCAGCCAAATAACAAGTCATGGCCCTCAAGATTTAATAATCTCCCTTGTGTTAAATTAATCCAATCACCATACAAATTTATTGATACCCCGTTGCCATTCCTCCAAATTTAAATCTTTTTTAAGAATAGGTATCATTTGAAATAAAAATAGAAATTTAGGCAAAACATTCATTTTCACTGCTGCAATTCTTCCCAATAAAGACAATTGCAATTTTTCCCAACTCTCCAATTCTTTTTGAATTTTTCCCCATAGCTTTTCATAATTATTTTTATATAACTTTGCATTTGAGGGTGACAAATACACCCCCAAATATTTAACCCTTTTAACAATCTCAAATCCAGTTAACCCTTCTAAAAGGGCCTTTTGCGATACTGTCATATTTTTGGCTAATATTTTAGTTTTTTGTACATTAACCTTAAATCCAGAAACCTTCCCATATTGCATTATTATCTCCATCAGGTCCACAACAGAATTTTCTGGCTAGGTCACCATAACAACCAGATCGTCTGCAAACGCCCTCAGTCTATAATCCTGATCTCTAATTTGGATACCCTTAATTTTTTCCGAATTCCGTATTTTAATCAATAATATCTCCAATGTTAAAACAAATAATAAAGGTGATAACGGACACCCTTGTCTTGTGCCCTTTTCAATATTGCATACTTCAGTCAAACTATTATTTACTATTATTCGGGCAGTTTGTTTTTGATATAATGCCCTAATTGGTTGTAAAAATTTATCCCCAAAATTCATTTTATCTAAAACTTTCATCAAAAATTGCCAATCCAGTTGATCAAAAGCTTTTTCAGCATCTAAAAAGATCAACGCCACAGGGATCTGGTTGTTCCTTTCCAAAAATTCCACCAAGTCTACTATATGCCTCACATTATTTTTCATTTGTCTACCACTCATGAACCCAGTTTGGTCCCCATGAATCATCTTTTGCAAAACCCTCATCAATCTGTTAGCTAAGACCTTAGCAAATATCTAAGAACAAGAACATCTTAAGTTAGGATAAATACAGTGGTGGGATTCGGCCGGTTTATACCCAGTTCGGCAGAACCGGTAGCTACTTTTTTGTTGCCCAGGCCCAGAACGGACTTCCAGAAGTGGCATCCACACAAAGAACCAGTTGTTCACATATTTGCATCCCACCACTGGATAAATATCTACCTTGCTATTTATCTGAGATCTTCTGAGATAAGTAGGTAACTAGGAATCAAGATCTTGGAAAGAAATAGCCAGCTCATTCCAGTTGGCTGGCTCCAGATCATAGTTTAACTCCCACTCTACCACCATGTATGAAATATGGTGTTGGAGAAGACGCCTGCAAGTCCCTTGGACTGCAAGGCAATCAAACCCTGACTGCTCTTTAGAAGGCCAGATCCTGAAGTTGAAACTCAAATACTTTGGCCACCTAATGAGAAGGAAGGACTCATGGGAAAAGAGCCTAATGCTGGGAAAGATTGAGGGCAAGTGAAGAAGGGGATGACAGAGAATGAGGTGGCTGGATGGAGTCACTGAAGCAGTAGGCGTGAGCTTAAATGGACTCCAGAAGATGGTAGAGGACAGTAAGGCCTGGAGGAACGTTGTCCATGGGGTTGAGATGGGTCAGACACGACTTCACAACTAACAACAACAACAACACCATGTAGTGCGAGCAGGGACAGAATAAGGGAGATGATGCTTCTGTTGGGCCCATATGCTGTCTCTTAATTATGTGAGTAAACAATTATTTCACTTACAAGTGAGGATATTTTTCTTTTTCCTTCTTCTTGGATGCCCCACGAAGGAGGAAAACTGCCTCTTACCATGAAACTTGCTAATTTGGTAGCAAGCTTGAAAAGGGCAGCTTACTTTTCTTTTCTGGCCATTTCCTTGAACGTTCCCTCTATTCAGTTTTTTTCTCTTTCTTTCTATTTTCCTCCTGGATGTGAGGGTGATCTGGTTGTCATCTCACTTATCATCAGGACTGATTTGGTGGCTGGTTAAGAAGGCTAAGCTGGCACCCTGTGCATCTTCCTAAAGCTGCAGGACCAGTGGAAGAGGACAACCATCTCAGACAGAAGGGGTGTACTGTCCTCTAATCAGGGGGATATAATAGCTGGGCTCCCCCAGTAAAACCCCACACAAGCTTTTCAATAGACTTATCCCTTCTTCCCAGCTCTTTCCTATTCCCCACCCCCATCTCAGCCATTATTTTTAGCTAGAAGAGAACATGAGCATCATTAGTGTGAATGGCTGGTACATGTAGAATGGGAAATCAATTCATTTTGTAAATAGGGTATCTTGATTTCCAGCCAAAAAAAAATCATCTGTAGTCATTCATTTACTCACCACAAAATTGCTGCTGGCCTGCACTTTGTACATACAGTATATAGATGATATGGTAGTACAATGGCTCAGTGGTTAAGATTCTGGGCTTGTTGGCTGAAAGCCAACAGCCCGGGTTCAAAACCTGAGTGTTGTGCAATGGGGTGAGTACCCATCTTCACCTAAGCTCCTGCCCACCTAGCAGTTTGAAAGCATGCAAATGTGAGTAGATAAATAGGTACCACTTTAGTGGGGAGGAAACAGTGGTTCACAATGTTATGTTGGCTACATGACTGCAGAAATGTCTTCGGACAGAGTTGACTCACAGCCTCAAAATGGAGATGAGTGCCACCCCCTATAGTTAGTAACAACTAATGGAGTAAAATCTGTAGGGACCCCATATAGTATAGATTAATATAGATACACATACTTATACAATAAACATGTATATGTTTTACAAATGTATGCATTTTATTATTAGAGGGACATTACCAGTATGGATTACCAGTTGAAATCTTTTTTTTTTATTAAAGAGTTTTACAAAAACAAAATTTTACAATATATCCCCAAATCCCTCCCACCCCAAACCCGCCCACTTCCCCCCCCCCCACTTCCCAGAGCTAAATACAGGATTATAGTTACAATAATCATATTCTAAATAAAAATTATGCATAATATACAATTAACCAAATTCATAATGTGCTTTAACTCCCCTTTAACATAACTACAAACAAAGTACCAATAACAATATCCCACTAAAATCTACTCATAAGCTAAATGGAACTTTTTAGTCCCATATTTGTTCTGAATATAATTTATCCATCTCCTCCAAACTGAAATATATCTTTCCTGTGAATGATCTTTCAAATAAGCAGAAATCTTAGACATTTCTGCAAGATTCGAAACTTTAAACACCCATTCTTCTATAGTGGGCAAACTATCCTTCTTCCAATATTGTCCCACCAGTAACCGTGCTGCTGTTATCGTGTTCGACATCAAGTTAGTTTCTTTAACATCATAATCTACAACAATACCCAATAAAAACAATTGCGGAGAAAACTTTTTCTCTTAAAAATCTTTTGAATGTTCCACCAAATTTTGATCCAAAAAGCTTTTGTATTTCTACAAGTCCACCACATGTGAAAATAGGTAGCTTCTAAACTACCACATCTCCAACATTTAGACTGTAAATTAGGATACATGTTGGACAACTTCTTGGGATCCAGATGCCATCTATAAAACATTTTATAAAAATTTTCTCTTAAATTTTGAGCCTGAGTAAATTTAACATTTCTGACCCAAATTATCTCCCAGGTGTCCAACGAAATTGGTTCCTGAATATTTTGTGACCACTTTATCATACAGTCTTTAACCAGTTCCATTTCCGAATCCAATTCAATTAAAGCATTATATATCCTCTTTATATGTGCACAATTTAAATCTCTAATTTGTTTTACTAAATTTTGATCTGTAATTGTGATGCCAACCTTTTGATCTGACTTCCACCTAGCTTTCAATTGGGTATATTGAAACCAAGAGTAACTTATGTTTTCTTGTCTTAACTCCTCTAATGATTTAAGTTGCCAATCATTCCCTTGTAATCTAAGTAGTTCCTTATAAGAAACCATATCCATACTCACTCCCATAGATACGCCCTCTATCGCGTGTCCAGGAATTCCCCAAATCGGTATTTTATAATTTAACTTATAATAATACTTTTTCCAGACACGCAATAAAGCACTTCTAAGAATATGGGATTTAAAAGCCCTGTCCACCTTCTTATCATGAAGCAAATATGCATGCCATCCATATACCAAATCCCATCCCTCAAGATGAAGTATTCTCTTGTTAGTTAAATACCAGTTGAAATCTTTGACTGGAAAGGAGGAAAGCCTAGAAGTGCATATCAACCTGACCAATGTTTGTAATTTTTTTTGTCTTTGGGTTGCTTTGGAATGGATGTCTTACAGCTAGAATAATATTATTTTCAGATAAATATGGTATGTGATCTAGATTCATTTGAACCTTAAATGAGAACCCTATTAAGGATGCCTGGCCTCATTCATTAGCAGATTTGTGGAGCAAGGAAATGTATTCAGATGATCAAATGACATATAATGCATAACTTTGCTGAATATTAAGAATTCTTAGCAAAGGAATGTTCTCATTCTTTTGATAGGAACATAACATTTATTGCACAACTGGTATTTTTAACCATCCTTCAGGAGAAATGTGCACATCAGTCTGTTTCTGGGTCATTATTCTACTTTGTTATGTTTTCTATGTTTTAGTTTATAAATAATAAGTAAAACCCTCATCTTACTGCATGCAACTTTGTCTAAGAAATGCAAATTTGCAAAAGATGTCTCTTCATTTTCATCTCTTGTCTCTAATACAGGAAGGCCACCTGGGGACTACATGATACAATAGAATCCATATTGGTCAATCATAACATTTTATTCCCCCAAAAATGTTACTGGATTTTTTTAAATGTCCCTAACTTACAGCATGAGACTATACCTTTTTTTTCAACTCAGCTTTGACTTCTAGCAACAGCCTGGAAAACTCCCTGAAATTTTCTTCGCAAGAAAATTTTTGTGACCTCCTCCATAGGGGCTGAGAGAAAGCCCAAAGTCACTCAGCTGGCTTTCTATCTAAAGCAAGACTAGAGCTCCCAGTCTCCCAGTTTCTCCCTAGTGCCTTAACCACTAAACCAAACTATTGCAATCAATTTTGAATCCACTTAAAAATGTCATTCTTGATATTTTTTTTATTCGTTTTCTATAGAAAATTTAATATGTGCATATATTTCTATTTTTGTTTCAGAATTAGAGTATGAAATCAGGTGATGGTCCTTTTTGTTTTTTGAATGGAATAGGAGGTTTAAATGTAGAGTAGGAATCATCTAATCATCATCAGTTTTCCTAAATAGGTTTGCTAACCAGGAGATTCTGGGTTGCACATTGTGCTCTTTGGAAGACTTTGATTTGAATCTCAAAGTCCCCCTGAGAGTTGAAACTGACTTTTGCCCCATTTTTAATGAACTAGAAGGAGAAATCCAAAGGAAGTATTCATATTAAGTATATTACATTAATTAGATTCTAATTAAATCAAATAAAGGCTTAGCGTGGGCTAAGCTTTTCCACAGCCGTGCCTAGTTTTTGGATAGGGAAGTAATACTTTATCTGATGTTCATATGGAAAAGCATGAAAACAAATTCAAATTGCCTGATTAATATTTGCAAACAGCAAGTATTTAAGGATAGGTCACTTGCACATTATTTGCAATGTTCATTATTTATTGATATCCCTAATGAAGTTTTTTTTTAATGAAAAAGTCTGCAGGACTAACTGGATAAAACTGCAAAACCTCATGGCTTTGGAGATCAAAAAGTACACTTCCTTCAGTTCAGCTGCTTATGGAAAGGCTAATATTGTTAAGAGCAAATGTGAAAGTTACTGAATTCCAACCTCAGCACTTTACCTTGCAGAGTTTAGTCCATCTTTAGTGAATAATGCTAGTAAACACAGCTAAAGGGGAGGGAATCATGATGAAAAGAAATTACATTGAGAGACATAGCTTCAAAACTGCATATATTATTAATTTGATAGAGCATTTCTCTTGAATTATTATGCACTTCTCTTTTTAGATGGGCTTGCAAAGCAGTCTCATTGGCAAGCCTAAGAAGTCAACACCAATCTCCCTTTAAACCAAAGCATGAAAAATGCACATTGCATAATTTGATTTATTTAGTCTATTTTCCTAGCCAAGAGAGCTAGTATACATGTGGAGTCATTTATACCCTTGCTGTGATCCAGGTTATTCTCTGCATCTACTATAGACTTATCTTTATAAATGCTCCCCTGCTAATTTCAATTAACAAGGAAGGATCTGCATGCAAAATTTTGCTTAAAATTAATGGAGAAAGCTATGCCAGTATCAGAATGTATATTGGAGTTGAAGTTAGAGTGGATGCTTCATTCAAAGTAATTTGAAATGAAACAATCACACATTTTTCCAGGTTCTGGATTTATATTTCTGTTCTCCATAGTATTGAATACAACAATTTGTTTCTATCAAGTTTGCCCTGCAACTTGGTTTGCTCCTGCATATAGACACTTTCCATTTTTTTTTTCTGTAGAAACAGAACTTTTTTTTCCATAAAACATCTTTGTTTGATTCCTTGAACAAAAAGTGAATAAAAGACATTTTGCCTTTAATGCTAGTGGCTGTGTAGCCCTCAGGATTGGTAGCAATTGAAAAATCTTGGGAATATCAAAAGATCATTTACATGTGGTCCATTGACTACAAAAAAGTCTTTGATTGTGTTGATCATAAGAAGCTATGGAAAGCCCTACAAGACCTGGAGGTATCAGCACCTCTGGTCAACTTCGTGTAATCACTGTACTCAAATCAGGAAGCCACTGTGCTAACACCATATGGAGTCACTGATTGGTTTAAGACAGACATGTCAAACTCACGACATCACGTGGCGTCGCACGATGTATTGGAGTTTTTTCTCCATTGTCGGCAATGGGGTGGGTGCAGTTTCCTGGTGATGCGTCTGGCCCACGGGGTGGCAGTTTGACACCCCTGGTTTAAGATCAAGAAATGAGTGCGACAAGGTTGCATTCTTTTCCCTTACTTATTCAACCTGGATACCGAAATGATTGTGAGGAAACTAGATCTTGAAGAATCAAAAATCTGGGTAAAGATTGGATCAATCATCTTCGATGTACTGATGATACAACTTTCCCCTCAGAGACCAAAAAAGGCTGGGAACATCTGATCAAGAAAATCAAAGAAGAAAGTGGGATTTTTTAATCTCTTTCTGAACATCAAAATGACCAAGCCCATGACTATTGCAAGGAATGGAAACATCAAACTAGAAATGGTGAAGAAGTAGAATGCGTGGAAAAATTCACTTTCCTAAGATCACAGATCACTGAAAACAGTGAACGCAGCCCAGAAATAAAACATCGGATTGCACTGGGTCACACAGCAATGATGAACATGAGCTGAATATGGAAACGCAAGGACATCAGCCTGGCAATCAAATGTACGTTAGTCCTCTCCATTGCATTCCCTGTAGCTACCAATAGTCATGAAAGTTGGACCTTAAAAAAGCAAGACCAGAAGAAAATAAACTCATTTGAGCTCTTGTGCTGGTGAAGGCTTCTGCATATTCCTTGGACAGCAAAAGTGACTAACAAACAAGTACTGGAGTGTATAATACCAGACATGTTACTAGAAGACAAAATCATGAAACATACTTACTTTGGTCATGTCATGGGGGGGAATTTACTCATGAAAGCAATTATTTTGTGAAGAGTTAGTAGTAAAAGGAAACCAGGTCACCAATGAACATTATGGTCAGATACCATTAAAGCCAACACCAATCAGAACATAGAACCACTCAAAGAAGTAGTGCAAGATTGGAAGATGTGGAGAGGCCTGGCCCATAGGGTTGCCAAGAGTCTGACACTATTGAATGGATATCATCATCACCATCACCATCACCACCATCATCATCTCTTTATGACTCTGCGTTAACTTTCAAACATTTCTGAGTTGATCCAAGTTACTAATTTAGGAAAACAGATCAGTCAGCATCCAGGATAAAAATAGGTTCATTTATGATTGATCAAATCTTTGGGATGATTTAGTCTCTCTATCAGGAAGAACTTAGGCAGTAACATTTGGGTTTCTCCATTTTGACTGTAATTCCATAATATGCCCCACACTGTAACATGATAAGAAAAGAATTCAAGATGGTTTTGCAGTTCTTGCGGTTGTTCCTGTGGGATCCCATTTTATTTTAACCATTTTGTGAGTTTTCAGTATTTTCTATTCACTGGGATGTGTCTAGATTTTTTTTTCCAATTTTCCTTGTCCTTCCTAACACTTGTCACAGAGGATATGGGGGAGAGAAATGGAGACATCAAGAGTTATTTTACTTGAATTTTAATATATACACATATACAGAATTTTCAAAAACACCCACATTCTGCAGCTTTTTTTTATCATACAGTATATAGGCAGAATTTGTAGGAATGCAGTTAAGAAGGGGGGAGGGGGAATAATCTCATCTCTTTAAAGCATCTAAGACAGCATTTAAACACGGAGTCCAGACCTTGCTTGACCCCTAATAAGGTAAATGCTTTGCAGTGTGAGGGCTCTTTTGGCCATCTTCAATTCTGTGCGAAATGACTGGGTCATGCCAGAGATTTTAAATGACTTCATTAGGTTGAGCTAATCAGTATGGAATGAGCAACCTTCTAAGCACTTTTTCCCCCCAAAACACTTTACATTTAAGAATAGCAGCTAAAACTGTGAACAAACTTATTCCTATGCAAACCTTCTCCCGGCCACATATTCACCAGCATTCAATTGCTGTCATTCTGTGTTCACAATACAGGAAAAACCATAACAGCTTTATAACATTTTTTTTAAAAAACACTTTTGCCAAGTATAAAGATGATTGGGATGAGATGTGTGTGTGTGTTTGTGTGTGTGTCTATGAGAGAGAGAGAGAGACAGACAGACAGACAGGCAGACAGACAGACAGACAGACACACACACAGAGAGAGAGAGAGAGAGAGAGAGAGAGAGAGAGAGAGAGACAGAGAGAGAGAGAGAGAGAGAGAGAGGGAGAGAGAGAGAGAGAGAGATTGGCACCCAGCTGGTTTTGTGCTTAGGACTAAAAGTCACAGACTTCCAATTTCTTGTCTGATGCCTTAACTACTACACCGAACTGGCTGTTTGGGATCAGATGAGACACACGTTAAAAATGTGAGTTATACTAATTAGTATTTCCTTCTGCTTAAGCTCAACTCCCAGTTACTTCATGGACATATACTTGCAGTTTTCTTACCAAAAGTAAGGAAGGGGTGTTCTGCCACCTTTTTCCAATATGATTTTGAACTGCCCAGTTTAGTTTCCAAGACAGATTCTGTTGTTTGCATCATCTCCATGCATGTTTCAACAGTTTTAAAATGGCGTGTTTTATGCCATTAGAAACCACTGAGGCAATGATATGTGGAATATTGTATACACCATGAAAAAAGATAACAGAATAACAGAGTTGAAAGGGACCTTAGAGATCTTCTAGACCAACCCACTGCTCAGGCAAGAAACCCTATACTATACTGCAGAAATATTGTGCAATTGCCAAAAATTAAAAAAAAAGAATAATTTGTTGACTCCCCCCCCATAAGAAACATTAAGCAGGATGCTTAAAGGATAGAAATCACATTGTCAGAAAATTCTAGGTCAAGAGTGTGACAAAGATAAGCCCACCTTAGCCTTGTCCTAAAAGATTATTTTTGAAGCAAGGCAGTGCCTGAAATGTAAGTATTATCTTGTTTCCACACTAATGCTTAGTCAGTATTCTGAATAACGTACTACAGCTTTGCAGTTTGGTTAGTTCAAAAAATTGATTTTTTTCAGAAGAATATCCAGGAGGCAAGTCTATTCAGCTTACTTTGTAAAACACTGTGTGCTTAGTCAATTTTTGTTATTGATTGCACTGTGTTTAGTTTAATATGTCAGGCTTTTGAGTATTACAACTTACTTCATGGTTTATTCTTTATGCCTGTGGAAATCCTTCTTTTTTAATTACAAAACATATGTAAAAACTACTTTATAGAACAGCATGAGCAGAGAAGGATACTAGCTACAAACTGGGGATACAAATTTGAATTTATACTCAAATGCAATTCTTATAAATTCAGTCATGCCTCAAATAGATAAAGGTTGAGTTTGTTTGTATGTGTAATATTTTATCATGGTTTTTGAAAGAAGGCAAAAAAGTTGTTAATAATCCTTTGCAAAGATACAATTGTGATACCACCTTGCATGTAATTCTATGGAATTAATGTAATAAAACTTAGGTTGGATGCCTTGTGAGCAGTTACTATTGGATTTTGTCTTTTACAATAGCCAAACTCTAAGAAAGTATTTTTGTATTTGCAATGATAGCACTGTATCTAGACTACATTATACATTTTTATTTGCTTGTTAATATTACTGGTAAAGAAATTCATAACTTGAACAGTCAGATTTGAATTCTAGACACAGTTTCTCTGGCCTTTGTCTTAAAGAAGATTCTCATGGGTTAGTTCTAATTCAGTGTGCAAAATATTTTTAATTATAAATGTTTCAAGATCTAAACACTGAATTGTTTCAGGTTTGAAATCAGTTGCTCTGTATTTTGAAGCTGAAAACATAGCTTGACTGGCTGAAAATCACCCAGCGATCTTCCATGACTAAGTGTAGACTTGAATCTATGATGGTCTTGTCAGTCCTAGTCCACTATCAAAACTCCCTTATTATGTTGTCCAAGAAAATGTAATCTAGCAAAAGGTATGTCATGATATGCTCGAGTGGCGGAATTCAGGGGCAGTGTTTACTTAGGAGCTTAATGTCTAATCAAATTACTATTAAAAATATAGTTAATATAATCTCTTTGAAGTACTCTTAATATGGACTTCCGGTTTGATGTTGTGGTGTGACAGGTACATGTTCAATTTTGCCCCGCTAGGGACCCTAAAAAGCAGGGGTGTCAAACTCAATTTCATTGAGGGCTGCATCAGCATTACGGTTGCCCTCAGGGGGCTGGGTGGGTATGGCCAGGTTGGGCGTGGCCTACTGGGTGGGTGTGGCTAGAGTGTGTATGGCCTACTGGGTGGGCATGGCCAGCTCTACATCGTTTGTATCAAGGGTGCCTATGGGGGCCTGGGCAAGAGTGAGACAGATCTGAGGGTCTCTGGCAGGAGGAGGGTCTCTGGGCCAGGGTCAAGGCAGTGGGGGCCGTTCCCTCACTGTTTCCAGGATGGCTTCGCGGGCCACATGAAACCACTTCGCGGGCCGGATCCGGCCCCCGGGCCTTGTGTTTGACATGTCTGCTAAAAAGGGTTGAAAGTCATCCCAAAGAGGCGACAAAGGAGGAGGGGACCCTCATCAATCGTGGATGGGTAGCAGCCATTCCACTGGATTCAAGGAAGCTCTCCAAACTGGTGGGGGAAAGACTTGCTACATTTGTGTGGCCAATCAGAAGCTGCTGACAACCGAAGACAAGCACTAACTAGCAATTTCTGAGCAACATGGATGGAACTTGATGAGATTTTATCCTCTTTTTATGGCCTTAACACTACTTTCCTGGAAAAAAGAATGCCCAAACCAAAGAATCCTCCCCAAGGAGAGAGGGAAGGGAAATTATTGCCCTGCTCTCTCAGGAAAAGAAAACCAGTGAATTAATTGCTTTGGGGAAAAACAAAGGAAACTACAAGATCAATCTGGAAGTAATACAGATCTATAGCTAAGAAATTTGGGGACTAAAACTACCTTTGACCCATCCACTGCAATAATTAAGTTCGCAGATGATACAACTGTGGTGGGTCTCATTACAGGTGGGGATGAGACAGCATAAAGGGCAGAGGTACAAAAACTATCCATATGGAGTAGTAACAACAACTTGCACCTGAACATCAGCAAGATGAAAGAGATGGTGCTAGACTTCAGGAGAAAAAAGGAGGAACCTGCCCCACTTTACATCAGGGAGGACTGTGTGGAGAGAGTTTCCTCCTTTAAATTTCTGGGAGTCTACCTCTGGGAAGATCTGACCTGGAAAGTTAATACAACCCAGGTGGCTAGAAGGACCCAATAGAGGCTTCACTTTCTCAGGGTCTTACAGAAGAACAGGGTAGAACAACGGCTAATGACCCTCTTTTACCAGTCTACTATAGAGAGCGTCCTCTCGTATGGTATTGTGGTTTGGTATGCTGGTCTGACAGCCGCGGATAGGAAAGTATTACAGAGGGTAGTGAGTACAGCACAAGACATTGTGGGCTGTCCCCTGACACCACTGGATGACATCGCCAGGGCTCGTTGCCTTGGAAGAGTGAGGAAAATTCTCAGGGATGACTCACACCCTGGACAGTATCTCTTTACTCTCCTACCATCAGGTAGGAGATATAGGAGTATAGCCAGCCGCACCAACAGGCTGAAAAACAGCTTTTATCCATGGGCTGTTAGGCTTTTGAATGAGAAATAATTTTTGTGAACTTTTGTGAATTTTATGCAGAATTGAATTGGGAGGCTGGTGTGTGGTGTAGTTGGTTCACATGGTGTAGTAAGATGGAGGGTTTGTTGTCACTGTGTGTTGGGGGTGGGAGCACAAAGGGAGTCTCAGCTAATCTCAATGCACACATAGTTGTACTTTGACAATAAAGGTTCATTTCAATTTCAATTTCAATTTTTTTAGAAAAAATATTTGAAAGTTTGCAAAATAAGCTTGGATTTGGAAAGCTGGAAGAAGATGTCAATGACATCTAGTGGAAAATTACAGCACTACAATTTATTATACTTAAGGGAAACTTGGCTTGAAGCCCAGACTCAGATTAGACTCTTTGTTGTTCCTGGACACTTTCACTTTTGCAGACTGCAGCTGGGAATAGGGAAAAGCAAAAACTCTTGGACTGCTTATCTGGGTTGGGGACCCCACTGGACTATAAAGACTAAATACAAAAACAAAATGAGTGTTTTATACTCAGCCTTAAGTGGTAAAAAATCATCTTCAACATCTGTCTCCAAAGCTCCCAGCTTGATATATCAACAAGAAAATGTTAATGAACTCAGAAAGAAATTCTTTCCATGTGGAAATCAATCCAAGAGACAATTGTTTTATTTCAGGATGACACTACAAATAAAGCAAATGAGATAACAGAACTATTTTCTAACCTAAACTTACAAATCCAGACAATGACTGCAAAGAAGGAACTAATAACTCAGAAAACAGAAGGAAAATCAGAAGAAACAGATCCAAAGATGGAAAGAATTAACATACAGATACAGACAAATGAAAAATTACAGTGAGAACACCGGAAATGGAAAAGACATCATATTTGTCAAGATTTCAGAACACATTTGAGGATAAGGAAGAAGAGCTGATCGAATGGATGATAAAGCGGTTAGGAGGAATGCTGAATATTGACAAACAAGACATGAAAAGAAAAATTGGAGGAGAAGAATGGAGGCTGTTTAATGAATATAAATGGGTTGAACGTTCTTCCAAAAACACTTCAACCAAATTATTTTCCTCACTCCAAATAATATATACAAAAACAGAGGAAGAACTACTTGATTAAAGTTATTTGGCAAAGGAGGAAAGCTAGAGTAAGACTGAAGAAAACAGAGGTTCTGACCTATTAGTTGGGATATTATACTACTAAACAGATGTTTGCATACAGCTAAGAAAATAGATAACTGTTAGAAATAAAAGTATTATAATGAGGAGGATAGGATTTGTAACTAAAATATTATACTTTGTTTTCAGATGGGAAGTATGAAAATTCTAAAAAGGTTTGAATAAGGGAAGCTTTTGGTTACCCAAATATAATTTATTATAAGAAAATTATAAGCAATAGAGATATTTTGAACATTGATGGTAAATTAAAATTATTAAAAAGTGGGAAAAACAGGATATTGATTGAATAAATGGATTTTAAGAGCAAATGCAGTTGAGATATATTTTGGCTAGAAAAGATATTATAAATTGATACCATCAATATTATGTATAATACCAGAAAAATATGATGAAGATGTCTATATTTAATTGTATATGTATTAACAGTAACAAGAACTGTATTTGCCCAGTGTGGAAAAACGCATACCAATGGAAGAAGAGAGGATCAAAAAAGCACTGGATGGTGTAGTATTGGAACTACACTGAGAAAGTTAATATGTACCACTGAATTACTAATAGACCCAGACAACATGTTGCTTATTAAGCACTTATGATTGTAAAATTAGAAAATTAATAAAATATTTATATAAAAAGTACTCTTAATATAATCTGTATTGCACCTTTCCATGACTGTCAAACTCAGTGATTGTCCTTGCTTAAGTGGATTTTGTCATCTCACTATATCCAGTACAGACTTGTTCTTCCTTTTAAAGCACTGCACAACCTCTTTCCTCATTGTCTTGTCACATATTTCTGCCCATGACCAGTTCCTTCAGTTCCAGATCCCTGAAAACCATAAAGAAATCTGCCTTTTGTTTTTGCTACACTAGTGTGGGAAGTCAGCCCCACCCCGCCCAGAGAAGGAAATATTAAAAAGGCAAAATATTATATTTCCTCAAAGGATCTTTAAAAGGCAGAAAAGCATGCCTATTTTTCTTAATAGCCCCAAGTCCCTCTCCCAAGCAGAAACCAGCTTGTAGAAATGCAGATATCATAATTTATTCAGGAAGGTTGGAACCAGGAAGCTGCAGCTGATGGGATTAAAAAGACAAAGAATCAACAACCCCTCGCCCAAAAAAATCCAAGACAGGAAATAGCCATCAGCCACAGCCCCAGGGAAGGCGGATATGACCTTTAGGATATAATAGGATTAACCCACCACCATCAGAATACCAGAAAGACACTCAGACTCAGGTCAAAGTACATGACACAGGAAATACAAAGCCTCACACAGAAACAACTCCAAACACAAAAGCCCAGGAAGGTATAAAAACCCACCACTTCCAGCAACATGTGGTCACTTTTCCCAGAGCCACGCTTCTGTCTGGCTCTGTCCTTCAATAAACTACAACCTTCTTTCTAAAGCAGTCTCATTTGGTTTATTCCCAGCTTGGACTGGACCCTGATGAAGACTTTCTTTCAACACTAACTTTACCTCATAGAACATGATTCTTTTCACTGTTTCTTCAGATTCCTCCCTCTAATCTACAGTATCTCTTCTAGAAAGCTTTGCCCTTTATTGTCAGGACTGCCATCCTTACACTCCAGCTTTGCTTTGCTAGATGCCAGTCTGCCACGAACTACGAGGGAGGGAGCTGTGGGATAGGGAGGAAACTGAAATGAAGCACTGTGCTGTCCCAAAACATTAGCCCACCACTCCAAGGCCACAGGCTGAGAAATGGAATATAACAACTCATGATCCAGCCTGCCTTTGCAGGAACAATTACCCAAACACCTTCTTCAAATACAACTTGTGAGCTAACGGGGCAGGTGGGGTGGGGTGGAACAAAAAGGGGAAACTTTAACTGGGAAACTTTCATGCTCAAAACCTCACTTCTGGCTTTGCTTTACTGTAACCACTTGGCTCTTTAGTAAAATAATTATTTTGCTGCACTTGGAGTCAATAGTATTTCTTTTCCAGTAGCCCAAGCTGGAACAGGCCTGACACTGACCTCCACTTCTGAAATTAAGCTGAAAAGCAACTAAGTGGAATATTTATGACTCTTTATTACTCTCCCATTTTTAAATTTAAATTAAAAAGGCAAGGAGCCTTTTGTAACCTCAATGTCTCATGATAACTAGAGTTGCATCTGTGATTTATTCACACCAAGATTCCAATCAGCCACAGTTAGTCCTAAAGTAAGGGTACCATCTTGAAATGAAATGTGAGATAGTATGCTAAAAAGAAATTAAAGCTCTACTGTGGATTTTAGCATTCCTCCTATGAGCCAATATGACTACTTCTGTTTTCTTTCAGATTGTGTTAGACGGTTTTGGGCCAGCTATAAAACATCCAAAGACCTGCACAACAGCACGTGAAGAGAAATGGCACCTGATGTTTATCAGGTGGCTTCCTGCATGGCTTCGAGGTGTCAGATACAGCTTGTATTCTCCTCTGAAAATTTATTCTGGTTGGAAAAATTTCTTCATTCCGGAACAGGTTATGGCCTCTTCTAGAGTGCAGTCAGCAGCCCCAATTACATTGGGTAACCCAACTGAGCAAAAATAAACCTTCACTCACTTACTCTTTCTGTCAAGGATGGGTGCATGTATTGATTTAAGGCATCTTCTCATCCAGGGATGTGTATTCATTCTGAAGTGGTTGCCTGAATGCAATTGTGCACATTCCTTAAATAAACTATTAGTTTCAGGCTGCAAAATGACACTTGTAAAAGTCTTCCTGTCAGGTACACCAGACAAAATTATAGCATTTGGAATTCGTTCACTGAGAGGTTTCCACCTCTTGTTCTGTCAGAAATGATGGAAGTCAGGCATGTTCTCAGCTTCAAATGTTGAGAGAGGCAAATATCTGAACACTAAAGGCACACTGGCCACATGGCCACAGCAAGTGCACAAATTCACCTTTATATTGAATTAGAAATGGCATACATTTGAATGAAACATACACATAACGAAAGGCATTTTACCTGAATTTTGTATTTTGCAATTGTATTTCTACAGAGTACAGTTCTTGTGGTTGCCATAATCCTTAAGTTGCTGAGAGGTCGCAAATTTAGAGGAGGTCTCAACTAAAGGACTACAATTTATTTATTGAAAACATTATTTTATCCCACCCAACAACAACAAAAGCCTTAGGAAGTCCAAAACATACAAAAAGCTAAGCTTTGAGAACAACCAATGGTAATTGTGCTGCTGTTTATCTCCTGCTTTCTCTGCATTCTTTTAAGATTTAAGATTTAAGATTTATTGAGATTTTTATACCGCCCTTCTCCCAAAGGGACTCAGGGCGGTTCACAGGGCATAAATATAAACAACAGTACAAACATTAAAAGATAATTAAATTAATGCCCAAGTTAAAACCAGAATAATAAAACAAACCTATAAAAAACCCAAGTACCCCCATCAGGCCAGACCCGCTAGTTCAAATAAATGGGTCTTCAACCCGCGACGGAAGGATCGGAGGTCTGATGCCATCCGGAGCTCAACCGGCAGTTGATTCCATAACGCCAGGGCACCCACAGAGAAGGCCCTCCCCCTGGGGGCCACCAGTCGACATTCCCTGACAGGAGGCACCCTGAGGAGGCCCTCTCTGTGGGCGCGCACAGGGCGGAGGGGAGTCGACGCCGGCAGCAGGTGGTCCTCGAGGTATCGCGGACCCATGCCATGTAGGGACTTAAAGATCATAACCAAAACCTTGAACCTTACCCGGAAGACAACTGGTAACCAATGCAGCTCACGGAGCAAAGGTGTAACATGGGAGTACCGGGAAACTCCCAAGACAACTTAAATCCCAGCACTGCTTTACATTCCTTTGAATGGCCTCAGTGCTGCTTCTATTTTAACTGAGAGAGTAAATGTTCCATCCTTCCAACTGTTAAGCAATAAACACTGAGGATATAAAATACATTCTCTGAGGACTTCTAAGTGAGTGAATTTGCAAGCTCTGTCAAAATAGACTGCCACGGCACAAATGGAATCTAGTAACAAAATGGATCTTTAATACCTCTCTTTCTACACTAAGTAATATGCACAAATGCAAAAAGGTCTATGACACAGCTATTTAAAAAAATAATGTACCGGTATACTTTATGTACAAAATGAATCTACCTCAGGTTTTTGTACCGAAAAGTGTGTGTAATAATAAAACAGGTTTTGCTTTCTTTCTTTGGCTTTTTTGTAAAGCTTACCTTAGCAGGAAATTACCTACGGGAGCACCTTCTGCCAATGTCAGCACCCCACCGTCCTGTGCGCTCCCACAGAGAGGGCCTCCTCAGGGTGCCACCGTTCAAGGAATGTCGGCTGGTGGCCCCCAGGGGGAGGGCATTCTCAGTGGGTGCGCCAGCCCTCTGGAACAGCTTACCAACCGAAATCCGGATGGCCCCCGACCTCCGTACCTTCCGACGCGACTTAAAAACTTTCCTGTTCCAGCAGTCCGGCCTGGCATGATAGCGTTAATTGGGGTCCCAGTTTGTTTTCACTATTGTTTCTTATTATTTTTATTGTTCAATCTGTATACATTCCTTCCTCTGTACACCGCCCCGAGTCCCTCGGGAGAAGGGCGGTTTATAAAAACTAATAAATAAATAAAATAAATAAATAAATTGTCTTAAAACACCTGTACTGAGAAATTACGTGTTAAAAAAGGACATGGGAGAAATTTGCACAACAAACCTACATAAGTAAAATGTTCATTAGAAATTTTCTGTAGCTGTTAAGCTAAGATTGTACCTCAAAAGATTTATCCAGGCATTGATTTATTATTTGCCATCAAGGTGGCATTAATGTTTAGGAATCACATAGATGGAACTTTTCCAGATGAATGTAGTACTTCCAACATGGTAGTTTGCTTGTGACACAGGTTCAAAGAATGTAAGGTTTTGTTTGGTTTATTTATTGAATTTATATGCCACTTGTCTTGCTTTCCAAGGCAACTCTGTGTGTTATTTAAAGGCAAAAACCTTGTTTCTTGTTCTCTTTCTCATGTCTGACTTTCACAGCCATACATTGCTACTGTTTTTTTTTAAAAGTTGTTTGACTGTTCTGATCTTGCTATTCATTACTTAATTCAAATTCTTCCTGATTTGGATTTGTGCTTGCCCTCCTCTCTTGGATTGATCTTCTCTTTACTTCTCAAGTACACCATTCATCTTTATATTTTCTTGAGCCCTGAAAAACAAAACTATCTAGCAAATTCTTTGTCTGCAACTGTGCCTCCTGGCTGACATTACTTTTTTCTTAATATATAAAATTAACCTGGATTTTTTTTTACTTTCCATTTTTATTTTCATAATGTACTTTTCTAAGCTCAGCGAACCAAGTGGTATCATCAGCACAACTCAAAATTCTTAGTGTTTTGGCACCCAATTTTATTCCAGCTGTCATCTCTTTCAATCATGCTGTTTCTATAATATATTCATTATACTGTACAAGTTAGAAATATATGGGATAACATGCATCCCTGTTTTCTATAGTTTGAATACTTTATTTCTCCAAATTTAGTTGTTACTAAACTTTGTCATTGCAAAGATGTCTTAGAGGCACATTCATGTTTTTTGGCACACAGACTTTAGATATTTATTTATCAAATTTTATATTATTTCCTTATTGATCAAATTTAGACACAGCCCATCTCACTATCCAAGTTTCACATTCTGGCATGATCCACATAATTAAATGCCTATAAAAAAGCCTGTGACTTCATTCAATAAAGCAAAGAAAACTCTTCTTTATTTTTCTTTCCTTTTTCTTTCTTCTTACATTTTTTTCCTCTTATTCCTTTTGTTATCCATATCACGTTAGCTATTCAATATCTTGTTTCTAATTTTTCTGGAACTTGACTGCTCATTAGCATTAACATTTCTCTCTTCATGTAAGGCCTTAAGCAAAATTTTCCTTGCATTAAAATTAATATAACAGTTTAGTAATGTGCAGGTTCTTTTGATGCTTCCTTTTCCTATCTCTAGGGACAGTCTTCTTCCTAGAGACTGTGACATACTACTGTTAGCATTTTAACTGCCTCTTCTCCTACAATTTAATATTTTTTCCAGTGCTCGAACAGCTAATATACTATCTCTTATAACTAATTTTCTAAAAGAATCCTGGATTTATTCTAAGTCTGCAAATTATTCTGTCATTCTGTATTTCTACTTGTAAAGTATATTCATGAGGACGTTCTCATTTTCTTTAAATTGTATTACCTTCTATTAGACTTGTATACTAGGTTTATCTCTTGGAAAATATGTTTAATGATTACACTTGAATAATCCAACTTTAACTATAACTTTTCTTGTTATTTCTCTTTATAAATCTTATTCATTTTTTATTTTCATGTATATGTTGATATTTTTGATTAAGATCTTTCCATATCCTTTCTTCCTTGAATCTGAAAGTCTCCATTCATGCATTATATTCACTTGTTACTGTTGCTGCAAATTCTTTCTTTCCTTAGATTATCATCATCATCCTGTCCTTCCTTATCTTCTTCTATCCTTCCTTATCCAAATCCTGTCCTTCCTTAAATTGTCATCATCCTGTCCTTTTTTAAATTATCATGAAAGTTAGTTCTTGAATATTTAATTCTTTTGTTGTTTCATATCTGAGGGGTCCTTGGTACTCTCTGAACTTGCTTGTTTTCTTGCAGATGTTTCATTACCCAAACTAGGTAACATCATCAGTGCTAATTTAGGTAATGAAATATCTGCAAGAAAACAAGCAAGGTCAGAGAGTACCAAGAACCAGTCATGTCAACCCTGAAGTATAAATATTCTCCTTTGTTTCATATCTCTTTACATAACTGCTCATGGTCTCTTTGACATAAGTTAAATCTACTTAAGTCAAGCTAAATCTACAACCTGTTCAGTATTATATATTCAATTCAAATTATGCTGGCAAATCTTATTTTCTTCAACTGCTTAAATTTAAACTTTGTGTTTGATGCTAATAATGTATGATCAGTTCCATAATTTAAATCTAAAAATGTCCTGAATGACTTGCCTGTTATACTCCATTTTCCTGTTATGTAATGATTATATAACAGTGTTGCCCACAGAATGTTTTCCTAGTTTAAATATGTGTTTATATTACATGAAGCAGGTGCTGGCAAACTTCTTTATCCCAGCTCCTTCATTGGTGCATTTATTTAATCCAACCTTTATGTAATTTCTTCTTTTTTCCAATTTTTCCTCCTAATAATTCATTTTTAGATGTTGCATTTAGCATCTCTTGCAATTTTCCTTATAATTCCTCAGTATTTTCCACCACACACTTGTAGTGTTTCAGAGATCATCATTGTATATGCATTAATTTTAGCAAATATGAGTCTGTTATTTATTAGGTTACAGTTAAACACATACTTGGTAATTTATTTTCTGATTATCACTTCCACCCCTGTCCAGTACATAGTCTCATGTAAACATCTGGTTTAAAGTGACCATTCCACACCATCCAAGTTTACTTCAACACACTTTATTTCTTCTCCAACAATTTTGAGTTTCCCAGCATCATTCGTGGTTCTCATACTTCATGTTCTTATTAGATTTGTCTTTGTAAAACCAGGAATTCTACTTCCACTACTGGCACCATCATTAACCAGACTTCCTTGTGGTTCTGGTTTAACCAAATCACCATCTCTAGAGGTATGAAAGAAAGCTTAATATTCTTCCATAGTTCTAACCTGAGGATCTTTTCATTTGGCATCCAATCTCATCTAAACATTCCAGCTTTAATCACACAGGGTTTTGGCAACAGCACAGGTGACTTACTACAGTTTTCTTCTGCATTTGACTTTGGGCCACCTTTTCCTAGTTAAGTCAGCTTTCTTCACAGCTGCAGAATCCCACCTGCCTTCACCCTGCTCTGTGATCAGCCCTTATCTTCATTTCTCCATTTTTAGCTTTATTGGCCAAAATGACCCTACCACCAACTCAAATATTTGACATCATGGTTCTTAAAGTAATTGAACTTACTGTGCTCTCCCATTATGTCAAAGAGGCAATTCCCTAGGAAAGGTTGTGCATCTAGCATATTCTAATAAACATCTTCCAATATGCATATTTTAATAGTTGGGAGGTTTTTTTAATTCTTCTGTAACTGCAGCTTTTATAAATAGGTACCAATCCCTTACCATCCTGTCCCCATCTGTTGTAGGAGTAATTTACCTGTTGGAGTAACCTACTTGCAACCTGTTCTTTATACATCATTGATTTCTTAATTTATAAGCCAATCCATCCTACACATATCCCCACGAGGACCCAGAGTTGTCAGAATATATTTTAACAGTGTAAATTAGATTAGTAATACAGTAAGTAATAACAATCATGGCTTGGGTCATTTACTAAGGATTAATGACCAGCTGGGGGAAACTGATAGGGCCAGGAATTAAACAGAAGGGCACTTATCATTTTATTAGAGATTTGTTTGTTATTAATTATAGACAGAATATATGTTGCTTTGATATCTTGCAACATGGCTGTTATAGGAAATAGAAATGGTCCCAGTGCAGAACCAGAATGTTTCTGTATGCAGTTGTACAGCAAATCATCTTTCAAGAGTTATATGCTTGATTTAATGATAATGACACTTTCTTCCAGGTAATAGTACAGAATATTGCAATCTAGAGAAAAATAAAAGGTCTTAAAACTGCATGATATGAGTGAATCTGTTGTCTCTTTCCAGTGATCTTATTTACAGTTTCTTTTTTTTCCAACAGGCCAACTTTAACCAAATACTTACTGCAGTATTCTTTTCTCCAACAAATTAGCCACATTATCAAAACCATCTAAAATGCAAATATATCCTTTCTAAAGGTATCTAGATATGCCGATTACAATGTCCTAATGCTCCCTGGTTTTCAAAGCTGCAATCATAATCTATGCATGGATTATAAAAAAAAACATGCATGTAGGATAATATGTTTTGGGAAATGTTTTTTTTTAAACTAAGGATTGTATGTAGGAATAAGTAATAATATTTCAGTCTGCACTTCTGTGAGATGCTTTGGAAAGTACACAAATGCTGATAACAATAGAATTGTGATGTGCACAATGAATCAGACTTGTGTTGTGAAAATCCACTATTGTGTCTCTTAAACATGAGGCAGCAGCCAAAAAAAGGATACAGTATGTTAGAGGGAAAGAGAAATGGCTTTTGCACTGGTTGGTATTATTTTCTGTCTTACCTATTGACATTATTTCTGTCTTATCCGTGTATTATCAGATCAAGCTCCATAGGTTAGAAATGTTGCATCTGAGCATTTTTTTTCCACAAGCATTTTTATGTTCTAACTGCTGTTAGTTGTTTCCTGGAAGAGAACTTTGAACAGCATGAGGTCCAAACTTTCTCAATAGATGACTGCTACTTCTCCCATAAGTGTTTTTTTTTACCAGCCATTTCTTTTTGACTTCAATGGGTAACTGTGATAATAGAAACGCTGCAATTATTACTAAACACCAGACCTTGTGCCTTTCAAAAGCTCTCTTGCAACTACCTTTTTACTCATCATTGCTCTGAAATCTAAACATTGGACTAGATAATTGGTGAGCTATGAGTTCACTGAGAGAGGAGAAAGAAGATGGAAAGGGATTATAGAAGGCTTTGTATAGCAAATGCTTATGTAATAATGGCATGGAATATTGCTCCAACACAAATATGTTCAAAAGTGCACCAAACTGTAATTATTTCAGATATCTTTACCCTCTTACTAATGTACATGAGACTCTAGGCAACTAAAAGTTCTCAGGCAGGTTCCAAGAAAGAATGGTTGTTTTTGGTGCAGGGTTTTTAACCAAGCTAGAGAAAATGTCTGTTGAATGGAACTCAAAGCAGATGTAGCTGTGATATGAATACACCAGAGCATAAAAAAGAGAACTTCTGGGGAAAAAATCTGTAACCCAAACCTAAATAAGTAAAGCATCCATTCATCCATCTCTTCACCATATTGGACAGAACTGTGTCTTCTTAAATGGAATCCCATCTCAACATCTATATCCTTTTTATATGTTTTCATGTCTTAACTCTCTCTCTCTCTCTCTCTCTCTCTCTCTCTCTCTTTCTGTGTGTGTGTGTGTGTGTGTGTGTGTGTGTGTGTGTGTGTTTCCATTCAATCATATTTGATTCTTGGAAACTACCTGGACACATTCCTGCAGTTTTCTTGGCAAGGTTTTATGGAAGTGATTTGCTATTGCTTCCTTCAGTGGGATTCAAATAGGTGAACAGCCGGTTCTCTGTGTGGATGCCACTTCCGGAAGTCCATTCTGGGCCTAGGCAACAAAAAAATAGTTTGTTGTGTGGGGAGGAAATGGGGAGAAGGACAGCTCTATATAAATCTGGCTCTATATAAATCTGGCTCTATATAAATCATTGAGTGAAAAGTTATCATTGTGTTTTCTCATATTGAATGTAACAATAGCTAAGCAATAGAATATGATGTCCAGTCTCAAGGTTTCCAGATGAAGTTTATTCACATCTCTGATTAACTTCATGTCCTTGAATTCTGAGCATTTTTGCTACACTTTACAAGAAGACATTTAAATATTCAGGATGGGTTGGATCCAGAAATACAGACTACTTAACATTGATCCACTGGCTAGACAAAATTAGACTGAGCTAGACAAGACCATTAAGCATATTTTGAATGCAAATTATACGGAAGAGAGGTGCTTATGGATGACACCATAGTCTTAGATAACATATAATGCTACTTGAAGTAGTTCCAGAAATGGGATGTTCTGAGGATAGAAGCAAACTCCAATCTTCTTTAGGCCAGCATTCAATTAGATCCCCCATTATACACCAAAAGGGAAGTAGTTACTGTTTTTCCAAACTAGTAGGCCATACAAAAAAAATTAATCTGTTCTCATGTCATTTTTTTTCTTTTATTCACTGGTTACCTGTACGGTGGACATAGGTAGCAGTACCATTATCCCAGTAACCTTTGAAACTTTACAGCAGTCCTTTCAACCTTTTCAACAGATTGTACAACTTTTAGGAAATGGCAATATTTGAGTACCACAGTCGCCTAACAAGGTGTCAAAAACTTTATGACCCCCCCCCCCAAAAGGAAAAAAAGTGATAAAGGCAGGGCTTTTTTTCTCATAGAACGCTCAGAACGGCGTTCCGGCACCTTTTTTTTTGTAGGGAAAAAAAGCAACCCAGCTCTCTTATTGGCTTTCCTAAGCCTATTGCAGGGCTAGCAATCTTGGCTCTTTTTTATAACTCATGGACTTCAACTCCCAGAAATCCTGAGCCAGCCATGCTGAGGGGAAAGGGAGAGGTTCCCAAGCTGAGCCATGCTGGCTCAGGAATTCTGGGAGTAGAAGTCCTTGAGTCATAAAAGAGCCTGCACTAGAGGAGGACATTAAAATTATTTACAGGATTATTTACACTTTTATTTATTTACACTTTTAATGGGAAACTTGTGCTTGTTTCTCTGACATTAATCTTTGCATGTTCTATCCCCTTCTATTCCTCTGCTTGTCCCAAAGAAGCCTCTCCTCTTCTCCGTCTCTCTTTCTCTGTCCCCTTCTCTTTCCCCGTCATCTTTCTTTTCTCTCCCTCTCCCACCAAAGCCTCCTCCTTTTATATCCTCTCCTCCCCCCTCTTCCTCCTTTTCTCTTTGGTGCAACTCCAGCTGACTCCTCTCTCCCAGGCTGTGCGCTGCTCCTGGAAGTGACAATCAGCTGGAGCACCACACTGATCAACTGGAGCCCCACACCAATTCTGAGTGATCAGCAGAGCCCCAGCAACACCACAGCTCCAGCTGACTCTCCCACAGGCCTGTGTGGTGCTGCCACCACTTTAGCTCATCCCCCCATTACACTTTGATACTTCTTTTTTAACACTTTTTATTTAACAGTGCTTTTCAACCCCTCGTACGCATACCACCTGCCAGGTGCCGAAGTACCATCAGTGGTATACATACCACAGGTTGAAAAGCACTGCTCTATAGAATAGATTACCACCTCCTTTACTTTTGTGGTGAAAAATGAGGGAAGAAAACTAAAATACTTGGGATTTGGCTCCATACAGAACACAGAATATTCAGATATTCTGAATTTTGGAGTGTTTGATGTAGTATTCTCAGTAAGGCTAGCTTATTTGTCTTAAAATGCTTTTGGAACTTTTTTTCATCATTTTTTCATTCATTTTGGTCCAAGTTTATAGTAGAATTCAATGTGCTGCTGGCATATTTTACTGATACAAATTATGGTACTTTTTTCCTTATCTCTTCTCTTTGCAGATCACCAGGTTACTTCAACATCTATGCAAGAGAAGACCAGATTTTGGTCTTGCATGAGAGAAATGGTGGCATACTGTAGCATTCTACACCTTTAATTTTTTGGAAAATTAAAGAAAATGGAGTGGGGAAGAAGCACAATGAATGTAGTCAACCATGAAATTCAGTTGCCAATTTTGATAAAATGAACAGGAAAAGGGTCCAAGAATGCAGGAGACTTCCAAACACTCAGGGTTGCCTAGGTGCCATGGGTTCCCATGAAACTCCCATGAGATAACTACACAAAAGTCAATGCAACTCTAGTCATGACTAACTGAGTTTCAGAGGAGAATCCTGAAGCCAATCTAGTAAAAGGTGGAATTATTTTTTCTGGTGCTTTTGTGACAATAATTTGTACTGGTTGGTTTGATACCTAATTCATTGCTCAAAAGTTGTTTGGCCTGATTTGGTGTTCACAAGTTTAGTTGTCTAAAAAAAGTATGCACGGGGCACCTGTAATGAACATCAGTTGATGATAGATCTGACTTAGGATAATAAGTAACACAGGCAGGCAGTTCATTAGATGTAAATGTATTTTTTAAATTATTTTTTGGTCTTAATACTTTACACACACACAAATGAGAACTAGACACAAAAGTTACACAATATATTTTATTAGTGATAGGAATCTGTCTAGCTCAACTAAGTTAAAATTAGATGTAAAGACTGGACTTTTGGGAGGGGGCTGAGGGGATCCCTATTGGGAAAGCAAGTCAATCATCTTCTAACCATTGATTTTCTGATGTACACAGTATCTTACCTAAGCATTTCTCTTATGCTAAACTAGCCCCTTTTGTGTTGCAAGCTTTGTGAATTTTGGCACCTCCAATTCACATTCAATTCTCGACCTTAGAACTTCACTTTGAAAAATGCACCTTCTTTGCAGTGACCTTTGATTCCAATGTCATTTAAAATGAAACAGTGATGGATATTATACAGTCCCTATAAAACCCCTTGCAATTACTACAGAAATTGTCCTGGGGGACAGATTAGATGAGGCTATAGAAATCACGACTGGAGAAGCACAGTGGGGAGAGAAACACTACAGTGGGCAAAGATTTTGTTATTTCTCCATCCTTCTTGCTCACAGGATTGTTGCCCAAGCTCAAAATGAAATAATTGGTTTCAAAGGTCGGGTCATATATATGACTCTCTGCACATTTTTCTTTGGGATACATAAATCAGTCATTGGTTTAGAATCTGGCATCTTTCTACGTCACTATTCTGAAAACAACATGAAAATTTAAGATCCTGTTTCACCTCACCTCCTCCTGTTTTTGTGACCATATGGGAAATATTTAAAAACAGCAGTTTAGATTTTTTTTTATTTTTTATTTTTTTAAATAGTCTGGAAACAGGAGGTATGAAATCATTCCCATCCCATTTTTCATGTTTGGTCTAACCACTGTAAAACAAGAGAAGGGGAAAGTCAGACTTGAATATTTTATATATCCAATAGGTCATATAATAAACAAAAAGAGATATCTGTTCCCACTTCCTTAAAATTTCCAGGTCTCAATTTTTGAAATGTAAAATGCTTTTATTTACCAGGAAAGCATATCAGGTATCATTAACAAAGTCTTTTAAAATTAAGTACACATTGTCAAATGTGGCACTTATTTCCCAAACTAAGCCCTAAAATAGCCATTTCATTTAATTTTATCATTTCATCTCACCTATTTGTTTATTTATATAAGATAAGATAACCTTTATTACCCCTTCATGGATTACTGCCTTGTTGTGGCGAAGGGGCTTGCATAATTCAATGAAGCTATGAGCTATGCCGTGCAGGGCCACCCAAGATGGAAAGGTCATAGCAGAGAGTTCTGACAAAACGAGATCCACTGGAGAAGGAAATGGCAAACCACTCCAGTATCTTTGCCATGAAAACCCTATGGACAGTACCAAAAGACAAAACGATATGACGCTGGAAGATGAGCCCCTCAGGTCGGAAGGCGTCCAATATGCTACTGGGGAAGAGCAGAGGGCTAGTACTAGTAGCGCCAGAAAGAATGAAGCGACTGGGCCAAAGCCGAAAGGACGCTCAGCTGTGGATATGTCTGGTGGTGAAAGGAAAGTCCGATGCTGTAAAGATTCTTTCTCCATAGGAACCTGGAATGTAAGATCCATGAATCAAGGAAAGCTGGACGTGGTCAAACAAGAGATGACAAGACTAAACATCGACATCTTAGGTATCAGCGAACTAAAATGGACAAGAATGGGTGAATTTAATTCAGATGACCATCAGGTATACTACTGCAGGCAAGAATCCCTCAGAAGAAATGGAGTAGCCTTCATAGTCCATAAAAGAGTAGGAAAAGCAATACTGGGATACAACCCTCAAAATGACAGAATGATCTCAGTTCGAATCCAAGGCAAACCATTCAATATCACAGTAGTCCAAGTCTATGCCCCAACCACCAGTGCTGAAGAGGATGAAATTGACCGGTTCTATGAAGCCCTACAGCACCTTATAGAACTAACACCCAAAAATGATGTCCTTATCATCATGGGAGATTGGAATGCTAAAGTAGGAAGCCAAAAGATAACTGGAATAACAGGCAAGTTTGGCCTTGGAGCACAAAATGAAGCAGGGCACAGGCTGATAGAATTTTGTCAAGAGAATACGATGGTCATAGCAAACACTCTTTTCCAACAACCCAAGAGACGGCTTTACACATGGACATCACCAGACGGTCAACACAGAAATCAGATTGACTATATGCTCTGCAGCCAAAGATGGAGAAGTTCTATACAGTCAGTAAAAACAAGACCAGGAGCTGACTGTGGCTCAGACCATGAGCTTCTTGTTGCAAAGTTTAGGCTTAAATTAAAGAAAGTAGGGAAAAGTGCTAGGCCAGTCAGGTATGAATTAAATCATATCCCTGTTCAATATACAGTAGAGGTGACAAATAGATTTAAGGAATTAGATCTGATAGACAGAGTGCCTGAAGAACTATGGACAGAGGTTCGCAACATTGTACAACAGGTAGCAACCAAAACCATCCCAAAGAAAAACAAATGCAAGAAAGCAAAATGGCTGTCTGAGGAAGCTTTGCAAATAGCTGAGGAAAGGAGGGAAGCGAAAGGCAAGGGAGAAAAAGAAATATATGCCCAATTAAATGCAGAATTCCAAAGAATAGCTAGAAGAGATAAGAATGCCTTCTTAAATGAACAATGCAAAGAAATAGAAAAAAACCAATAGAATAGGGAGGACCAGAGATCTTTTCAAGAAAATTGGAGAGATGAAGGGAACGTTTCATGCAAAAATGGGCATGATAAAGGACCAAAATGGCAGGGACCTAACAGAGGCAGAAGAGATTAAGAAGAGGTGGCAAAATTACACAGAACTATACAAGAATGAGCTTAATGTCCCTGATAATCACAATGAGGTGGTCACTGACCTCGAGCCAGACATCCTAGAATGTGAAGTGAAGTGGGCCTTAGAAAAGCTGAGCAACAACAAAGCTAGTGGAGGTGACAGTATTCCAGCTGAGCTATTCAAAATCTTAAAAGATGATGCAGTAAAAGTGCTACACTCAATTTGCCAGCAAATTTGGAAAACTCAACAGTGGCCACAGGATTGGAAAAGATCAGTTTACATTCCAATTCCAAAGAAAGGCAGTGCCAAAGAATGTTCAAACTATCACACCATTGCACTCATTTCTCACGCTAGTAAAGTTATGCTTAAAATTCTACAAGCTAGATTCCAGCAGTATGTGGATCGAGAACTACCAGAAGTACAGGCAGGATTTCGAAGAGGCAGAGGAACTAGAGATCAAATTGCTAACATACGCTGGATCATGGAGAAAGCTAGAGAGTTCCAGAAAAACATCTACTTCTGCTTCATTGACTATGCTAAAGCCTTTGATTGTGTGGATCATAACAAACTGTGGCAAGTCCTTAAAGAGATGGGCATACCAGACCATCTTATTTGTCTTTTGAGAAACCTATATGCAGGCCAAGAACCAACAGTGAGAACTGGACATGGAACCACTGATTGGTTCAAAATTGGGAAAGGAGTCCGGCAAGGCTGTATACTGTCGCCTTGCCTATTTAACTTATATGCAGAGCACATCATGAGAAAGGCAGGGCTAGATGAATCAAAAGTTGGAATTAAGATTGCTGGAAGAAACATCAACAACCTAAGATATGCAGATGATACCACTCTAATGGCAGAAAGTGAAGAGGAACTAAAGAGCCTCTTGTTGCGAGTGAAGAAGGAGAGTGCAAAACTTGGGTTGAAACTAAACATTAAGAAAACCAAGATCATGGCATCTGGCCCTCTCAATTCCTGGCAAATAGATGGGGAAGAAATGGAGGTAGTGACAGATTTTATTTTCCTGGGCTCCAAGATCACTGCAGATGGGGACTGTAGCCAAGAAATTAAAAGACGCTTGCTCCTGGGGAGGAAAGCCATGGCAAATCTAGACAGCACACTAAAAAGCAGAGACATCACCCTGTCAACAAAAGTGCGTATAGTCAAGGCTATGGTCTTCCCAGTTGCAATGTATGGCAGTGAAAGCTGGACCATAAGAAAGGCTGAGCACCAAAGAATTGAAGCCTTTGAACTATGGTGCTGGAGAAGACTCCTGCGAGTCCCTTGGACTGCAAGGCGATCAAACCGGTCAGTCCTAGAGGAGATCAACCCTGACTGCTCTTTAGAAGGCCAGATCCTGAAGCTAAAACTCAAATACTTTGGCCATCTAATGAGAAGGAAGGACTCACTGGAGAAGAGCCTAATGCTGGGAAAGATTGAGGGCAATAGAAGAAGGGGACGACAGAGAATGAGGTGGCTGGATGGAGTCACTGAAGCAGTAGGCGTGAGCTTAAATGGACTCCAGAAGATGGTGGAGGACAGGAGGGCCTGGAGGGACGTTGTCCGTGGGGTCGCGATGGGTCAGACACGACTTCGCAACTAACAACAACAACAACAAACCTTTATTGTCATTTTTTACTGTGGACACACTGGCACACATTAAAAAATGAAATTCTGTTGCTTGGTCTCAAAAGTGCACACATACATAACACACATATAAACATGCTATATACAACATATGTATATACTTACACCCTTACATATAAAAACATATAAATATTAATCACTGTCCATCTTGAATACATACAGTAGCGGAAAGAGAAAGCTTGAGAGTTCACAAGGTTAATATTGTATGGAACAAAACTGTGGCTGAATCTGGATGCTCTGCTATGGATACCACAAAGCCTCCTCCCAGAAGGTAACAAGGAAAACAGATCATGAAGAGGATGTGTAGTGTCCCAGACAATCTTGCGGACTCTGCTCAAGCAATGCTTGTATGCCACATCCTGGATAGAAGGGAGGGAAATGCCAATAATCTTTTCTGCCATCCTCACCACTCTCTGCACTGCCTTCCTGTCTGAAGCAGTGATGTTTCCAAACCAGACTGTAATGTGATATGACAGGATGCTCTCAATCGTCCTTCTGCAGAAAGTGGTAAGGAGAGGGAAAGGAAGATGTGCTTTTCTCATTTGATGCAGAAAATGCAGGCGCTGCTGTGCCCACTTCACCAGTGTCTCGCTGTTGAGTGACCAAGCCAGCCTACTTGTTAACTGCACACCCAGGAATTCGATGCTGGTACCCATCTCCATAGGTGAATCATTAATACTCAGAGGAGTGTGGCTGTGCCTGCCTTTTGTGAAATGACCAATGGTCTCTTTTATTTTTCTCAATGTTTAAAACTAGGCTGATTTTCTTACACCAGTTCACCAAACCTTCAACCTCCTTGGGGTAAGCACCCTCATTGTCATCTTGAATAAAACCCACTACTATAGTATCATCTGCATACTTCACAATATGGTTGATGGCAAACCTAGCACAACAGCACAATATCCTACCTTTATTGTTTTTATAAATAACTCAAGGTTGGGAACATATCCAACACACCTTCCTCCTCCTATTTTTCCCCACAACAACAAACTTGTGAGATGGGTTGGGCTGGGAAAGAGTGCCTTCACAATGTTTTATTTACTTCATTGCTCTCTTCATTCTTGATTGTATTGCTGTGCAGCATTTTACTTAGCATGTTACAATATAGACGATAAAAAGAGTGGAGCAGAAACAGTGACCATTGTGATGATGTCTACAATGGTTAATACGATCTGTAGTGCTGTATGAATATTCCACATAGCCTAAGGCTGGCTTACAAAGCTATGAATTGGGTAAAAGAGAAACAATGTGAATTCTGCAAGAGAGACGCAATTTATCTCTCATGCTAAACATCTAATCTCATATGGAATGTTTTTAATGGCACAACATTTAGCATTGTCTTAGAGAGAACTTTTTTGTGCTAGAGTCCTTTTGCAGCCAACACATTTCACAGCATGAAAATTGCCTCAGCTGTCAATAGCTACAGAAAGTTTTGCATCTGCTAATCATTTGCTCTTACTCTTCACACTGCATTTTCATTAGGCTCTAATTAATGTTTCCTGTTCCAAGCCTTCTTAATGCAAATATTTATGTGTCTTAGGAATTTCATGAAGATTAGAGATGAACTGACTGAAGTGCGTAGATTCTCTCTTGAGATCAACCTATGAGGAAGAGGCTTTTGAAGGAAAATTACCTCCCCACATTGTCCCTCCACAATTATTCACTGGGAGCTAGGTGGCATATAAATTTAATATATCATTATGGTTGGTTGCACAGTAAGCCAACTGTTTAGACTGGATTTGGCATTTTTGTCCACTTACCAAGTTCTTTCCAAGGACCTGGAATAGTTTTTGTTTGATGCTGACAAAGATTTTGTTGCAGGATGTAAGCTGTTCCAAATAAAGCTGTTGTGTTTTTTTGCAATTGATTGATAGTGATTTGTCAGTCCATTGGTGTCCAAGTGGTACTCCAGATGTTTTGGGATTGCACCCAAAGTGCCTATTACTATTGGCACTACCTTTTCTTTCTTTTTCCACAGTTGTTCTATTTCTATTGCAGATCTTTGAATTTGATAATTTTCCTCAGTTCTTTCTCTTCTGCAGTCTCCATGTACTGCCACATCCACCATCCAGTCCTTTTTGTCGTTCTTATCAACAATTGTTAAGTCTGGAGCGTTATGTAACAGTTACTTGTCTGTTTGAATTCTAAAGTCCCAGAGCAATTTAACTTCTTCATTTTCTATTATTTTGAATATTTTGTGGTCCCACCAGTTCTCATTTCCAAGCAAGTGGTATTTCTTGCAGATATTCTAATGCACCATTGTTACTACTTTGTCATGCCATTGTTTGTAGTCAGTCTGTGTGATTCTCTTGCAGTGGCTAACTAGGTGGTCCATTGTTTCTTCAGCTTCGTTACAGCATTTGCTGTTGTTGCTGTCTTCTCAATTCTGGCCCTGTGCTCTGGCTCTTCTTAAAGGTTTGGACTTGAGCAGCCCGAATTAGCTTCTTTGTATTTTTCTTCAATTCTCTTAGCCATTGAGAGGTCTTGTTGTTATCTGCTTTGCCTGCTATTTTTTAATGTACTGGCCATGTCATACTTTGCCTTACCAGGTTTGTTTTCTATTCTTCATTTAGCGTTTTCTTCTAAGCCACTTTGGCCTTGCCTATATTTAATAAGCCTTCATGGTGTAGGTTTAGTGCATCTTCTTTACTGTCCTTCAGATATTCTTCCAGTGCCCTTTTCTTCTTCTTCTTCTTCAGCTGTCTGGTGTACTTGCAACATCCATGCTGTCCTGGGTTTCTTGATAAGCAGAGTCTGCCAATATTGCTGTGTGGATGAAGGCTATGATTCATTGTTATTATTTTTCTAGTCTTCCTATCCAGGGCTTTTAGTTCTGCTTGACTTCAGTCCATTAGCCAGCTAGTTATCTAATGTCTGACCTGGTGTTAATTTCCTTGAGGGCATTTCCTCCTCTAAGTCTTTAAGAGCTTTTTCATACTATATTACCTTCTACCCTGTTTTTTTGTCTTCAGTGTGCTTGATGTTATCAGCTTGAAAGATGCCCATGTAGTGATCTTCATCCAGCATCTTTTTTAAGAGGCTATCTTGATTTCTTCAGTTTTCACTATTTTCCCCTGATGAAGGTAAGGGTGGAACATTTGTCCACCAGATGTTTATTCCATTGCAACATCTTTACTATATATATCAGACATGTCAAACACAAGGCCCGGGGGCCGGATCCGGCCCACAGAGTGGTTTCATGCGGCCCACGAAGCCATCCTGGAAACAGTGAGGGAACGGCCCCCACTGCCTTGGCCCTGGCCCAGAGACCCTCCTTCTGCCAGAGACCCTCAGATCTGTCCCACTCCTGCCCAGGCCCCCATAGGCACCCTTGATGCGAACGACGTAGAGCTGGCCACGCCCACCCAGTAGGCCATACGCACTCTGGCCACGCCCACCCAGTAGGCCACGCCCAACCTGGCCATACCCACCCGGCCCCCTGATGGCAACCGCAATGCTGATGCGGCCCTCAATGAAATTGAGTTTGACACCCCTGATATATATGGATTGTGTTGACGAACTATTCTTTTTTCAGATGGTGTTTTTCAAGCAGCTTCAAATTGTCCATGTACTGCATAAGCCACAACATTACATTTAGCAATTTAAAATTTGTTGTTAAGCAGGTAATTAGGTTGTAGTTGCCTGGTGCTGCCCCTTTTATTTAATCTTTCATTATCAGGCAGGTTTTTCCAGATGTTAGCTACTCTTCCATTTCTTCTCCATGCAATATGCTGTTAAACTGCTTACCAACAAGTGGATGTAGACCAGTCAGATGTTTCAATCCAAAATTATGCAATGCATCTTCTCTTGGTGCTAACCAATTCTTGATCTTCCTTGACCTTTTCTCCACCATTTGTGCTGTTATTACAAGTTTGTTTATTTCAGCTTCTTTTTTATTCTCCTTTTATTCTCCTTTTTCCAAACTGCATTCTTGTTGTATTTCCTTGGGTTGCCTCATAGCTGTGCCCAGAACTGTATTGCTTCTTCTTTGTCAGATGCTGACTTATTCATTGCAGTCTCTCTAGTAAAAACATTTCTGATTTGACTGAAATTGAAGATTTCGTCTATAGTGTAGAAGATCATCTCTGCTGATCTTCACAGCTTTAGTTATTAATTGAAGCTTTAGAATTTTGAGTGTTTTCTTGATCTTCCTTGTTTCTAGATGATATCTCTTAATCAGGTATTTTTGATCTTCTTGTTTTCTTTTTTTCTAGCTCACTTCCATCTGATCTTAGCATGCAGATCTTGCTTTCCAATCTAATCTTGTATTTTTGTGGTTCATTGTTTGAGTTTTTTTCTTCTTTGTTGATTTTGCATTCCAGGTATTTAGTTATAACTGCAGCCATGCTATACATTAGTTCAGGGGTGTCAAACTGCTGGCCCACAGGCCGGATGCATCATGAGAAAGCCACATCCACCCCATTGCTGGCAATGGCAAAATTGTCCCGATACATTGTGCGACATCATGTGACATCATGGGTTTGACATGTCTGCATTGATTGGTTTGTCTTCTTCAGTGAGGTGGTGCTTGTATTTGATTTCACAGTATTGGTACCTCTTCACACAAAAAGAAACTTTAGCCCAACATACCAAAAAAAACGCACTGCAAAAGACATATTAGAAACAAAAATTAAAATAAGCAAGAAAATGGTAAGAGAACACATGGGGCTGCCCTTGAGGACCACTCGGAGGCTTCAGCTGGTGCAGAATGCGGCTGCGCGAGTTGTGATGGGGGTTTCCTGATACTCCCATGTAACACCTCTACTCCGCGAGCTGCATTGGCTTCCAGTTGCCCTCCGGGTGAGATTCAAGGTGCTGGTGATGACCTATAAAGCCCTAAATGGCTTGGGTCTGGGATATCTGAGGGAACACCTGCTGCCGGCATCAAGTTCCCTTCGTCCAGTGCGGTCCCACAGGGAGGGTCTTCTCAGGGTGCCACCGGTAAGAGATTGCCGGCGGACGACACCCAGGGATAGGGCCTTCTCAGTGGGTGCGCCTGCCCTCTGGAACCAGCTGACAGTGGAGCTGAGGACTGCCCCCGACCTCCGTTCATTCCGCCGGGACCTGAAGACCTGGCTCTTCGAGCTCTCTGGCCCAGGCTGAGAATTAATTTTAATTTTAACTGGGGTTTTATTTATGCAGGGACGAATATAATTTTTTTAATTTGTTTTTAACTTTTGTATCTTTGTTTTTTAATCACCCTGTAAACCGCCCTGAGTCCTTTGGGAAAGGGCGGTATATAAATGTAATAAAATAAAATAAATAAATAAAATAAATATCTGACCTTGACGAATATAAATCACTGGGACCTGACAGATTACATCTAAGAGTTCTGAAGGAGCTGGCAGATGTTATCTCAGAACCACTGCACCACTTCTTTCAAAAATCCTGGAGAAATGGGGAAGTGCCTGAGGATTAGAAAAGGGCTGATGTGGTTCCCATCTTCAAGAAAGGGGGGGAAAAAGACCCAGAAAACTACAGACCTATCAGTTTAACATCAATAACTGGGACGATCCTAGAAAAGATAATAATAATAATAATAATAAAAACAGATCTGTGAACAACTAGAAGCAAAGTCATAACCAGTAGCCAGCATGGATTTGTTAAAAACAGATCATGCCAAACAAATCATGTCATGGTTCCGATTAATGAGACAGATCAAAGAACACTGCATGATTGTTTATTCCAAAAAAGTCTATAATAATGAGAATGGAGCATCGGCACTCATGGATGGATGCCAGAATCTGAATTCTCCTCCCCTTAACCCATCATATCATACAGAATCTCCCTCCCTTATTTACAAGTCATGAATCACATTCACCAATTAGTTTAACACATGAAGTTTCACTTCCCTTCTGAAGCATGCTCTTATCTTCTCAAAACATCCGGGTTGAATTCCTCCAGTGTTTTAGTGATTCAAAGCCAAACAGTTAACGCAAAAGGCTGCCTCTTATATTTTCAGTGCAAAAACATGTCAATGTTTGCAGCATTGACAGCAATCTTATTTCATTCTTCGACAAAGTGACTAAACTAGTAGACCAGCGAAATGCTGTGGACATAGTATACTTAGATTTAAGTAAGGCATTTGATAAAGTAGACCCCAACCTACCCCTTGGTAAGCTAGAAAAAGGTAGAATAGACAACATCACCACCAGATGGATCTGTAGCTGGCTGGCAAACTGTACTCAATGAGTAGTCCTCAATGGCATCACATCCACATGAAGAGACATAAGCAGTGGGGTACCACAAGGCTCCGTCTTAGGCCCAGTACTCTTCAATATCTTCATAAATGACTTAGATGAGGTAATTGAAGGAGAACTCATCAAATTTGCAGATGACACCAAACTGACAGGAATAGCCAATACCCCAGAAGACAAACTCAGGATCCAAAAATATATTGACAAACTTGAACAATGGACCCTATCCAACAAAATGAGTTTCAGTGTGGAGAAAACCAAAGTTTTACATTTAGGCAGGAAAAATCAAAGTTACAAGTACAGATTGGGTGAGACCTGGCTCAAAAATAGAAACTATGAGAGGGACCTTGGAGTCCTGAACAGAATCAAGATCACGTGAAGTATTCGTACCACTTTATAAAACCCTAGTAAGACCACACCTGGAATACTGCAGCCAATTCTGGTCACCATATCACAAAAAGACATTGAGAGTTTAGAAAAAAATCAGAGAAGAGCAACTAAGCAACTTGAGACTAAAACATATGAAGAACAGCTGCAGGACTTGGAGTTGGCTAGTCTAAAGAAAAGAAGAAATAATGGTGACGTAATAGCATTATTACAGTATCTGAAGGGCTGCCACAAGAAAGAAGGGGTCACATTATTCACCAGAGCACCAAAGGGAAAGATGAGAAACAATGGTTGTAAACTGATCAAAGAGAGAAGCAATCTGGAATTAAGGAGAAATTTCCTGACAGTGAGGACAATTAACCAGTAGAACAGCTTGCCTCCAGAAATTGTGAGCACTCCATCACTGGAGATTTTTAAGAAGAGACTAGGCAGTCACTTGTCTGAGATGGTATAGGTTATCCTGCTTGAGCAGGGGGCTGGACTAGAAGATCTCCAAGGTCCCTTCCTGCTCTGTTCTGTACTGTACTGTACTGTTCTGTTCTGTTCTGTTCTGTTCTAATGCTTGTGCTAGCAGTTTCTTTGGAAAAGCTTCAGTGCGGGCAACCTTATTCTAAATACTCAGTTATTCTTCGTTTCAGTTCCCGTTGCTAGTTAGTTAGTGTTCTGTTCTTTCTGAGGAAAAGGCAAAAGGGAGGGTGCCTGGTTTGGGAATGAAAGCAATTCAACAGCTATGCTGCCTTCTTTCTACTACCAACTCCATCTTGTTTGTCTCTGTAGTCTCTTCTGGCAAGGCTTCATTTTCTTTCAACTGAGTAGATATTTGCAGTTCTTCTAATTCTACTTCTGTTAATACATTTTTTTTCACATTATATATGGCAGCTCTGTTCTGTTATTTCTGATGGATGTGGTTCTTTCCAGAACTGGCGCACTGTTTTCAGTTATTTTATTGTTGGATTTGATTTGTAATAACAGATCATTATTTCTTTGTTTTCAGTCTTCATATATTTGTGATTCTTCCTTCAGTAGTTCTGCAGCTGCTGTCCAGGAATTCCAGCACCTAGCCCAGTCCTTGTTGACCTAGGCAAGGACTGATGTGGTATGGATTTTGGTAAATTCTGTCTCATCATATTATTTATGAGAGGGGCATTCTTTGTCTGGTTGGCTCTTCTGATGAGACCTGTCCAGTATGATTGAACATCTGGCATAGCTCTTTTTTTATTACATTTATATCCCGCCCTTCTCCGAAGACTCAGGGCGGCTTACAAGCTTAGCAGTAGCCTTCATTCTCTGTATATGCCTGCTTGTTAGGGCTTTCACCCCCCCAAGCGGCATTATTACAAAGTCAGCTTAATTGCCCCCAACAATCTGGGTCCTCATTTTACCTACCTCGGAAGGATGGAAGGCTGTCAACCTTGAGCCTGGTGGGATGCGAACCTGCACTAATTGCAGGCAGCTGGTGTTACTTAAGGAGGCATCAGCCCACTGCTCCACCAAGGCTCTTTTAACATCCTCCTCAGAGCATGAAAACCCCACAACAATGTCAAGGTAGGATATATTGTTATGAATATGATGATGATGATGAGTGTAACTTTCAAATAGCCAAACAATCATGCTTTTTTCTCTTTGCTGTGCCTGCATACACATGCTGTCAGACATGCATACATAAGATCCTGTGTCAGTCACCATCTATCTAATTAACAAGTGGAAATAAATAATAATGCTTATTTTAAGTTGATGGGATCCCATTTAAGTAAATGGGACTTTGGAACTTTAAATTTTGTCTCCCAGATTTGTGATTGCCCCTTAAAAATATGAAGTTTTATGACTTGCTAATTTGTGGGTGTTTGACATTCTTGCAACATAAAATATTGCTATAAACAACAATTACTAATACGCTATTAAATTGCATTTTCAGCAGCTGAGGACTATTTTTTTAAAAATGGACATGTTCATGAAGGTGATTTGAAGGTTCTGCCACATCATTCAGATATCACAGGTACTCATTAATATCAAGCTCTACACCTACCTTTATTTTAGTAAACATCAATGTATTATTGGAAACCTTGATCTTCTTTCCCTCAACTGTTATTTGCCTGTCTGTTTTCTGTCTCACAATTCACATCCTCTAATTTCACTGACTCAATAGTATTAAGATAAGATGAAGGCTAAAATTAAGCTAGGGATAATTGAAGTCCTACATTTTTGATGTATGCATTCAGTATGCATATGCAACACAACTCCTGTCTTGTATTTCACTCACTCACTCACTCACATACACACACACGAACACACCTCATGAATCCTTTTGATTTCTAGCATATACTTGGTTATCAGAAATGATTTATGGAGTGATGACATCTTTCTTCCTTAAAATAAATAAGGAAAACATTGGGCCTAAAAGAACTTGCTGCTGTGTGTTGTGCTGCCATGCAGTGTTATGCCACAAGTTCTTTGATTTGGGACATACATGTAACATTGCAACACGTACATCAGTCTCACTCTCTTTAATCCCACATGGATGCTCTTGTAATGCTCATTTTAAAGTATAACATGTGATTTTTTAAGAATTCAGAAATTACATCTCTAAATACTTAGAACCAATTCCTCCAGAAATTCAGGAGTTATTTTGGTTCACTGTTCTCTGAAAATTGTAATCAGTCCTATAATTTGCATCAGCTACCTGTCCTCTATTTTCTTTCGAGACCTCAAGTTTTTGGGAATACCTGAACAGGCCTCTAATGACCATCTCTCTCTCTCTCTCTCTCTCTCTCTCTCTCTCTCTCTCTCTCTCTCTCTCTCTCTCTCTCTCTCTCTCTCTCTCTCTCTCTCTCTCTCTCTCTCTCTCTCTCTCTCTCTCTCTGCCTGCCTGCCTGCCTGCCTGCCTTTCTGCCTGTATCTATCTATCTATCTATCTGTCTGTCTGTCTGTCTGTCTGTCTGTCTGTCTGTCTGTCTGTCTGTCTGCCTGCCTGCCTGTCTGTCTGTCTATTCTATCTATATCAATCATTTATCTACCTATCATCCATCTATCTAATTTCTATCCATTTGTTTCTTTCCTGCTTGTCCTACTCTAACACCTTCTTCTATCTCTTTTGTCAGGGAGGAAAATGACAATAACCTGATCTTCCTGTTCTTCTTGCTGCTTTGCTCCAACCAACTGAAAGAGCCACTTCCACCAGCTTCTAGATGTTGGCACTATTCCAGGCACTGCCTTTCTGAGCCCACTGACTATGATCCATTGGGAAAGCAATTGAGCAGTAATGTCCAGGAATCGTCTTTCTCTAGTAGAGCAAGCCCTCAGTGGCACTATCTAACAAAATGAAATTCAACGGTGAAAAAAGTAAGGTTCTACATTTAGGCAGGAAAAATCAAATGCAGAGGTATAGTATAGGTGGTACCTTGCTCAATAGTAGTAACTGTGAGAGAGATCTCAGAGTCCAAGTGGACAGTCACTTAAATATTGATTTGTGCTTAGATTGTAAGCCGCCCTGAGTCTTCGGAGAAGGGCGGGATATAAATAGGATTAAATATATATATATATGAGCCAGCAGTGTGCTGCAGCTGCCAAAAAAGCCAACACAGTGCTAGGCTGCATTAACAGAGGGATAGAATCAAGATCATGCAAAGTACTAATACCACTTTACAATGCTTTGGTAAGGCCACACCTGGAATACTGCATCCAGTTTTGGTCACCACGATGTAAAAAAGATGTCGAGACTCTAGAAAGGGTACAGAGAAGAGCAACAAAGATGATTGGGGGACTGGAGGCTAAAACATATAGGGAACGGTTGCTGGAATTGGGTATGTGTATTTTAACGAAGAGAAGGGTGAGGGGTGACATGATAGCAGTGTTCCAATATCTCAGGGGCTGCCACAAAGAAGAGGGAGTCAAGCTATTCTCCAAAGCACCTGAAAGCAGGACAAGAAGCAACGGATGGAAACTAGTCAAGGAGAGAAGCAACCTAAAACTAAAGAGAAATTTCCTGACAGAACAACTAACCAGTGGAACAACCTGCCTCCAGAAGTGGTGAATGCTCCAACACTGGAAGTTTTTAAGAAGAGACTGGCCAGCCATTTGCCTGAAATGGTATAGGGTTTCCTGCCTGAGCAGGGGGTTGGACTAGATGATCTCCAAGGTCCCTTCCAAATTATTATTATTATTATTATTATTATTATTATTATTATTATTATTATTATTATTATTATTATTATTATTGTTGTTGTTGTTGTTGTTGTTGTTGTTGTTGTTGTTGTTGTTATGCTTCCATGACAGAGCGCAAAGAAGAAACAGTGAAGATAAAGCAACAAACCACGATAAAGTCACATCCAGTAATACAATGGCAGTACAAATTCCTGGCGCAAAGTGGTGGAATGATATATAAAGCTTCCATATTTTTTAAAAAAGGTTATTTCAGAGAGACTCATGAAATGGGGAGCTGATTTACTCTGCACTTCCCTGGCAAGCTGGAAGGACTTGACAGCAAATGAAAGCAGACAGAATGTAATTTGGCTCTTTTGATTTGCGAACAGATGTAGTACAATGAAGATCAATGAGGAAACCCAGCAAAGCAATATGTATTTTAATACATTATCTTATTTCATGATTGTAAAAAAATCAATTTCAACTATAGACTGGTTTACAAACAGTGGTATACATTTGGAGAAGCATATGGCCATCAAAGCTTCGATCAAAGCCCCACAAAGCCTCTCATTAAAAAAAATTGAATAGCTATGAACCAGTGTGTTATTGTCACTTTAATGTTAGTTGAATACCTATAATTCTTGCCATGTCTGCCTTTATCATCAGCTCCTGATTATCTCCTCCCCTTGTAAATAGCCCGTACAGAAATAATCTGAGGGAATATTTTAAACTTCCAAGTGGAGTGGAAATCATGCAGAGAGAAGTTCCCATTTTAAGAGATTTTTTTTTCTTTTTCCCTTTTTTTTCCAGCTCAGACAAAGAAAAAGACAGGCACAATGGAAATTGCAATGTGACACTGGCATATTTTTGATAAACACATTTTGGTGATCTTCTTCTTTATCCTTTCCTCATAGGTCAGCAGAGCAGAGCAGATGAAATACAGTCAGTGAATAGCAAATCTTCGGTCTACTAGACCACAGCATCTGCTTGAAACTCTCCTATTACAAGTCAGGGTTGATTCAGCTTGCTGTGAATGTTTTCTTATAAGGGCGCTCTAAGCATTCTGTGTGTGTGTGTGTGTGTGTGTGATCTCATTTACCCGCAGCTCACATGTGTATAGAGAGGTGCTTTTTATCTCTATCACATGTATGGTAGAAAAAAAAATTACAGAATTTATACCGTTAACCGCAGAAATTAATAATAATAATAATAATAATAATAATAATAATAATAATAATAATAATAATAATAATAATAATAATAATAATAGTAGTAGTAGTAGTAATAGTAATAGTAATAGTAGTAAAATTTGGAAGGGACCTTGGAGGTCATCTAGTCCAACCCCCTGCTCACGCAGGAAACCCTATACCAATTCGGACAAAAGGCTGTCCAGTCTCTTCTTAAAAACTTCCAGTGTTGGAGCATTCACCACTTCTGGAGGCAGGTTGTTCCACTGGTTAATTGTTCTAACTGTCAGGAAGTTTCTCCTTAGTTCTAGGTTGCTTCTTTCCTTGATTAGTTTCCATCCATTGCTTCTTGTTCTGCCTTCGGGTGCTTTGGAGAATAGCTTGACTCCCTCTTCTTTGTGGCAGCCCCGAGATATTGGAACACTGCTATCATGTCACCCTCACCCTTCTCTTCATTAAACTAGACATACCCAATTCCAGCAACTGTTCCTTATATGTTTTAGCCTCCAGTCACCTAATCATCTTTGTTGCTCTTCTCTGTACTCTTTCAAGAGTCTCAACATCTTTTTTACATCGTGGTGACCAAAACTGGATGCAGTATTCCAAGTGTGGCCTTACCAAGACACTGTAAAGTGGTATTAATACTTCATGTGATCTTGATTCTATCCCTCTGTTAATGCAGCCTAGCACTGTGTTGGCTTTTTTGGCAGCTGCAGCACACTGCTGGCTTGTATTTAAGTGATTGTCCACTAGGACTCCAAGATACCTCTCACAGTTACTACTATTGAGCAAGGTACCCCTTATACTATACCTGTACATATGGTTTTTCTTGCCTAAATGTAGAACCTTACTTTTTTCACCACCGAATTTCATTTTGTTAGATAGCGTCCAGTGTTCAAATCTGTCCAGATCATCCTGTATCTTAAACCTGTCTTCTGGAGTGTTGGCTATTCCTGCCAGCTTGGTGTCATCTGCAAATTTGATGAGTTCTCCATCTATCCCCTCATCCAAATCGTTGATGAAGATGTTGAAGAGCACTGGGCCCAGAACAGAGCCCTGGGGCACTCCACTACACACGTCCCTCCATGTAGATGCAGTTCCATTGAGGACCACATGCTGAGTACAGCCTGTCAGCCAGCTATGAATCCATCTGGTGGTGATGCTATCTAACCCACATTTTTCTATCTTATCAAGTAGTAGGTTGTGATCTACTTTATCAAATGCCTTACTGAACTCCAGGTAAATTATATCCACAACATTCCCCTGATCCACTAATTTTGTCACTTGGTCAAAGAATGCAATAAGATTTATCTGGCATGATCTGTGTTTGACAAACCCATGTTGGCTTTTAGTGATGACTTTCTTTGCCTCTATGTGTTCGCTGATTCGTTGTTTGATTATCTTTTCCAGAATATTCCCAGGTATTGAACTCAGGCTGATAGGTCTGTAATTTCCTGGATCCATTTTTTTTCCTTTTTTGAAGAGGGGAACTATATCAGCTCTTGTCCAGTCCTTTGGGATTTCCCCAGTGCTCCCGGATCTTTGAAAAATATAGTTCAGTGGTTCTGAGATCACATTTGCCAGTTCCTTGAGAATCTTGGGGTGTAATCCATCTGGTCCTGGTGATTTGAACTCATCTAGGTTGGACAGATGGTCACTTACCATTTTCTTGCTTATCTTAACTTGTGTTTCTATTCTGTTTTTTATGGCACTATTTTTGATAGGTTGTTCTGTTTTTTCCCTTTGTGTAAAGACAGATGCAAAAACTGAGTTAAATAGTTCTGCTTTCTCCCTGTTGCTTGTCACCTTCGTGCCACTTTTCCCCACTAATGGACCAATCATTTCCTTAACTTTTTTCTTGTTTTTTACATGTTGAAAGAAGCTTTTTTGTTATTTTTGACTTTGGTCGCAAGCCTTAGTTCATTTTGAGCCTTAGCTTTTCTCACTTCATCTTTGTAGGCTCAGGCTACTTGCTGATATTCTGACTTAGTTATATGCCCCTCTTACCACTTTCTACACTTGTCCTTTTTATCTTTCAATTTATCAGACAGTTCTTTATGCAGCCATGCTGGTTTCTTTTGAGAGCTGTTATTTTTCCTCTTTGTTGGTATTGTGCTAGGGTGGGCTTTTATTATCTCACTTTTCAAAATTTGCCAAGCTTCTTGAGTTGTTTTCCCCTTGAGGATTCTCATCCATGGAATCCTTCCCAAGCCCTCTCTAAGTTTATTGAAATTAGCTCTCTTAAATTCCAAGACTCTAGTTTGACTGTGTTCTGTTGCTTGTGCTTTCATAATGTTGAATTCCAATATTGCATGATCACTTCCCCCCAAGGTTCCTGTGGCTTCAACACCTTCTATCTTTTTTTCTCTGTTAGTGAGAATTAGCTACAAAATGGCTAATCCCCTAGTTTCCTTCTCTACTTTTGGGAGACAAAGTTGTCTGCTCGTTTTTTCAGGAATCTGTTTGATCTTCCACTTGGTGCAGAGCTTGTCTCCCAGTTGATAACAGGGTAGTTAAAGTCCCCCATTACTATTGTGATGTGCTTCCTAAATACCTTAGTTAGCTGACTAGCAAAAAGTTCATCTATTTCCTCTGTTTGGTTGGGTGACCTATAGTATACACCTATGGCAATGTCATTTTTCCTCCTTTTATATTGACCCAAATGTATTCAAGACAGTTTTCATCATTGTTGTGCTCTATTTCTGTAGAAATGTAGTTATTTCTTATATAGAGAAATATAGGAGCTCCACCTCCTCTTTTATTTGGTTTGTTTCTTTGAAATAATTTAAATCCCTCTAGCTGTGCATTCCATTTGTGGGTTTAATCCCACCATGTTTCTGTAATGCCCTCATTAACCTGAATTTCTAGTTCACCCTGTTTGCTGTTCATATTCTGTGCATTGGTGTATAGACATTTGAGTCCTTTTATGACTGACCCTGTGTTTACTTTCTACATAACCTGTGTGGTTCCTGAGTTCCGCTATTGTCTTACCACCTATTTGGTTAGTGCACTTTGTATGGCACTCACTATTAAAAGCTTGATTTTGCTTGACAGCAAGGTTGATATTCTTGTCCAGACACACATGTATGTTAGATGCACTGATAGCCCTATAACTTTTAGATTGCTGGGGACAGAGGTGTTCTGTATCAATTAATTCACTGTCCCCACTGTTTAGTTTAAATATTCCTCCAGAAAATCTGTGAATTTATAGCCGAGTAACTCAGACCCTTTCTTTGTTGAATGCAAACCATCTCTTTTGTACATTTTTTCACTGGACCAGCTACTGACACCGTGACTAATATATCCAAAGCCTTCCCCTTTACACCACTCCTTTAGCCACATATTGAATTGTGCTATACACTGGCCTTTTCCATTTTGCTCCTTATACACTGGTAAAACCTCTGAAAAAGTAAGCCTGCGGCCTATTCTGCTAAGTTCCTGCCCCAAGCTCTGGAAATCATTCTGCACAGAGAGTACATCTTTTTGGGACAGATCGTTAGTGCCAAGATGTACAATAGCCTCCACATCACAGTCCTTGCTGGCATTCTTGATTATTTTAGAAATAATGCTTCTTGTCTCTACTGGCAGTAGCACCTGGAAGACAACTGACCTCTTTCGAAACCTCTTTGTCATTTCCTAAATTTACATCCTTTATAACTGAATCACCAACCAGAAGGTAGCTTCTCTTTTTGGATGCCTTTCTGTTCTTGCATGACCTGATTCACACTTCTCCCTGTCGAAAAGAAGTTCTTCATCTCAGACCATGATTCCCTGCTTATTTGAGTTATCATCACAAATACCTTTACCTGTCTCCTTAATGCCCCTATTAAGGTCAGCAAGGGCACTGTATCTGTTGTGCAGGGACACAGCGAAAGCTTTATTTATCTATTTATTTATTTATTTATTTATTTATTTATTTATTTATTTATTTATTTATTGAACTTCTATACCGCCCTTCTCCTGTAGGACCCAGGGCGGTTCACAAGGCAATTAAAACAACATTACAATACAAAAAGTTAATAACAATTAAAATAGATTAAATTATCCTTGATTAAAAATCTAAAACCCCTATAACTCTGATTTAAAAAAAACCCAATTACAATAAGTTAAAATTAAAAATTCTCAGTCTTTGTGTTTATGGTTCACAGTTCTCACTCTGCCAGATCCCACGGTTGTCCACACTGCCCTTCTCCTGCAGGATCTTTGTGGTAGAGGGGGCAGATAGCACGGAGGCTCAATATATTAGAAGGGCTAAACTAGACACCTAATGTCTTCCTGAAGAGCATGGATTACAGACCCTAAATAAATAATCTGTCCTTGTAGACTAGTGATTTGTTTACAGATAGGACAGTTTCCAAGTTTAAAAAGGGTACTGCGAAAGACAGCTGCAAAACAAGTGTTGCACTGAACTAAGCCAGACATTCTTAGATACAAGATTTTTTGCTATATAATTCCGCTACTTTTCTGCTCCCCCCCCCTCCACAAACTTACAGATTGTAGCACTTCCCAGCAAGCTCTGGGCAGTTTAAATGCAGTTTAAATGCAATGGAGATCCAATCAGAACCAATCAGCAGGGTCTCAGCCACTTCTTTGGGTATCTCAGCCAACTCTTTGGGTATTTTGAAATTTAGTTTTCTGGGGAGGGAGGGACCATATATACAACAATGACATAAATTTGTTTTATGGTGATTCATGTATTTCAAGCACTGGCTTTTTTAAAGACAGCCTGAATTTTCAATGCTTGAATCTAAGCAGCTCTTTTGATGGGAATGGTTTGACAACCACTTTTTTTTTGGGGGGGGGGAATTGAGACTTCCCCAAAAGTCCCTACATCCCAAACCCCAAAAGGGCAGAATCTGCTGGGTTGTTTTTAAGAAAAGCCAATATTGGCTAGGTACAGGACACACCAGATGATGGCATAACCTAGCAAGCTATAAAAATGCCTAACAGGTGTGTTACTATGGAAAATTATTTTTAAAGAGACCAACAACACAATGGTATTCTGTCAGAATTGCTAAATTAATGTCTGAAAAGCAATTTCCTCTAATAGGTTTTTTTTCTCCCTGCGAATGAGGGATCTTTTCTTTCCATATCATCCTCAGAGTGTATTAGAATCTCAATCAGTAAAGTTGTGAACTCAAATTATTTTTTGCAAAGTGGCAGGGCATATTCAACTCTGCTCTATGTCTCCAGGTCCATCAGTCTATGGCTAACTTGCTGTCTGCTTATGCAACTCATATTTTAACAGCATTTCCCATCTCATCCCAGAGAGTCAGCTTGGTGTAGAGGTTAAGAAACAAAGGAAGAAACTAAGAGACTAGGAGTTCTACTCCTGCTTTAGGCATGAAGCCAGCTCAGTGACCTTGGGCCAGTCACTCTCTCTCAGCCCTAGAAAGCAAACAGTGTTAACCACTTCTGAAGTTTTGCCAAGAAAACTGTGGGGACCTATCTAGGCAATCACCAGGAGTCAGGTTGGGCTTGAAAGATAGATGATAGGCAGGTAGGTAGTAGGTAAGGTAGGTAGATGTTGAGGATAGATGATAGAAGATAGGTGGATAGATGATAGATAGATAATGGATGGAGAGAGAGAGAGATTCACCCTTAGAAGTGCAATGGCACAGACCCATCCAAGATGTCTCACTATGCTAGCCCAGAAGCATCAGGAGCCACCTGGATAGCTAAGCGATAGGAAGATGCTCTGGGAAGCCATATCTGAGTGTAATAATCCTGCTGGTCTTGACTCCCTTACCTGTTTCATAAAGTGGTTGTTGCTTAATTTAGATTACCACTCTACTTCCTCATCTGAAAAAATCCCCATGGAAAAATTTCTTCTTGCCCTGTTCTCTAGGGATTTAACTGAACTGAAAGAAGCCCAGGATACTGCAGATGCATGAGAAAATCATTATACCATGTAAGTTAGTGAGTTATAATTTTTTTTGGAAATGACAGCCAACATCAAAATTTCACACACTAGCCATGGGAATTTATTTAGAATGTATAAATTTCTTTCAGAGAGAGAGAAAAAAGCAAGTATCAGCTTTTCTTGACAAATTGAATACAAATGTAAACAAAAGAAAATTTTCAGCAGTAGTATAAAATGTACTTTCAGCTGAATAATTATTTAAAAAGCACATTTCAAAGGGATAAACAATTCTAGTCCCCTCCCATCTTGTCCCCTGCAGTGTATGCCTCCCAGCATACACAAAGGGACAGCACAGCAGGAGGCTGATGGTGCAGATCAGCAGAGGGGTTGGACAGCTCCGGGCGATAACTGCTCACTCAGGATAAGCCTAATGAGTTAAGCTGTTGACAGCCCCAGGCATGGTCAGCCTGGTGGGAAGCCAGGATCTACACCCATTGTGACCTGCACTGGCAGGAAGCCCAGGTTTGAACTGATTGGATGCCATCCACCTGGGCAGGTATAAATAGACGCCAGGCTTCCCTGTTTCCCCAGTTCGTTCTGTTCAGAATAAACTCATCTTTACCCCAGCTCTGTGTCCGTCTCTATGTGAAGCACGCGACATTACACTGGCGACGAAGGTGGGATCCTACTCCGGAAAATGCTAGCCGTGGATGAAACCCCATCGGCAGCTCAGGACCCGACGCAGGACGACCCCGACCGAGGTAATGGCACAACTGGGACAATACCCCATCTTCAACAGCAACCGCCCTGAGGAGTGGGAGGCGTTCGTAGGTCAGCTCGAGTGCTACCTACAGGCGAATGGGGTCAAGGACGACCGACAGAGAGCGGTGGCGCTACTCTGCAGCTGTGGCATGGAGACGTATCAGCTGGCGGTCGGTCTGTGCGCGCCCGACGACATTCACACCGTCGGGTACAGCAAGCTGATATCCAAGCTAACGGAACACTTTAAGCCCGAAACATCAGAGATAGCTTGGCGGTACCGTTTCAAGAAACGGGACCAATGTCCAGGCGAGACCGTGAAGCAGTACATGGCTGCCCTGCGACAAGCGGCAAGACTCTGCAACTTTGACAACCTTGAAGTCCATCTGCGGGATCGGATCATCTGCAAGCTAAGGGATTGGAAGCTGTGGCAGAAGATGTTTGCCAAGCAGAAGCTGACCCTTCGGGACGTCCAGGAGGAGTTCTTAGCCTGGAACATAGCGGAGGAGTCCGACGCAAGGGAGAACGGGACCATCCATCAGCTGTCCGGCCACGATGACGCAGAAGGGGGAGACTTCGAGGTGGACGCCATCCACCGCCAGCAGCGATCGACCACCTACTCCCGGGACTGCGTGAAGGAGCAGCGCCCAGCGACAGCTGAGCAGCGGTACCAGGAGTGCAGATGCGGAACGAGCGGCCCCTGGTCTACCCAGTTCGCCAGCTGCAGCACCCATCGCTCCCGGTCTACCCAGCAGTGCGGCGGCAGCCCCAGGTCTACCCAGCCTGGCTCACTTGGACAACACCGGTCTACCCCGTGCATCGGCTGCGGGTCAGGAAACTCCAACCGATCTACCCGTTGCGCCAGCTGCGAAGGACAGCACCCCCGGTCTACCTGCCGGTTCAAGTCGGTGAAGTGCAGAGCGTGCGGGAAGACCAGCCACATCGCGGCGGTCTGTCGGAGCCGGCTGAGGGACAGTCTGCATGAGGTGGAGGCAGATTTCCAGCTGGCCACAGGTACAAGGGAGCGGCCACCGAGGTTTACGGTTAGCCACATGGCGGGTCGGTCGGCTGTTTGCGAAACCAGGGGACACCCACCCCTTATTCCAAAAATCAAACTGAGGGTTAAAATTCAAGGGGTCCCCTGCGTAATAGAACTTGACTCTGGGTCAGCCATATCCATTATCTCCGCGCGGACTTTCAGCAAGATCTGCAAGCGGAGCGGCCAGCGGGTTCCCCTGAGGCCATCCAAACTGACCCTCTCAGACTTCTAGAACTCTCCGATTAAAGTCAGAGGGGAGGCATCGGTGATGGTCCACTACAAAGGGTTTAAGGGGAAGTTGAGCGTGCTGGTCGTCGAAGGGCAATGGACCAGCCTTGTGGGGCTAGGATGGTTCAGGGCGTTGGGCATTGGGATCACCGGGATCCACCAAACGCAGAGCCACACCTCCCTGGAGGGCATCTGCAGGGAGTTCGCGGATGTCTTCGACGAACAGTTGGGGAAGTACATCGGGCCCCCGATTTCTTTTAAATTAAACCCCCTAGTCCCACCGGTCAGGATGAAGGCGAGGAGAGTTCCCTTTGCGCTCAAGCATAAGATTGAGCAGGAATTGGATAAGTTAGTGGAACAGGGGGTGCTGACGCCGGTAGATGGGGCGGACTGGGAGACCCCCATAGTTACCCCGTTAAAGGCAAATGGGGACATTAGAATCTGCGCAGATTATAAGGGGACAATTAACCGGGCGTTAAGTGCGCATTCGTACCCGGTTCCCGCCGTAAGCAGCATCCTGGCATCCCTGCAAGGTGGGGCGGTATTTGCGAAATTAGACCTTGCCCAGGCTTATCAGCAGCTGCCGGTAGACCCCGAGGCAGCAAGGGCCCAGACCATCATCACCCACAAAGGGGCATTCCGGGGAAACCGACTGCAATTCGGGGTGAGCGTAGCTCTGGGAATTTTCCAGGAAGTCATGGAAAAAACGCTAAAGGGGATCCCCGGGGTTTGCCCGTATTTTGACGATGTCCTTATAGCGGCCAGCTCGGAGGACATCCTGGCATCACGGCTAAGAGCGGTACTCGGTCGTTTTAGGGATGTGGGTCTAAGACTGAAAAGGGACAAGTGTAAAATTGGGGTTATGGAGACGGAGTTTCTGGGATTCAGGATAGACGTGCCTGATAGATCCACCCATCAGCCTCCAAGGTGAGGGTGTTCTGTACCAGCCTGCTACCGGCCTTGCAGAAAGGCAACCCCTGTACAAACGGCAGAGGCTGGAATACGTCTGCCAAATTTATTACACAAACAAAACATGAAACAAGATACTGGAGCTTTGATCCTCTATCGGAGCGGTTGCTTTCAGCAAACCAGCCCTCCCCCAAACACTCCCTTTATAAGAGTTCAGGGGGTGGCCTCTCTTTGCCTCCTTCCGAGAAGTCCCACAGCCTTTCTCTGCTTGCTCCTACTTGACTGCCTCCTGCGTCGGGCGTCCTTGAACAGGGCCAGCTGTGGGTCATCTTCATCCACACTGTCGGGCTCACACAGCTGGGTCTCCACCAAGTAAGAGGGGCCTGGCTGGGGGCTCTGCGGAGCCTCCAAGCCATCATCAGCAAGTTCTTCTTCAACACCCCCCTCCTCCCCCTCATCTGAGTCATCCGAGTCATCCAACCCAACTGCCGAACCCACAGGCTGACCCTGAATCACAACAGAGGGCTATCAAGGAAGCCCCAATTCCCAAAAACAAAACGAAGCTGCAAGCGTTCCTTGGTCTCTTAAATTTTTATCATACATTCCTGCCGCACAAGGCGACCATCGCGGAGCCCTTGCACAGGCTCCTGGACAAACAAACACCCTGGGACTGGACTGCCACACACACAAGTGTGTTCAGGACCCTTAAGAACATGCTAGCCGGGGACGCAACGGTCACTCACTTCAGGGAGGACCAGCCCATCTGCCTAGTGTGCGATGCATCCCCTTATGGGATAGGGGCAGTCCTCAGCCACTCCCATAGCATACTATTCCCGGACCCTGTCAGCGGCGGAGAGAAACTACGCGCAGATAGATAAGGAGGCGCTGGCAGTGGTCGTGGGGGTAAAAAAGTTCCACGACTACCTGTATGGGAGGGAGTTCCTCATTTACATGGGTCACAAGCCCCTGCTGGGATTATTCAGCACGGAGAAGCAAACGCCACAGATCCTTTCACCAAGGATGCTCCATTGGTCCATTTTTCTTTCAGCATACTCCTGTAAGCTAATCCATAGACCAGGAAAGGAAATGGGACACGCCGACGGACTCAGCAGACTTCCCCTAAGGGAGGCTGGACCGGATCCCGCTCCTGCTAATCAGATATTAGCAATACAGGAGCTGGCTGAGTGCCCATTAGACGCTAGCGACATAGCAGCCGAAACTCCCAGGGATAAGATTCTTAGCAGAATTCAGTCCTGGGTTAGCAGCGGGTGGCAGGACAAGTCACCGGGACCTGAGTTCACAGCATTTTTTACGTGGCGGGACGAGCTCTCAACCCATAAAGGCTGCCTGCTGTGGGGGAGCAGGGTCATCATCCCCACAAAACTTAGGGAGAAAGTCCTTCAGTCCCTTCACAAGGGTCACCCGGGAGTGGTAAGGATGAAGGCTCTGGCCAGGAGTTACCTGTGGTGGCCTGGGTTGGATAAAGAGATAGAGGGGTTGGTAGCAGGATGTTACACATGCCAAAGGTCTCGCCCAGAGCAGGCACACGCTCCAGTCCACAAGTGGGAACAAACTCACACCCCCTGGTCCAGGGTCCATATAGATTATGCGGGGCCGTTTCAGGGACACACCTTCTTAGTCATTGTGGATAGTCACTCCAAGTGGTTAGAGGTGATACCTGTGTCCAACATGACATCAGCGGGCACAATACAGGCACTAAGGGGAGTGTTTGCCACACATGGGCTACCAGATGTAGTAGTATCTGATAACGGAGCGCAATTTACCTCCGCGGATTTCCAGGTGTTCCTGAGGACCTTGGGGATTAGGCATGCCACTTCAGCGTCCTTTCACCCTGCCAGTAACGGGTTGGCAGAGAGGTTCATGCAGACTACCAAGGATGCACTCAAACGAATAGTACAAGGCGACTGGAAACAGAGACTGGCCACATTCCTCCTCCATCAACACGCAACACCCTGCACAGCCACAGGAAAGAGCCCAGCGGAGCTCAGGTGGGGAAGACGCCTCATAACTACGTTAGACAGACTCCACCCAGACAGGGTATCAGCAGACACATAACCCCCAACCCTCAAAACCAATTTCAACATAGGGGAGCAGATCTGGGCCAGAAATTACAGCACAGGCCATCCATGGGTGCCAGGTGAAGTGGTGGAACAGACAGGCCCCCTCTCCTACAGAGTAAGGGTGGAGGGGGGACTCCTGTGGAGGAGACACTTAGATCAACTAAGGAAGAGAGCCCCTGAGAGGACGGGTGGAGAATCAATGGAAACAGCAAGGGAGGAGGCAGAGCAAACACAAACACACACACAGCCACAGTCACAGTCACCCAGAAGAACAGCAGGAAGGGTTTTGGGGCATCCATCTGCCTGGCAGGGAGCTGACAGGGAAAGTAGGCAATAGCCTGAGGGCAGCAGGTCACAAAGAGCCAACACAGAAACACATGCACACACACAAATCAGACCAACATAACCAGACCAAGGAACAGGAAGCAGAACCGAAACCACTACAGAGCCAAGCCTGAGAAGATCAAACAGGACACACAGAGCCCCCAGCTACCTCAGTGATTATGTTCGCTCTTAAGCCTGGGGGGAGGAGGAATCTGGAGGGTTAAATGTAAAAATTGTAAATAAGCTGTATATAGTTAAGAAGGAATGACAGAGGATCCTCCTCACTATGGGGGAAGGGGTGCAGTGTATGCCTCCCAGCATACACAAAGGGACAGCACAGCAGGAGGCTGATGGTGCAGATCAGCAGAGGGGTTGGACAGCTCCCGGCGATAACTGCTCACTCAGGATAAGCCTATGAGTTAAGCTGTTGACAGCCCCAGGCATGGTCAGCCTGGTGGGAAGCCAGGATCTACACCCATTGTGACCTGCACTGGCAGGAAGCCCAGGTTTGAACTGATTGGATGCCATCCACCTGGGCAGGTATAAATAGACGCCAGGCTTCCCTGTTTCCCCAGTTCGTTCTGTTCAGAATAAACTCATCTTTACCCCAGCTCTGTGTCCGTCTCTATGTGAAGCACGCGACATTACATCCCCCATCAGGATTTAGTTAATAATTACAACTGCTTTATATAATTAAATAGGATATGTCCAACTGACTCGTCATGTATTTGCAGAGTGAATGTTCATGAACCAGGGGTTAGACTGACATTTCCCCTTTACTCGCTTGCTAATCTGCAGCATTTTAAACTTAAATTTTCATCAAAGTCATATAATGTTACAATAAGCAATTTTATATTTTCAAAAGAGCCTCTGTATACTTATAATTGATCATGTGATTATCAATAAGATTGAAATTTGATTTTTTTTAATGTCTTAGCATGATTGCACCTGATTTTGCTGATAATGGTTATAATCTTTTCCCACAGCTGTCAGATTAAGGCAGATTTACCGGTTGCATCCCATTGTTAGGTTAGGTCTCTCCTACCAAAAAAAATGATGATTAAAATAAGGAGAATTCTTTGAAATTGCATAAAGGTTTCCTCTGACACCAGTCAATGGAATTCTAAGAGGTGTATAGGGAAAATTGTGACTCTGCAAAATTCACTGAGCAACTAATCCTGAGTGGTACTGGTAGTCCTCAACTTATGACCATTACAATCATAGGTCATAATGGCCATTAAATAAAGCAAACACATGATCACCCCACTGAATGAACCCCTTCCCTGCTTTACTACAATGTGGTCGTTAAGCAGACCCTGAGGTACCTTAGAGGTGGGAGAGATCTGGGAGGCCTAACATAGGCAAGGCCCACCTGCCCCAAGACCTCTCAAACATCCTGAGAAGTCCTGTGCTCTGATTCCTGCCCCTCCATGACCCTGTAGGCCTTGGTTTTGTTTCTCCCTTGTCCCCATATGCCTTGGTCCTGATTCTTGTCCCACTGGGCCCCACACTTGCCTCACCTACTGCACATGTTGTGGCATCCCTGGACTGCATGGTGGCATCCTGGAAGCAGCCACCATTTTTGGAGCATCCACAATTCATTGCAGGTGCTCTGAAACTGGTGACCTCTTCCAGGATCATGTTTCACAGCCTAGGAACAGAGTAGCCTGTTCTGCTTCCCTAATGCAATCTCTGAAGGTCTCCAGAACTCATGTTAGGGAAATGGAGTGGGCTATTTTATATTCTTAGGCCCTGTGGCTGCATTCCTGGAAGCAGCCACCATTTACAGGGGGCTGCACTGTATTGTGGCCACTCTGAAAATGGTGCCCACTTCTGGGACACAGCCATGCCAAGAAACGGAACCTGCCTTTCTTCTGTAATGTGAGCTCCAGATATCTTCAAAGGTAAGTGTACAATGGGTGGTAGAGGGTGGGAAGGAGGATGTAGGAGTCAATTGGGTGTGAAGCATGCCCACATGGAACAGACTTTATAATATTTAAAATATGGGTTTTGAGTACTGTTGCACTGGCTAACAAAAATGGGTTTTCTTGTATTTGCCCCATTTCTCTTTTTCTCTCTCTTTTAAATCTATTGTTAATAATTGTCCATAAGCCCAACTAAGCAAAAAGAATGTAAAAGGCCATTCTTTTGGAAACTGGGACTTTGCTGAACTGCTTGATATATTGTAGTGTTGAAGGAAAAATCTTCATCAGGTCCAGTCCAAGCCGGGAATAAACACAATGGAGACGTGCTTAGGAAAGAAGGTTCTGTTTACTGAGTTGCCAGAAACTTCAGTGACACAGCATATTTCTGGGGTGGCTGACAAAATGAGCTGGGAGTGGGTGGGTTTTTAATACCTTTTGGGGGTTTTGTGTTTGGAGTTGTTCCTGTTTGAGGTTGCTCCTGTTCTTGTGTCATGTACTTTGACCTGAGCTTTTGGTATTCTAATGGTGGTGGGTTAATCCTCCTAAAGGTCATGTTGCTTGGAGTCTTTGGTTTTCTAATCCCATCAGCTCAAACCTTCTCTGGGGCTATGGCTGAAGACATTTTGCTTATGAATAGGTGGCCCAGTCTTTCTGAATAGGAGTATCAAATCTGCATTTCTACAGGGCCAGCCTGCTCAGTTTCTGCCTGGGGAAACTTGGGCAGAAAAGCCTTTTCAGAATTTTCCCCCTCCATTATTCCTTTGGGGAAATATAATATCCCCCAAAATATCCTTATCGGGAGAGGGGGGTGCTGAATTCCTACAGTAGATAAGACAGTTTCATTTTCAACTAACAAATAAAGCAAGTATTTGAGTCTAGCATGGGAAAGTGCTGTGAGTGTATCTTGAGTGTACCCATTCTGATGTTTTTCCTTTGTAAATGTTTCTTTTACTTTTATTCAGAATAGTGTTCTTTTCAATCCTAACTTGTTATTGGCTGCCTAATTTTTCATGATGCAACTGGACAGATGATCTTTTCTTAAATCAATCAACTTTTACTTTGTTGTGCAAACTATAAAAGTAAATGTAAACCTTTGTTCTGGGTTCCTTTCTCAAAAGGAATCAAATAAATTGCAAATTAAGTGATCTTCATTGTATCAGTTGCCTCACTGGAGTCCAGCATACCAAGACACTTACCTAGAAGCCATATTTGGCCATGAAGGCCTGCAGGAACCAAGCAGGATGGGATGGTGGGAGACAGGCGGGAAGCACTGAAGCATCTTTGCAGTTGATCATAAGGATGAATGATTGCACAGGTGCATCAGCAGTAGTAACTTTGGAAATGGGTTGTAAGTAACTTTTTTTTTTGGGGGGGGGGAAGAATCTGCCGTAACTTCAAACAGTTGCTAAGCGACTAGTCAAAAGTCAAGGCCTACCTTTATTCCCAGATTGTTAGTAGATTCAATCATGCTTCCCGTGGAATAAGGGTACATTAATTATCTCCCAGTGAAACCAGTTAAAAAAAGAGAACAGACCGTCAGTTGGGTAAGTATGGAATAAAACAAGCCTTTCTTCTGCTTTCCCCTGGATGTGGCCCTAAGTCTACCTGCCCAGTATCCACTTAGAAGGACTGTCTTTGATAGCATAGAAGGGAGCTGCACATCTTGCAAAGGCCTAACAAGAAATAGTAGTAGCTAGGCCACCTTGATTAACTTACCTGACCAACCCTTAAAACTAGTCTCTTCAATTTCAATTGAATGATGGTGAGACCCAGAGAAAAAAGTTACTGAACAGCATAGCAACATGACTTAGGAACATCACTCCCCTTGCTTCTGACGCCACCAAAAGGCATCTGCATTTTCACACATCATTATTCTAACATATAGACTTCAATGTAAATGACAGCCCTGAAGAATCTTATATGTATTTAGCTCATTTTTAAAAGGATTTAAGTTTCATTAGATAAATATCTTGGAAGCTTGAAATAGCTATAATCCTCGTCTCATGCTTCAAAGCCCTCATAGGAACAGCCTACCCATTCCAAGAGGCTGACATTTCTACAGATAAGAAGTGCACTGCTAATCAGTGTGGGCTGCAATGCATAACTGGCATATTGAAATTTCCGGGGCCAAGAAGAAGGAAAATGGATTTATTTTTTAAACTTTTTTTTAATAAAGCTGAATAAGATTTGCTAATATGAAATGTAAGTGCTAAAATTGAAAGTACCATGAAACTTCACAAACACCATTAATTCAAAACATTACCTTTAAATGACATCTCCATTTAGTAATCCTGCTGAACATGGTGAGCTCACAAACTGGGTTATTTCTAAATAATTTATGGCAAAAAGGAATACTGTAGACATATGAATGCAAAGATGATGTGTGTAGAACAGAACCAGAAATCCTATTGGTTAATTACATATAGAATGCAATGTTGCCTAACCGGGAACCTACTCATATTCTAGGTTTGTTCTTCATGTCTTTTGTCTTGAAGCTAACCCACACAAAATCACATTTTACTTCAGAGAATTCAAGGAAATACCAGAGCAAATGTTGAGGGTTTATATAGGATTAGCCATACTGTTGGAGTTAGGGTTAGCCTTTAGTTTAGACTTCCCTGATGTCATGGCCAAAATCCGCCATTAACATAAGGGTTAGTGTTGGAATAAGAGTGTGGGTTAGGGTTAGGCCTGGAAATAGTGTTAGTGTTGGGGTTGGGGTTAGGGTTAGGGTTGGGGTTGGGGTTGGGGTTAGGGTTGGGGTTAGGGTTGGAGGTTGGGATGAGTGTTAGCATTAAGGTTACAGTTAGAGTTGGATTTAAGATTAGGGTTGGGTTTAAAGTCTTAGGGTTGGGGTTTGAATTAGAATTAGAGATAGGATTCAAATTTAGGTTAGGATTATGGTTAGAGTTTGGGATTAGGGTTGGGGTTCTGGTTGGGGTTGGGGTCAGGGCTATTGCTGGAGTTCTGCTTTGGGTTGGGATTATGGCTAGGGTGGGGGGTTACAGTTTCCTTTAGAGTTGAGGTTGGGATTTTGATTAGGGTTAGAGTACAGTTAGGGTTTGGTTTGGTTTCGGTTTGGGTTAGGGTTAGAGGTGGGGTTGGGGTTCAGGTTAGATGAAAGTTGGGGTTATGGTTAGGATTAGGTTTGGGATTAGGATTAAGGGGTAGCTGTTGATGTTAGGACTATATTTAGGGTTAGGGTTGGGGTTAGAGAGAGATTAGGGTTGTCATTAAGGTTAGGGTTACAGTTATAGTGAGTGTTAGGTTTGGGGTTCATAGGGTTGGAGTTAGGATTGGGGTTTGGGTTCATGTTAGGTTAGGGTTAGAGTTACAGTTAGGTTTAGCTTTAGGATTATGGTTAGATTAGGGTTAGAGTTAGGAGTAGGGTTAACATTAAATTTGCTCTTATTTTTAGTATTAGTATTGGATTAAGGTTAGAGTTAGGGTTGGGATTGGGGTTAAGGTTAGGTGTAGAGTTAGTGTTAGTTTTGGAGTTGGAGTTAGAGGTTAGGTTTGCCATTAGGGTTAGAATTGCGGTTAGGGTTAGGGTTCATATTAGATTAGGATTATGGTTGCAGTTAGGGTTAGGGTTAGAGTTAGGGTTAGTATTAGGGTTAATACTTAATGTTAAGTTTAGATTTATTAGAGTTGAATTAAGGTTAGGGTTAGGGTTAAGGTTCGGTATAGATTTGGGTTTGGGTTTGGGTTAGGGTTAGGGTTAGAGTTAGAGTTTGTCTTAGGGTTTGGGTTAAGATTAGGGCTATGGTTATGGTTAGTGTTCATGTTAGTTTTATGTTGATGCTAGGGTTTGTGTTACTGTTTTGGTTAGAGCTAAGCTTAGTTAAAGTTATGCCCAGAATGTAGCATTAGGATTTGTTTCACTGGTGTTCTCTGTGGAATGTCAGGATAACTGCTATTCTTTCGGACCTCATTTTTGCACAAAGTGTTAAAGCAGGTGTCATTCCTGAGAACCTGTTTGGGCTATTTTATCAAGGATGCTCCCAAAGTCCCACAAAGAAATCAAGCTGCCATATAATACGGAGCTTGTTACAGAATTGCGGTATTAGCACCTGTTGCAGAATAGGACACATTTGCCACGAGGCTGGCTCTGATCCTGCATCTGAGCACCTCTGTCTGAAATTGCAAAAACAACAACAACAACAACAACCCAGAAAGGTAATTTGGGTGCTGCTGGGCTCTGAATCAGGTTGGGTTCTTCAAATTCCTGGATGGAAAGGACAGTGGAAGCTTGCAAGCTCCATCTGATTCAAATGTGCTGTAGCTGGCCTGATTTCCTTTGAGTGAGTGGGTGCAGTGACCCAGGGGGCAGGACAGATGTGTGAGGGTAATGCAGTGTCCCTGGCAGTCAACCATAAGGGTGAGTCTGCTACACTGTATCATTGTAATTAGGTCATAAGTAGATTTTTTTGGGGGGAGGGGTCTGTTATAATTTTGAATGGTTCCTAAGTGACCTGTCATAAGCTGAGGACTATTTGTACATCTCCAAACCTGTTCTGAACAGTTCAGCCCTTTGAAACAAGTATTGAATAAACTGCAGGAGGCTGTGTGAGCCTTACAATTTTTTCCCTAGACTTCCAGATCTTAAAATGCATATATTCCCCTTTGACCTAGCAACAAATATTGCATACTTCTATCAAAAGCATTTTGCTTACTTTCTACACAAAAAATGTGCGTTTTGAGGTAACTATACATATTAGTAGAGAGGCTGATCAGCTTTTCCCATTGGAAATCCCGAGGAAAGATTGGAAAGTTCCTTTCCTCACTTTTAGAAACATATATAATCCAATTGTTAATATCCACTCTTTGCATCCTATATAACATGAGCTAAACAGATGTCTCAGCCAGTAGAAAACCAGATCAAATCAGGTAGGCAGAGTTTGAGTTAGGAAGATTACAATTCATGTAAGCTGTTGTACTGGGCTTAGAGTCAAACTAGTTTTGAAAAGGGGTTTAGTATGCTTGGAGCCTGGAGTATACACTACTGACATTTGTATCAGGATGCAACCGTCTTGTGAGCTCTCATAAACCTTTTCTTGAATCCACTAAAGACTTTGTCACCTGCTGAATCTAATATTGCAGATCAAGCAGGACTGCGGAAGCTTTTATAGGTGTCTCAAGTAAAAAACAACAACAAAAAACTTCCTCGACTCTTTCCCCTGTTTCCTGATCCTCTTCCACAGATGTTGTTAATTTTGCTTGGAACATGTTGTCAGAGTAAAAAGATAGCAGCCCTTTTGAGCTTTTGCCCTTATTAGCTATTTATCTTGCAACAAATTTAGAGTGACTAAATATTTAGGGCTGGAATTTGAGAAAGCTTTTGACCAAGTTTGTCACCAAACCTTGATAGCTATGGCTTGAGAGGACAGGTACTCTTATAAAAAGTAATTGGCTAGAGAATAGGAAACCAAGAACAGGAACAGGATATTGCTTTTAGAAATAGGAGAACTCTTGTGCTGATAGATTTTGTTTGTTTGTTTGTGTGATAGAAACAGGCAATTGCTTTCTAAAAGTGTTGAGGACCAAAAGCAAGGAAAATAGCATTTCAAAAATAAAAATAATTTCTGTTTTCTCTGCCAAGGAAAGTGAGTCTCTATCTAAACACAAAGAATTTGAATATTTTAAAAATAAAAGTATTAAACATTCAGAGTACTCAATTTTTTCCCCTAAAAAGATCATTAATTTTAGTTTGAATTTTGTGAGCATTTTCTTTTGAATGCACAGTTTTAACATCTGCAGGAATCCATCTGTAACTTTAAGCACTTGAAATTAACTAGGCAAAAACTATGGTATTCGTTTTTGCTAAGTGCCCCAAAATTCATTCCTGGAAACTTAATTGAACTGAATTAAGATCTTCAATATTTGTAGGGTAGTGAGATTAGGCACACAAGGAATTTGTCTCCGGTGTATAAGCTCTCAGTGTATATACAAGGAACAAGTGATAAATCATGATCATAATCATCATAAAATACAGTCATCATAAATCATAAGATACAATACTTAGTGATAGTCATAGGATACTAAATAAGCAATCAACATAAATTATGCTAGGATACTAAATAAAACAATTAATATAAATCGTAAGATGCAAGCAACAAAGTTATAGGCATAAGCAGATAAGGAAAATAGGTAATAGGAAAGATGAGAAGGATAATAGCAATACAGTCTTACTAGATAGTTTGACAGTGTTGTGGGAATTAGTTGTTTACCAGAGTGATGGCATGGGGAAAAACTGTCCTTGTGTCTAGCCATTCTGGTGTGCAATGCACTATAGCAGACATGTCAAAACCGCGATGTCACATGACATCACACAACATATCAGGATGTTTTTTCCATTGCCAGCAATGGGGTGGGTGCGGCTTCCAGATGACTTGTCCAGCCCTCAGGCCGCCAGTTTGACACCCCTGCACTATAGCGTTGTCTTGAGGGAAGAATTTGATACAGTTTATGTCCAGGATGTGAGGGGTCTGTAGATATTTTCACAGCCCTCTTCTTGCTCATGCAGTATACAGGTCCTCAATGGAAGGCAGGCTGGTAGCAATTGTTTTTTTTCTGCAGTTTTAACTATTTGTTGAAGTCTATGTCTGTCTTGCTTGGTTGCAGATCCAAACCAGACAGTTATAGAGGGCCAAATGACAGACTCAATTATTCCTTTGTAGAACTGTATCAGCAGCTCCTTGGGCAATCTGAGCTTTCTGAGCTTTGTTGTGCTTTGATGACATTTTTGATGTTAGGTGTCCATTTTAATTCTTGAGAGATTATAGAACCTAGAAGCTTGTAAGTCTCTACTGTTGTTACTGAGTTGTCTAGTATTGTAAGAGGTGGTAGATTTGAAGGGCTTCTTCTAAAATCTACTATCATTTCTACAGTTTTGACTGTGTTCCATTGAAGATTGTTCTGGCCCATTGCTTCTTGTCCTACACTCAGGTGCTTTGGAGAATTATGTTGTTGACAATTTCATATAAAGCCTATCAATGTGTGGAAGAAATAAAAGTGAGACAGCATAACAATGCAGGCCTCATTGATGATTTGTATGACATGGGGACACATTTTATGACTGGCCTAGATTACTTGGGGAATGTGATGCTTTCCAAATGCTACTGTTAGCAAACCTACACCTTCCAGACCACCATACAGATTGGAACATAATTATCTACAAGCATCTATATTTCTTATTTTTTGCCCTTCTTGACTATTCCCATAATTTTAAAAAAATCTTGCGCTCACACATTATGCCCCACATATGAGCGTATTCTGATTATTTGAAAGACTTGTTAGTGACCTATGTGCCAATGTGGTTGCTCTAATATGGGCCAAGATCAGGTATTAATTGTTACAATTATAATATTATGTCAAGATTAACCTGCCTATTAATAATCTTGGTTCCGTTGCAAAATTAAAAGTGAAAATGCAGAAAATTAAATTGATTCCTTATTATGCTGAAGGAATTTGGTTTTCTGGAGATTAAAGGAGGCAAGATAACTTTCATTTTCTTTAAGGTAACTATTTACTGTATTGGAGACCTGTAGTGAGCATTTCCCTGCTAGCCATAGAGGAAAGAAAATTGAATTTCCTTTTTTTCTAGCAGCTTGTCAATTCAGCCTGCTGGCAACCTAGGGTGGATGGGGACAACAGCTTAGACAGAGCCTTCTTTATTACAAAAGAGAAAAAAGCCCATTTTTCCCCACAACCTGTGCAGAACCAAAATGGTGGGCAGATGGGACAATAAATCAATCATCAAAGCCAGTTGTGGCCCTATCTAGACTGGGATGCCTTGCGTATGGTCACTCACACGCTCGTGACCTCTCGTTTGGACTACTGCAATGCTCTCTACATGGGGCTGCCCTTGAGGACCACTCGGAGGCTCCAACTGGTACAGAATGCAGTCGCGAGAGTTGTGTTGGGAGTCTCCTGATACTCCCATGTTACACCCCTGCTCCGTGAGCTGCATTGGCTCCCAGTTGTCTTCCGGGTGAGATTCAAGGTGCTGGTAATGACCTACAAAGCCCTTCATGGCATGGGTCTGGAATACCTCAGGGAGCACCTGCGGCCGGCATCAACTTCCCTCCGCCCAGTGCGCTCCCACAGAGAGGGCCTCCTCAGGGTGCCACCGGTCAAAGAATGTCGACTGGTGGCCCCCAGGGGAAGGGCATCCTCTGTGGGTGTGCCAGATTTATGGAACCATGTTCCGGTTGAGCTCCGGATGGCGCCCGACCTTCGCTCCTTCCGGCACGATCTAAAGACTTACCTGTTCGAACAAGCCGGCCTGGCCTGATGGGTGATGGGTTTGGGTTTTATTGTTTTTAATGTATTTTAACTTAACTTATTGTTATAGTTTTTGGGCATCTTGTTTAATCTTTTTTAACTTTTGTATTCATGTTTTTTAACATGTATTGCCCTGTTCACCGCCCTGAGTCCTTCGGGAGAAGGGCGGTATACAAATATAATAAAATAAATAAATAAATAAATAAATAAATAAATAAATAGTATATGGCAGCCCAACTTGTCTTGAAACACATTTGCTATCCGCATTCTTCACAGCAGTTCAAAGGGGATGGCAACTGTAGTGCTGATTTATTTATTTATTTATTCAGGCTTAATAGAGAGACAAAATCATGGAGCCACATAAAAAGTCTCTTTGTGTATGTAGAGTTGTTAGTGGCCATAAATTTTGCTTTCATGATTTAAATCTGGGAAGGGAAGACACAATTCAGAAAAGCTTTAGTTAGTTCAAAATATATCTGCAATAAATTTAATGGGTACAGCTTTTACCTCAACTAGTTCTCTACCGATTGCATATCCCAACTTAAAGTACCAAAGAAATTGGAATTTAAATTTCTATAGGAATACCTACTCCTTTCTACCTCCATGTGCCTGCCTCTTCAGAAGTAGGGCTTGTTCCTTGCCCAAGTATTTTGAGCACTGCCCAATGACTTATGTGACAGGAGATCCTATCATAATCCATTCTTAAAATTATGCATTGGTGGAAATTAGTTGAAGGACCAACAATAGTTCTGTATTTACAAAAAAAAAAAAAAACAACAACCAGCAGAATTGGAGGGTAGAGAAGATTGATTTTGGTCCAAAGGTACCTCAGTTGCAACTCCAAAGTAAATGTGAATTTCACATTTTAAGGTTCTTGCAATATGGATTGCAACATTTCTTCTGATATTTATATGCAGGAAAAATGTTTGTCTCTGTTTACACTTGAAAAAAGCATTCACAGCATGTATTTGGAGAAGTGTCAATGAAAAGCCTACATACAGGCATAAATAGTTTAGAAAAAAACATTATTTTAAATGTAAGGGTAAAAAATCCTTTATCATATATCGAGTTTAGTTTTTTCTTAATCTTTGAGGTTTTCTTTTTTAAAATAGAAGTAATTCAACAGATCAGGAGCACAACATTATCAATTGTTAACTAGACTGAAAATTGGTGGGGCCTACTAATTAAAACTTAGCTTGAAAGTTACTTGGCAATCATTAATTTTAATATAAAAAAGATATGTGGATTTACTACTAATGTTGAAGTAAGTTTGCATTTAATTTAGCATTGACTCAGCACACACTCCATGTTAAAACAAGCAAAAAGGCTAGACAATTATTGTTTCCAACAGTCCTTCACATTTGATATGAAGTATAATTTGTATTTCTCACACTATTCTTCCCAAAACATGATAATATTTTTGAAGTGTCACTGAGTAACTCGGGGTCTGCTTCTGGCACAGCTCTCACTGCGTTCTAATGACCTTGCATACTTAATCATAATTGAGAGTCAAGTGACTTTTATGAGACATGAATTTTAATTAGAGTTCACATTAACAGGGAAAGTACTTTGTCTAGAATTCCTTCCATTGTGATAACTAATTGGCTGTCATGAGTAAGCCTGCTGCCTTACTGAGTCCGTTGTGCAGTGCTTTTTCAAACATTTATTAAGATATTTTAAGATATCTATCAGAGAATCTACATTCTGTTTCTATCCATAGATATTGGACTACTTCCTATTATGATAAACAAACAGTTTAACGGACTATACAAGAGAGGGGAGTTTGTTAAAGAAGAGTGCCATTAAATTATATATTGGTAACACACATATTTTATGCATGTTACACGTAAATAAAATGGGATTGTATGCATGCATATTTTATGTATTTCATGCATGCATAATATGATGAATTGGATTTTAGACATGTCCTACACAAATTTGGTCTGATGTTATCCAAGGGCTTTTAAATCAAGGAATCGTTTCATTGAATAAATCTGAGGGGTGACAAGACCAAATTTAGCAAATCCAAATTTAGTTACTTATGTAGTATTTCTCACAGCATGGTAATTGTGGAGGTTTGTATCCCTCCTTGTGGTGCAAAATTCAGATTAGAATAATTTTATGTTTTTAGTAATAAAGAGGAAGGGAGGGATAAATTACCTTGGGAGGTAATTTATCCTTTGGCTAGTAGATCTGGGATGCAAAGTTACTGTTTTGTGTATTTCTTCCATCTAATGACCTTGCAGATTTTGGCATCCTAGATCTTGTAAGCCTTTATATCTAATGCTTATTTACTAATGAGAACTGATAGCACTCTAAAATATTTATTGAATGAGTTACCATGATGAAAACCTCTGAAAAAAAGTTTTGCTTAAAAAATACAAGCAGGATTACCTTAAATATTGGGTCTGTTCAACTTTTGCAGAAAAACTGCTGTGCAATGCATGGGTGCCAGTATGAAGTGTTCTTTTCTAGATCATTAAAGCAGCCTCTCATTTGTACTGAAGCTGCTTCAGAAGTTGCCCTTGCTGTGCCCACACATCTGTGGATGAACAGCTACTTTCTTACACTGGGGGAAAACATGAAGCTAAGTGACTGGAAACAGCCAATTGCAGCTTCTAAAGCAACCATGGCAGCTGCTGTAACGATTCACAGAAGCTGCTTTGAAATGGTTTCTCTATGTTGGGGAGCCCGTTTTGAAGAATGTGCACAGCTGTATAATACATTAATTTGAATGTATTGGGAAGTCACATTTTGTACAAAACCACGAACTGCCCAAAGCATAAGGCAATAACTTCCCAGTCCACTCCAGTTCTTCCAAAACAGTTTGAAGCTAATGCAGTGCTCATCCTCTTCAGGGCTGCCCAACTGCAAAATGCTGAGCAAGAAGATCACAACTTTCAGTCACCCCCTCCCCAATTTTTGTTGCTTGTTGCGGGCATTTGGCTAGTAATTCTGTGGAACAAAAAGGTGCAATAGTTACTTGGAGGGGAGAGATGCAGAGGTATCCTTTATTACATTGAAGAGCATCTCAGCAAGATGAAAGGGAACAGATAATCTTCAGGGTCAGAAAAGAGGCTATCCCTGAGCCAGGAGCCTATGTGAACTTTTTGCCAGTGAAAAGCTCCTGCACTCACAAGCTCTCCTGAGCTGCAATGCATTAAAAGGAAATTCATTCCAAGAGTCCTTTCCAATACAATATAGACTAATTGGAAATACATTAGCACAGATGTCTACTGCTGCTGGCTTTAAGAATTCACTTGCATGGTTGCCAAATCTACAAGCACATCCGGAGAATAGACTATGATTGAACAGGATTGGCATATTTAAAAGTACCTCAAATCTCTGTAGCATATCACTGATGTGCATTTTGAGAGATTATGACCTTTTATTTTGTGTATTAAAAAATATAGTTCAACCCTTAAATATTTAATGGAGTAATTAGCAGTGGGAAGTTCAAGGCAAGACTAAATAGGCTAAAATCACTGTGAGGTAGATAAGAAATGTATGTTAAAATTTTTCATAATATAGATTAGTTTATATTTTATAAAAACTATTTAGAGCCAGTATTTTAAGGGATAATCATATAGCCAAAATGCAGCCATATTTAACCTTGCTAAAGTGATGACATACACAACTTTTAGTTTGAAGCAGTAATTAGTTACATTGAATAGATAGGCAAGGGAACAGGGTTGAAACATTTGTATCATCCGGCTTAGACAAACAGGCTCCTGTTGTGAGCTGAGTTGGTTGAATGTCAGAAACATAAAAAGGGAAAGATTAAGGTAAAACAAAGGAGAATTATTAATTGTACAGCTGCAATGTCTAATAATTTTACTAGGTGGTTGGAAAGCATGTGACCAGACTGGACCTATCAACTGGGTCTGGAAATGAAGGATGGGGCATATTCTATGGGACAGGGTATAATGTTTTATGCTGAACTAATCTGAGTGTGGCCCTTTACTTGCAAGTAGAAGGTCCACCAGCCTTTGCAAATGCTTCAATAAAACTTGTTTTGTTTTTCAACACCCTTGGAGTTGAATTTTATTCCTCACATCACCTTAAGGCAAGGGTCCCCAACCCCAAGTCTGTGGACCAGTACTGGGCTGTTGACATGCCAGGAACTGGTCTGCACAAACAGGGAAAGCCCCATCCACAGGGTGCAGGCAGCACACAAAACCATACCCCCTCCGGTCCGTGAAAAAATCTCTCTTCACGTAACCGGTCCCTGGTGCCCTAAAGGTTGGGAACCTCTGCCTTAAGGTGTTTGAAATTATTTCAAAACCAAACAGAACTGATTAGATCCAAGTATAGCAAATGGAAAGGATAAGTCCAAGTGCCTTGCAGCATCATTAAATAAGAGCATCAAAATTCATAAATATTAACCTGGCATGCTTTAAAATTAATATTTTCCAGGTAAAAATAAAAAGGAAGGAACCTGCATTTTGTCAAAGAAATGATAAAGCAGAACAGAAAGGGTTGAGAATCAATAAAGATAAAACTTATACCCTTTCTTAGTAAAGGGGCTTGACAGGATCTGCTTTTCAACATTGGCTGTTATATGTATGCAGATTCAATCCTTTTTTCCCCCTTTCTGGGCCACATATTTATTTTCCATCAAGAGTTCTATAACGAAGTCAAGGAAATGTGTTAAAAATTAAACCCTCACCTCCACCAATGCAAGGTGCTTTTAAGGAACATCAAAACTTTTGTTTATTAAACCACTTGTGGCCAGAGAGTTTCCTATCCCCTTATAGCAGGGCTGTCAAACTGCCGGCCCGTGGGCGGGACGCGTCATCAGGAAACCGCACCCACCCCATTGCTGTCAATGGAGAAAAAGCTCCAATACATCATGAGATGTCGTGTGACATCGCTAGTTTGACATGTCTGCCCTACAGTGTCATCAGGCAAACTACATCATTTTCATCATTTCTTTCATTTGATGTGAAATGATGAATATATAATGGGAATTGCATCTGTTTCACCCAAAGCCCGCTGCAGAAAAATCCACTAAATGGACATCTCACCGTAATCTGAAATTTAGTATAATGTTCATTTATTTTTTATTTGTTCCCATTTATGTTGCTTATGTAATACCTTTGTGTATTTAAGGTCCTCAGTCCAATCATTTCAATAAAGGAAAGCCAATGTTTTTATAGGTATATATAAAACACCTAGAAATGTAGGTGGCATGACTCTTTTAACCAAGTAAAATGGAATTAAGAATCAAACAGTTTTAAACTGGAAAATTGAAAAGTTTCACAATATGCACAATATTGTTCAAGCAAAAGTGCACTGTATTTACTTGACTCAAGTTTTTTTTTTTTTTAATAAAGGCCTCAACATGGCAAAGTTTAGAAATAGGTAGTATGCATGCACAGAATACAACAAAAATTCTCTTATAAAACAGCTGTTATTTTTGCAATGTTTGTACAAAGGGAATAGAGCCACCACAAACATATTTAATCTGTTAGATTAATAGATCATGACAGCTAAAATCAGCAACATGTAGCCGAGGAATGAAAAGCCGTCTAGTTCTTTGAAGACCAGTGTGAGAAATATTTTGTGCCTTAAAGTTTTTTAGAAAAGATTCCATGGGTGGTTATCTTTTAACATCCTAAACAAATTGCATGACATCTTTCTGCCACAATTAAAAAAAGGCAAATGTTGTATTTATTTTGTTTTTGTTTTTTATTCTTCATAACAACATAAAATAAGCTAATACCAGAGAAAGTGCTGGAAATTGATTACATTTTTACACTCTCCATTATTGAGAATGTGAGCTTGAGGTTTGTTGAAGAAGTTTTAAAAGTTATCCACACTTGCTTTTAAATAATGTGTTGATTGATACAAAAGGATGAAGACTTGTTTGCTGTAATGTTTCACTGAAAGGGTTGAGTTTCCTCTCTCCTCCTAAGAATCTGGTTCTCCATATGTGTGCTTATGGCTTTTTGCTCTCCCGACAAAATATGGAAACTCATCATACACAAAGAGTGCCTGTGACTGATTAAAGAAATGCATAAACGTATGTGCAGTCTTGGTAACACCCTCTTAGGATTGCAGAAGAGGCCTTCTCACATATCTGTTAAGGACTCGCCACTTGCAAGTGGTATATCACTAAGTTCACTAAGATTTTACTAAATATGAATTATTTTTACATGGTATATATGTTTAGTATAGCTTGGACAATCACTGAATCTCCAAAACAGAATAATCTGTGCTCATGCAGACCATTAGATGTTTTCTATAGTACTCATAGCTTCTTTGCAACCTAAAGCTAATTGGAAAAGCAAGTTATGTTTGATTGTGAAATTAGCTCCTCTATAGTTTTAAGGTTCTGAAGTGAATTTCTAATGAGCACGAAGAGAGTAAACAACCCAATCATACTTCCACTACCTGAAACAAAAACAAATTCACACACTGTACTACAGCCTTCAGACCATATAATGGAAAAGTGCAGATATTGTCTTCAGTAGATTAAGTAAAACCAAAGGAAAAAATTCATACAAAATAGATTGCCCATATTCACACTACAAAGGATTTCTTCAAATTTTTAACAAATTCAGTGTGTGTTATATCAGCAGCATTGTTGCAAATTGTATTGTAGTGCAGTTTTTTTCTTCATAAAAATACCATACAAATGGTCAGTCAAGTCATCAGCAAAAGAAAGACCCAGATAACCACCAACAAAATTGAAAAAATATCCAGAGGTAATGCTGATGCCAAAACAATTATAATACCGTTGGTACATAGAAAAGTAATCCTTATATTTTATACATTTATACAGTATACAAAAGATTACAATGGATTATGCCACAGTCTCCCTTATGCCAATATCTATTTTCTTTGGAAGAAGTTCTTTCCTTTCATCCATGCTTGCTAAGGAGTTTCGGCAATTCTGCCCATCCATGTATAACTTTGCATACACTGGATTAGAATAGTTGGTTGGCTGAAAAGAGATAAACATATTAACTATTATTTAGATTGCTCTAAGTTCCCTGAGTGAAAAAAATGCTAATCAGAAAAGGAACACAACATGCATACATTTATCTAAATTTGATAAATAAATAAAAATACATCAGAAGACACTAAGGGATGATTATTAAGCCAAGGAATAGGGGCTGTTATTATATTTCATCTGAGACCCTTTGTATATCAGTGATGACATACAACAAGGGAGAACCTAAATTTATCTGGAACAGAGGAGAGGAACATCATACATGTCCCACTGATTATATGCTTTGCTTTACAATATACATACTCTTCCTTTATGGACCATGAATGATTGTTTATGCTTGACAAGTCCCAAAGGATTCCCATCTGGAAGTAGATTAAAGTAAAAGAAGTTTATTCTATCCCTAGCAAAGATATTAATGAAACACCAGCTATGTTAACAATAATAAAAGAGGAGGGATCTAGTTGGATTCCCTTCCCTGATCCAGATGTTGATTGAAGCTTGAAACAGGCTATTAAAACATAAGGGGCAATATTTATGCTTTACCAAGCCAAAACAATAATGGCTTAACTTCCAAGGTACTTATTTTAGAGCAAATTCTATCTTTAGCTTAATCTGGAATTAGCAGTTGTATCACCAAGCTATTTTTTAATAAAATAGAGAGACAGAAACAAGTAACCTGAGCAGATATGTTCTGACTATCTTTGGACTAATGTGTATATTTCTACCCATACATATTATGTGCAAAGTTTTAAAGATCATGCACTTAGTGCATTTAAACTTACAAGGCCACATAAACAGATGCTCAAATGGAGCTTTTCCCTTACAAGAGGGCTATTGTTAGAAGTATAGCAGAAAAGCAGTATTCAGGGCACTGTGCATGAAAGGGCCAGGTGGTGATGCAAAGAACAGATGGAAAAGCAATTTTTATTTGATTTATGTTGGTAAAATCCAATATTGTGCAAAGAGCTTGAATAATTAAACTTTCTCCTTGCCTATATTTCCCTTTGGCTTGAGTACCACTAAAAATTCATGTTTTGGGGATCAATAGAACTTATAGACTGTGCAGCTATAGTGCAGTGAGAAGGGAAACTGTAAATTCAAGAATTTAATGTGAATGCTACAACCTTCCTTTCCCTAATATGAAGTAATTTACGCTGTTTATTGTACCTTTGAAACTTAAGACTTCAGACTTCTGAAATTGATTTTCAGGGGCAACAAAGGGCTTCATGGTGAAGATCATGAAAGATGTGAGTTTATGTTTAATTTATGAAATGTTGCATTTTGCTCTAAATGTTTGTTTCTGTGGACAATAATTTTATGGAGCATAGGTATTGGTTCTGATAGCCACATGTCATCTACAGATACAGAAGCAATATATACAAGTTGATGGAAGACAAAAATTACTATATTCATATTCTAATCTAGACTTCTTGTTGTGATAAAATTAGCAGCCAAGAACAAAATGGAAAAAATGATGGTTTTTGGTCTGCCCCAGTTTAACTATTTGTCTGTCCTTATTTTGTCTAGTGGTATATTCAGTGGTGGGATTCAAATATGTGAACAACCGGTTCCCTGTGTGGATGTCACTTCTGGAAGTCCATTCTGGGCCTGGGCAACAAAAAAATTAGCTACTGGTTCTGCCGAAGTGGCACAAACTGGCTGAATCCCACCACTGGGTCTGTTGTACATCTCTCTAAGTGTACTGTTCAAAAGGATCAAGCTAAGTGTATAATTGAAATAATTCTGTTGTATGCCCACCTAGAATCTGAAACCAGAAAAATTAAGATCTTTTAAAATTGCACCTGTCCAAATAAATGAATTGGCTTCTGAAAAACATTTTGCTGATGTGCTCTTTTTTCAGTTATAAACTTAGTCAGAATTTCAGACCACAGGTCTGGCACAAATTGTTTCATATTCTCTATTGTGTGAGTTCACTTTTCTGGTGATCTTAAGAGAGAGGGCATGATTCAAACACTGAGATAAACAAAGGTCCTTCTGCTTTTAAGCCTACTGAGAGATATATTGGAAAGATTCATAGCATGATTCATGACTGAATTCACATTTTCAGTCTTCAAACCCAGTTATTGGCATTATTGACATATATAACCAGGCCTACTTTTCCATACTAAAGAGTAACTAGTATTAAATATGCACAGAATTAACATGCATCCCTAATGGGTGTCATACAGTATAAAATTGGCTGGAATAATTGATGGTCAGAGAAGTTCAGCATAAAACCATAACAAAGTCCCTTACATTATTCTGATCACCCACTCTTTATTTTGTAAAACAATTTCCCAGCATTTTTTTGTGTGAACTCATTTTGCAGAATTAAATACATGTAAAATGATTTTCAGTTGCAGAAATCATGTAATACACATGACAAATGATGTATATAAATATATGCATCTTTGTCAATGAGGATGATTAATAACGATGTCACTCATATTTAAAACAGTTCAAAGATTTTCAATACATTATTTAGAGGTAATGGATGCCAATAGTAAACTGACAGCATTAATGTTTCATTGCCTTATTTTAAAAGATATTTTGAATGTGATTTGAATGCATCTACCTTTTTTGAATTGCATATATTGTGCACATGAAATTCTATCAAAACTAAGCACATATTTAGGAACATACAGTATAAGGTTCAAATGCTTTTGGATTGCCATCACATCATCCCTTGGAGAACATCCAAGGAGTCCAAAGACTTTTTGTATTTCTCTCCCTGAAACTAAAATGGAAGAGAGTCCTGCCACTGTAATATGTCTTTTTGTGTCTTAAGGAGAAGACTGAACCAGTGTTTCTCTAGTATTAGACAGAGTCAGAATTCAAAAAGGGGTATTCTGGAGAATTGTCCATCACAAAACTGGAAGTTCTACAACAACCGTGGAGCCAACATTGTTTATCATTCAGATGGGAAAATGGGTAGAGATGTAGAACCTGAAGAAGAAAGAGTTCTGTTCTTTTCTTCTTTTCATCTTACACAGTTCTGATATCTTTTCAGAACTAAGTTTTGACAGTGTTTACCCTGAAGGAAGAATCTTTCAGTTAAGAAATGAAAAATGAAAAACTATATGAAACTAAATTCAGCTCAAACCTTCCAATATAGTATAATTTATATGTTTTGACTTTGGGAGAAGATTATATAAACTACCATAAATTACTAAACCTGCATAGCAAAGTATCACCAAACTATAAACTGGTGTGTCATGGCATTTTCTTGTTGCCTTTTGAGGAACAAAATAGGTGTGATGTTTATTATGGGAATAATTATAATAGGGGTATCATATCTGGACTGCAAAAAAATCAAGATGGCCTCTAAACTCTAACAGAAATCTAGTTAGCTGGATTTCTGCTGCATAAACCTAGTAGACCTAGTTAATAGGAAAAAAAATCATTATTTGGTCAAAATTTCTGACATATAAGTGGGATGTGTTTTATCTGTGGGAAAGCAGAGAAACATTTGTTACTGTTGGAAGAGCACTGTGATAGAATGAAGATGGAAAATGAATGACTGTTTCTCACCCCTGCTGTTAGAGGTCCTTTCAGATCAGAGTTTAAGTAGATGGGTGGTGCCGTGTGGGGGAGCTTGAAGACTGTGGGACCTCCCCCTATGTATCTGCCCTGCATTGAATAAAGCATGTTTCGAAGTTTATTTTCTGATTTAAAAATAATACATCTCCCCCTCAATTCTGAAATGTAAGTGAGCAGTTAATGAGTGAAAATACACGTTGCAACTTTTTTCCCCTTATAGAAACAAGTAAAAGGAAAAAAAAACCTGTTTCTTAGATTCAGGATTATATTTATACGTATTCATTCAGCAACATATTGGCATCAAGTTAATTTTCATTTTGTGAAGAAGAAAATAAATACAGTATACTGTCTATACTTGACTAGTTAAAAAATACTGTCATATCAAAAACAATCTGTTACTCAGCTACTGTTTTGGAATGGGGTAACATAGACTGTATATAAGTGAAGGCCTTCCTTTTAGGAATTCATAGAGGTGATTATTATTTGGAAAAGTGAGGCCTCTCTCTGCTCCCCCAACCCCCTGAAGCAGCACCATTGGTAGGATTTGAGGGATGCCTTTTGCTAGTATAATGTCTTGCTCTTGTTCAGCCATGAATGGAGCCTTGGAATGGCTTGCCTTCAGAAGATGTGGATGCTCCATCACTGGAGGGTTTTAAAAAGAGACTGGATAGCCACTCTTACTTTACTTTACTTTACTTTTATTAAATTTGTATACCGCCCTTCTCCCGAAGGACTCAGGACTCTTGAGCAGGGGGTTGGACTAGAAGACCACCAAGGTCCCTTCCAACTCTGTTATTATGCTGGATCACTAAAACCCTCTGCTGGATCATAGATTCACCCATTACTGAAATATTCCTTTGATTCATGCATAGGCAGTTTTGGATCTCATTCCAGTTCAGTAGTTCATTGCTATGGAGCACAACTGAGGAAGCAAAGTAGCAGATATTTCATTTACCTTCTCTGGATTTAATGTGAACTCTGAAAGACTCCTCTCACTGTGATTATGCCCCACTTCATACATGTTGTATGATGGGTTTCCAATTTCTACATTGAGTCCTCCATTTATTATTGGTTGTCGTCGGATGGTTTTTGTCCTATAATACATGCGAGGGAAATAGAAAATAAACCTGTATAAAATATCAGACGTTAAAATATTCTCCTAAAAACTCCCAAGCTGTGTCTGAAAGACTATATCATGGGGGGAAACACAGATATTTAAATGCTACTTATATACAAGCGCTCATTCAAGGATAACATTCCCAGAAAATTGTCCCTTGGCATTCCCTTTCTCAATGGCAATGCCTAGGAGTTAGCTTTTTAAGAACTTGTTATTTTTCTCTTTCACATATTTCCCTGAGTAACATCACTCCATTCCATGGATTTTGTAACTCCCTTTATAAGGATGATCCCTCATTTCCTTCTATTTTCAACTGCCTGTTTGATGTATCCATTAGATGTCTAACTGCCGTATCAATCTCAAACGTAACAAAATACTTTTCTTTTTTTTTAAAAAAACAACCCTCTCTCTAATCTCTGTCCATAACTTTTGCCAATGTAATATTTTTCCTTGCAGACAAGCTGTGCATTATGTTCCTGCTGCCTCAAAGATCTATAAAGGGAAGATATTTTTTCCAGTATAAAGTAAAACAAATTTTCCTTTGAGTTGAGCATGATATCCATCTATCTATCCATCCACCCACCCGTCCTTCATATTTATATTGCTGCCCATCTCACAAAACATAACTCTGGGTGGCATAGAATTAAAAAAACTGTAAAACAGCAATATAAAACTGTTGACACCGTTAAATATGATTTTTTAAAAAACCAGGGAGATGGCAATGTATATTAAAAGCAATGGAGCTAGTTCAGAAACTCACTATTCCTTTGGCATTTCCAGGCCTGATGATATAACCAAATTTTGAGGGAGTTACAGAAAATTAACAGGGATGGAGACAATCTCACTTCAGAGAGAATGATTTCCATAAGGCAGGTGCCAATTTTTGGGAACTTCTTTGCCATATCTATGAAAGGATTTTTGCCAAAAATTTAGCAGAGGCTTATTAATAATTAATTAAATAAATTAAACAAACAAACAAACAAACAAACAAATAAATAATACTTACCTTCGTTTTCTTTTACAGAGAAGCAAACCTATTACCAAAGTAGTAATCAACGTCACCAGGAGGACCAGAGGAACAATGATTGCAATACTTCCTACAATAAATAATTGAAACACCTCTGATGACTATGAAGCTAAAACTGGGAAAGCTAATTTTGAAAAATACATAATCAAACAAACATTTGTAAAGCTCATATCACGTTTTAACAAACAGATGAGTTAATAGCATTAAATACTACACACTATCTGAAGAGTTGTATGACATATCAGGTTTCAATATATTACATTACTTTATTGTACTGTTGCCATAGTTTTCCTACCTACTATTTCTAATGGGCCAGGCCCATTTCAATAAGTACTAAATAAATCAAATTCATTGGGTTTATACCTGACAATCTTCTCATCACCCTACGTCTGTCAATAAATCTGTCAATGAATCTTCTATTTCTGTTTCATTAGTTTGCCATAGCAGAGCACAAGACTCCCGAGTGGAAGTGGTCATGACACAACATCAGTTTTAACACAGGATAGATAGAGAATAAAATATCCCAGCTGTCAAGCATAGAATGTATGTTGATTTATAATCTAAAATAACTCTTAGTTGGCTCTTGAAAGTTAATAAACTAGGCAGTGCAGCACTTTGAATTTAAAGGCAAATAGGTGCTTCAGAGGATACAGGGACCCCTCACATAATATCTGTTTGCAATTACTTAAATCAAATACATCTCTTCCCAATAAGCAGTACTGTCCCAAGAAAAGATGTAACAGTTTAAGAAACTGTAGATAGTGCTACCGTACATGAGCACTCCCATCCATTGGAAAGCATATTTTTCCTTTGATACCTGAAATTATACAAAAGACTTACAGGTACTCCTCGACCTATGGCCAGAATTGAGCCCAGCATTTCTGTTGCTAAGTGAGACAGTTATTAAATAAGTTTTGAGTCTTTATTCCTTTTCTCTCTCCATATGTTCTGTATAAGTGCAGAAACTGTAAAGACGGCGAGCTCTACAATTTAAAAATATATTGCCTACAATAAAAAAATAGCTTAAAATGCTGTTATTATTAATTAAAAACAACTTACTTGTGCTGATATTATCAGATTTGCTGCTCTTAGGAGCTGGTCTTTCACACTGTGTACCTGACCAGTTTGTAGGGCATCTAAAATAAATAAAGACAATACATTAATTTAGATCAAAAACATCAACTATTATACTCATTTTATGGTAAACAATACATTGTAGACATAACATTTAATATTAAACATTCTCTGATTAATTACCATAACATTAGAACAAAATCTAAGTACAAGCCATTATAAAGTGTTAGTAGATGGTTCTATATTTCAAAACATAAGTAATCAGAGTTAGTTAAATAAGTAATATCTGGGTTTTATAATATGATCAAATTTAAAATGAATTTAGCTTCATTTAATAGCTGATCAAAACAGATTTTATTTATAGTCTGGATTATAATAGTAACAATTACTTTGTCTTGCTTTTGTAATTTGAAAATAAAAAATAAAAGGCTTATTAAATGACAAATTTCGATCATACTATCCTGAAATGAACATCCTGTGTCATTTAACATAACCTAGTCCTAGTTTTTAATTTACTGAATACTTTGATTAAAACTTTTGATTGAAAATTTTATTATTGTTGCATTTATACTCAGTTCTTCTTTACGTTCTACCAAGAGAGCTTGCAGTGACTAAAAATGCAGTATAAAACATTAAAAACGCAACTAAACTAAACATCAAATCAATTATTAAAGTAGTAAGCAAATACCTGTTTGGCAAAAGAAGTGATGTTATCATTTCCCTAAATACTTAGAAATGAGAGCCAAACAGATCTCCTGAGGGATTGCATTCCAAAGGCTGGGAGCCACACAGAAGGATCTTTCGTGTTGTCAGCAGTTCGAGGTAAGCCAGGTCAATAAACAGACTCCATTACTTAGATTGGAACTATACTTTATTTACACAGATTATGGTAATAAATCCTGAAAGCCTGACTGTATTTTATCTCTCTTCCCTCTTATACCCCTGTGAATTAGAATATAGCCTGTCTTTCTTATGCTTTCTCTTTTTTTCTGGGCTTATAACATATTTTTGTTTTTGCAGTCATTTCAGCATAGGGTCCCGCCCCCCCCCCCAGGTTATCTCTGGGTACCTGATAAACCAAGCTTCCATCTTGAAAAGGTTGTCTCCTGTTGATCTAGGTAAATATCAGGAGTCTCCAAGGCTGGGTGACCTATCATTTATTTTTAATATATTCTTTTATTAAAAGCTATAAAGCAGCACCTGCCTGCAATCTGCATTCCCTCTTTGCTTTTTTAAAATGATGCTTACTGAGAAACATATCTAGCATTACCATTAAATAACTTCTTTCTTCAAATCTTTTTGTTTGTCTTCACTCACATTAATTATAACCCATGCAAATAAAGGTATGATATGTCTTCAGTTAATTGAGTGGCAAACTATTGTCTTTGCATGCATTGTTTAACACTGTTAAAAGGATTAAGTCATCAGGAGTGAGGGATAATCACAAATAGTTGGACTGGTTGAAAGTAATTCCCTATGTTCCTAATGAGATGAGAGAAATGTTGTCCTGATGCATTACAATTCTTCAGGTTCATTCTAAAACTTCAAATACAATTTAATTCCTTTAAATTTAATTCATAATCTTTGAGATAAAATTTGATTGCTATTACTATTTTTTAAAATCTTCAAATAGGTCGCTATTGTTATGTAAGAAAAAATATACAATATAATTAGTGATATACGTTTTTTTCACTTTTATGGAGAAAATTTGTGGTTGCTACGAGTTGATACCTACTGATATCTATAATCAATTTTTCATTTAAAGTATGCATGAAACACCACAATTTTGAACATTAATTCTTTAAGAATATTATACAACTCTAAAAAAATTGTCCTTTCTAACAATGATACATATTATTTATACAAAGGAGAAGAAACTTCATATAATTTTACCAGTTTAAATACACATGTAAATTAAAACTCATTTTACCCAGATTTTCTTCTAAGGTTTTTATATAGTATGATATGTAATACATAACCTTTAAGTAAAAGGTCCATTTTATGCAAAACAAAACAACAACAAAATAATGTCATGGAACAACTTTGTTTAATAACACTCTTCAATGACAAGAGAATATCTCAAATTATTTTATAGGAAAAAAACAATCTGCCTTAATGGTAGAAAGTTGGGGGGGGGACAAAAAGTATGTGTGAGAGGGGAGGGAAAGGATTTACAGGCTACGAAACAACTATCAAAATAAATGAAAAATGTGCTCAAAGTGACTGCTTACATTGTGATGTGTATTTGCAAAAAGAATATTCTCATAAGAAATGTCATACTCAATAAGATTTCTTTCTTGGATTCTGGACTGTAGAAACATTTAATATGGTATGTATGTGTGTGTGTTTGTGTGTATGCATGTACATACATGTATGTACGTATGTATGTATACAGAAAGAGAAACATTCACATGATAATAAACACATTGGCAGGTGTGACTAATGAATTTATGGAAATGCTTTTATTACAAAAATAAGGTTATATTAACTTCACAGTATGGAAGAATGGAACTATCCCTATTAGACAAGCTTGCCATCTACTTGCTATAGTCTCAAAGAATGGCATTAAAAAGGTAATTCCTTTTAACATGACCGTATTATCTTTTCAAAGATAAGCTAGTTTTTCTTAGTAAGATAATAAAAGGTGATCACTATGTAGCTTTTTGTAGAAATAGTCATTGTTAATTACTATATAGTATGTTTGTATCTATCTGTGGTTTTTATCATCATTAACATATTAATTTTATTCCTTGTTCAGTTTAGGAAGGAAAAAAAATCTACAACACGGTCATTACTTTTGCTCTAATACTATTAAATTTACTTTTGCTCTAATACAATTAAATGAACTAATTGATTAATGCATTTTCTCAAGGTAAATTGTTTTAGTTGTAATGATGCATTATAAAATGCAATGTTCTAGACAGTTAGCCTGTTCTCAGCATATTGTAAATCAAGGGTGTAAAACTTGCAACATCACGTGACGTGTCGCAAAATATTGCCACTTTTTCTCCATTGCCGGAGCTGGGGTGGATGCGGTTTTGGCATGATGCATCCAGTCCGTAGGCTGGCAGTTTGACACCCCTGCTGTAAACAATGTCAATCAATTACGAATTAAAACATGTTAAGAACCTGATTTCATCTTTGTTTGTTCAAAAAGTTATCTCTAACATAATACATTAAGCATATCTCGTAGCAGGTATGTTGCCAAATAAAATCCAACTATCTCAACATATTTAAACTGCAAAGTCTCTGTTTCAGCTACGTATAGTATAATATCAGTTGGCAATACACAGCTCATCTGGGTGATCTTGAAATGTGAAGTGGGATCAGGCTTGATCACTACTTGTATAGGAGCCCCATGCAGAACATAGTAGAGATAGATGAGACGGCCTTACAAGCCATATTCTACACCTTTCAACCACATTTTGTAGGAAACCTAAATGTAGGCTACTTACAAATATAAAGATTGTAAATAATTATTTAATAAATTCAAGCACAAAATTAAAATAATTCTCTATATTTTATGTAATTAGTATATATCGGTATTATCTTAAACCTCATCTTTATGTTTATACAAAATTTTGTCTTTACATCTAAATGTTAAGCTGCAGTCTCATTGTAGTATCACAGATATACGTTTACTAAATTAATACATGTCAAATTACAATGTGAGCTAATTTACTATTCTAATACATGATGCAATAAATCAGGTACATGCAAAGGAGCTGGCAGAAGCAAATTCCCCATTCTGCCTTTCATGCACTAGTTCTTCCACAATAAATATACTATTAAAGAGTTTGGTTGAAATGCAAACTGCATCATAAAAATAGAAAAAGCATGAGTATTTGGCACAACACTACATTTGTATTCTTGCACAGATATGAACTAGTTAAGTCTTCATTAAAATGCAAATTAAAACTTGAATCTTGCCTCTTCATTTGTGGGTTACAGAAGAATTAGGACCAGGTGGATATTTCTATCCAAGAGGAATTAGTGTATTGGTGATCTCGGGTATATAGAAGAAATGTTGTGGACACTGGTTTACCATTGATGTACAGATTATCCCAGAAATGTGGTCTAGGATGATTCAAGGGATAGTTTTCTTCCCATTGAAAACAATGCGTTTATTAAAGACATATTTTATAGTTGCATTGTTCATGAATAAGCTGCATTTTTATATAAGCTTATATGGAAATAAATTGTATTAAATTAATTGGGATAATTCACAGATTGACATATATAGGATTGTGTGGTAAAATACATTATATATATTTTTTATATTGGTTAACTAATCCTTACTTATTCCTTATCTTTTTCACATTGGTAAAGTTGTTCAATTACTTTAGCATGAAATGGCATAGACTTTAATGAAATGAGCTGGCTGATTATGATGATCACGTTATACAGGAAAAGAGAAAAAAGACATATTAAGATTTTATATTTACTGAACTGCCTTAGGCATTCAGAATTTATCTAGATAAATTCAAATTATGAAACTATACAGTTTAATAATGAATGTAACTAGAAATTACTATTTTATATATCCTATAAAAAAACAAAACAGAAAAAATATGAGACACAGTAATAAACCCATGTAATCATATTAAATGAGAACAGACTTATTTCAGAAATGACACAATTCTATTAATCTATATTTAGCTGCATGCTTCTAGAAATGTAAACTGATAAATCCCTCCCCTCATGGCATCCATGTAATAAGCCTGCACTCCGCCATGGCCTCTCATTGGCTCTCTGTATATCTACAGATAGCCCTCGCTTAATTATCATCATTGGTACCAAAATCTTAGTCATTGATCAAGTTACTGCTTTATTCAACAACTGCAATTCTAGGACTCTTGGTTGTGGTTAAGTGATCTCTTAGGTCATTAGGCAGACAGAGTACAAGAGCTTCCTGATGAAATCCTCCAGTAGGCAGGCCTTTGACATTTAAATGTTCCTGCAGCCCACCAAAGGATTTCCACTCCACATTGTGCATGGAGAGGAAATTCTGCATGGTGCTGCAGGAATGGAAATCATCAGGATTTCAGCTCTGTTCCTATATGTCTGTGGAAATTCTTAGTCATCCAAGTCATGGTTGTTCCAAAGGTGCTTTTCAACAGGCAACTGAACCTTCTTTGCTTTTTCTTGAAGATATTTTGCTTTTCATCTAAGAAGCATTAACAGTTCTGACTGAATGCTAGGGAATGGAAGGATATATAATCCTTGCAGTCATCTGGTTGTTAGCACTTTGAAGGTGGGTTATTAGCTCTCTGAGAGTTGTTGAGGCCTCTTGAACACAAGGAGGAGAGGAGAGGAGAGGAGAGGAGAGGAGAGGAGAGGAGAGGAGAGGAAAGGAAAGGAAAGGAAAGGAAAGGAAAGGAAAGGAAAGGAAAGGAAAGGAAAGGAAAGGAAAGGAAAGGAAAGGAAAGGCAAAAGAGGATTTTTAGAGAAACATGGAAAGACGGGGGAAAAAATTGGAAATGACTGGCAACTTAAATGGCTAACATGAAACTGTTAGTTTGGCTAATTATCTTAGAAGGCTTTGTCTGTGAATGGCCCAAAGTCCATAAAGTACCTAAGGATGTGATTCAAGGGAAGAGTACAAAAGAAGACACAGTCAAGATTTTATTGATTGATTGCAGAGGACACTCAAAAAGGTTGAAGAAAAGTCTGACTTGTCAGATGGTTACTAGTTAGAACAAGATTACCAATCACTTTATCAGACTTAACTAGAAAAGTAGAAAATCTTGCAATGATAGGTAAGGATAAAAAAAATGCATATACCTGCATGCTTAGAATTAGAGTTAAAAATGCTCTCAATTTTATTTATGAAATCATTTCTTACCAGAAGGGGGGAAAGCTTTGTTTGCATTTGTATACAATTAGAAGCAGTAAATCATAACTCGAAGCTTGAGCCTGAGGAAATTAAATTATTTCTGATGTGTATTTTATCAGTACTGTAATTTCAATAAAATTGGGGAGGGATTGGATTGCTGTTTTGCATTCTCTTTCAATCAAATTGTTTGTACTATTAAACAACAAATTGTACAAAATCTCCCTCTGATTGTATCTTGAGTTTTTTGTACTACCTCTGAACGCAGAAAATTCTCTATATGCTAGAAATAATAACCATAAAATATAAATAAAATCATTAACTATTATAATCTTATATTGTAGATATATAAAATTAAAGTTCAGTTGTAAGTTTTACAGCATCAGTCACAAATATATTTTATCAAACCTTGGGTGATGATACCATATTTTCAATTCTACTGACTACATAGTTGAATATATTGCTTAAAATTGTTTTTAAATTATATCTTATCCCATTTTGAACCCCAGTTTTAATGGAAGAAAAGTAAGATAATAATGAATAAGTAAATAAATGAAAAAAGGAAGTACAACATTTTATACTATTATTTCCATGTTTGTATAATATAATAATGGAAATTGAGAAAGGATTATTTTTGTGCTGCTTCTAGCACAGAAAACATGTACACTGGAAAATTCTGATTTACATTTTGGTATACACATAATGATGGACTATATTCATAGAATCATAACAGTAAGATTAGTTAGACAGCTCATGTTTTATTATTCTCTTATGAAAAATAATATTTGTGTTAAATGAAATACAGCTTGTATTATAGTTTGCATTGCTCACCCAGACCTTAAAAGCTACTTTGAATAATTTCAACTTTAAATTTTAAAATATATTCTCCATTTTTTCATTAATTGACAGTATACAAAGTTAAGAAGGAAAGAATAGTTAAGAATAGAAAATAGAAAAGTTAGGAAATATAGAAGGAAGACCAGGAAAAGTGAACATATCTAGACTGACTGTTGCTAGAAGTAATGATGTATTGGAAAACTGATAATGGATCAATTCCCATTACATGGAATATGATTCTGTGGGGCAGTTTTTTCATATAGTATCTGCCACATGTTAAAAATAGCAAGAAGATGGATTGGCATAAGCAAACATAAATTTTCATGCTGATAGCAATGAGAAAACTTAACAAACTGCATGGAGGTTAGCTTTCAGTTAGACAATTGGTCTGGAGCCCAATACAAGACTAATGTTGATGTCATGAATTTGGAATCATCTCTCATTTATATTTATTGGCTAAAAGCTTATAGTTAAGTAAACTTAAACTCAATAGAATGTGAATTCTGTATTTGATTATGTTCTGTTAGAAAAAAAACTAAGTATGAATTTTATTCAAAGAACCTGAAGCTATGATTTACTAAAAAAAATGGAAAATTAATCAAGATGAATGTAGTTTTATTTCCTGAGGAACATTGATATATAGGAAACCTATTTCTTCCTGAGACATACATACAATGGTAAATAAATTCTAGATAGTGAAAAGATTAAGAAAGCTCTGCTAATTTGCTGTTATTGTGGTAATTGCTTTTTAAAATTAATTTCTTATTACATTCACAAAGATATTCATCACTTCAACAGCTGATAAATTGTCTACTTGTTCTATTAACTAGCATATTCTAGAATGAGAGTGTCAGGTTTTAGAATGGTATATGATGATTTTGTATATAATTTGCCTTTTCTATAAAAAACATTGTTCTATTTAAAGACAGGGTTGTTTTCTAAAGGTCCTGATGTCATATCCTTTCATTATATAATATAATATTTTGTCTTAATAATAAGGCAATGTTACATCCAATGTTGTATCTTTTAATATACCGTAGTCATTAGCAAGATTTCAAACAACTACATTTTATTACACAAATGAACCCTGAGATTAAGAAAAAGTTGCGAGATGATATGGATGTACATGATCTGAACCAATGAACTGTGGCCTGAAATGATATCACAAAATGTGCAGCATTAAGTGGAAGGTTAAACCTACTTGCATCTCGGTTCATTAAACGCAGTTAAAGTGCAAATTCCCTCATTCTGACAGTAGTAATCACAAGGGTTCACTTTCTGGTCACAGCGCTGATTTTTAAACCCCACAGAGCATCTGCAGAATTTCAGTAAAATACAGCTAAATAAATAAATATTCTACCTTTTTTTGCTGAATATCTTTTAAATGCAAATACACAGCTGAGAAAAAGCACAATAAGCAAATATGCTCCACTGATCATGGTAAGTCCACACTATTAGTGTTCATTAAATCTTACTGATAGCTTGGGAAACATAGAACTGGCACAGGACTCAACAGAATCAAGTTGATCCTTCTTTTGTTATGGCAGACAGCAAGCAGGCGCTTTGCAGTGCCTGATAATTGCTGGCCAGGAGAGATTAAGGACTATCTCTAGTCTTCAAATATCCATGGCTGAACATTACCTAAATTCTGAACTGATTCAGGTTTCTGACCAATTGAGTACACTGACATTCTATACTTAATAGTGCCCCAATTTATCAGGGTATTATCCAAGACAAAGAAGGGAAGCTAATAATTTCACATGCAGTCACTGCGCCCATATTAGAATTATGATCCTGCCCAATGAAGGCAAATATAATCTGCTCTCATGGAAGCACATGTTGCAGTCCTTAATTCTTGAATAATTTGTAATAAACAAACACATTTGTTTATTCATCATCCAGCAATGATGAATTTGGAAGAAAATCATTACATCCAAATATCTGACAATCTTTTCTTATATCAGAACAACTATGGATTATTTTAATGAGCACTCCAAGGACAATGATATTGAAATGTTTCACATACATTAAAATTAGGACGCTCATTTTAAACTTATTTCACACAGAACCTTTTACAAGAATGATATGTACTTTTATAATTACCATAACACAATTGCAATATATGTTTAAAGATTACGTACCAAAAAGTCACATCATATGGACCACTATGATTTAAGAATTAATTTTAAAATTTGGGTTTTAAATGCTTCCTTAGTACAATACTACTTCTGCAACCTTGCAAATGTTATTCATAAATATATTCATAAAATATATATTTATCTTTGAACAACAAATAAATATGCCTACTTCTCTAAGTAATGCAGTCTATATAATGATCAAAATAGATAACATAGAAATAGTATCATGTACTTAGGGGTGTCATTCTCCTATCCTTGCCATTGACAATTGTCAAAACCAAAACCAAACCTGGAGCAAAATGTCATTATCACAGCATCACTCTGAAAGAAGAAATTATATTGGCAAAGTGGCATTAGGAATCGTGGCTATAAAGATGTCCAAATTATTTCATGATACTCACAGACAGACAGGTATATTTGTCTCTATATCCAACTTGCAAGTCGCACCATTGTAGCAATAGCCATCACATAATTGGCAGCTGGTTGCAATTTTTCCGTTTGTGCAGCTATGATTTGTGGGAGGAAAACATGTCATTGTTAACTATGCCACTACTGATGAATGGGGTGCTTCAGTCATTCTATTGTTTTAATAGCATATTAAATTACTTTCCATGGTTAATGAAGAAAGCTATTACAGGCTGCTCAGCTTAACGTAGCATGGTTACTTAATCAGTTGTATGTTTGTTATATTGAATAAAGAGAGTTCAATTATATGTTTGCTATGCTCAACTAATTATGCAGCAAGTTCAGAGGCCTTGGCTTAGGGAGTAGTTGTTATAATAGATGTTGACAATTTCGTTGTTCAGTAGTAGTGACCAGAAACAATAGCTTTACTTACTGTTAATAACCTGACAACTTAAAAGCATGTGTATTTATATAACACAAGATATTTATCTCACTAATAACATTATTGTCAAGGGAGTAGAAATATGAATGATTTCCATCTCTGTTTCTTTGTTCTCATGCCCTACTGTGGCCAGGCCCCATTGATAGTTTAATGACACAGAAGTAACGAAAATAATTGATTGTGCAAGACCTGCTAGAGAATATTGAATATGATGTGAGGAAGATTAAAATATTTGGAGAAATGGTGGGCTTAAAAATAAATAATAAAAAATGGCAATATGGCAATATTGATCAAGAATGCTAATGTGGAAGATCTGAAGACATTGGAAATTAAAACTGGTTTTAAAATTGTGAAAATGGCACAGTACTTGGGGCTGATTCTTACTGATGAAAATTCTAAGATATATAAAGATAATTATGTTAAAATATGGAAGGAGATAAAGTTACACTTAAACAGATGGGAAAAACTAGATTTGTCATTGATAGGAAGAATTTCAGTAATTAAAATGAATGTACTACCTACAATGTTACTTCTATTCCAGACTATACCGATATTGATTAAATATATTTAAATTTATTTGGCAAAATAAAAAAAGAGTTAAATATAAGCTTTTACAGGATGCTAAAGGAAGAGGAGGCCTGGGTTAGATTATATTATGATGCTTGTTGTTTGGTATGGTTAAAAGATTGGATAACTTTAAAAAATGTAAAGTTGTTAGACCTTGAAGGTTCTGACTTGAGATTTTGGTGGTATGATTACTTGTGATATGACAAAGTAAAAGTTAACCTTGGTATTAAGAATGATATCATTAGGCAATCAGTTAGGCATGTATGGTGGAAATATAAAAGAAAATTGGGTGACAAAGTGTCTACTTTGGGTATCAGCCCATGAAGCACTACATAGAAAAGAGATGTTATTAGAATGTAGATAGATGACATATCAAGATTTATCGGTATTTGAAAAAGGGGGACTTAAGGTAACAAGAGAACAACTACTAAGTGAAGGATTTGTTTGCGATTGGTGTAATTATTATAGATTTTTTGAAAGATTTAAATTTAATAAAAAAGTTGTTCTTTTGCAGGAATTAAATCTGAATTGGATATCAAGTTCTGGAGATCAGCACTTGATCGCTAAAGTATATAAAATGTTACTTAAGGTGAATTTGGAAGATGAATATGTCAAAGATTGTATGGTAAAATGGTCAATTTTTTTAGTATAATGTTAGATAAATGGATAATGCATGGATTAATAGTTTAAAATTTACTTGGAATTATAGTCTGAAAAAATATTTTTATAAAATGATGTATCATTGGTATTTGATCCCAGAGAGACAAGCAAAATATATATATAGGGATTTCTAACAAGTGTTGAAAATATAATCAAAATCCAGGTACATTTTATCGTATGTGGTAGTTTTGTAAACATGTTAAAACATACTAGATAAGCATAATAATGATAATGCAGAAAATATTTAAACTATAGATATGAATTAAACCTGAAGTTTTTCTTTTAGGTACTATGGATAAACCAACTGAAAAGCAGTCTGAGACACTGTTTCTTTACATGGTGACCGCTGCTAGGATTATACTTGCTAAGCATTGGAAATGAAAATTGATGCCAACTATTGACTATTCTGGTGGGGTTGTGGGGTTGGGGAAAGGAGATGGTTTCATGTGCATGTACCACTTTCACAAATGCAGCTTTGCATGTGTGTGTGCATGTGCATGCTTACCCACCATTTCTGCGGCCCAGTTCTGAATGGGTTGTGGTCTGGCATTGGGCCTCAGACCAAGGATTGGGAACCCCTGGACTAGATAACTTTATAAGAGACTGGAAGCCGTGTGTGGACTTTCTATGTGTTAAATACAATAACAGATGGTTAACAGAAGGATTTGAAGATTAGTGTAATAGTTGAGCTAACCTATTGACTTTTTTTCCTTTTTTACATATATGATGTAATTACATTTGGGCAGACTTGATTATTAAACAGAGTTTTCCTCATCTGACATAAGAGCCTTGGTGGAGCAGTGGGCTAAGGCCTCCTTAAGTAACACCAGCTGCCTGCAATTAGTGCAGGTTCGAGTCCCACCAGGCTCAAGGTTGACTCAGCCTTCCATCCTTCCGAGGTAGGTAAAATGAGGACCCAGATTGTTGGGGGCAATTAAGCTTTGTAATAATGCCGCTTGGGGTGTGTGTGAAAGCCCTAACAAGCAGGCATATACATAGAATGAAGGCTACTGCTAAGCTTGTAAGCCGCCCTGAGTCTTCGGAGAAGGGCGGGATATAAATGGAATTAAAAATTAAAAAAACATATTTATTTAATACAGTAGTTTTATTAAATAAGGTTATAACTATTTGTAGACCCATTATGTAAGGGGATGGTTTTTTATTTTCAGCATCCAGCCAGGGTGGATTTTTTATATTTAATGTTTTTATGTTTATGTTTAATGTTAATGTTTATGTTTAATGATAATATTTGGCATTTGAGGCTTTTTTGTGCACATGAATATTTTTTTCTCGTTATTAGTGTTGGATGTTCATTTTTCTATTTTTCCGTTTTGTATTTTATTCTTGTTCATAAAAGAAAATAAAAAACAAAAAATTATGAAAAATGTACTATACAGCATATGTAATCTTCATATGCTCTACAATAGCTAATAAGAGGCAACAATTCTAAAACTGATAGTAATATCAGGTTTATCAGTTTTATTGAAACAAATCGGATATTAACATGAATTTTCTAAAAATGATATTAAATTTAATTCATGGTAGATTTCACAACAAATTCAAGAGTAGAGTGCACTACATAATACTCTTGTATATATTTTCTCTACCCTTTTAGTTTTCCATTGAATTAAACCTGGCATATACATATTGTAATTAATTTTTCAAAAAGGCAAAACATAAATATTTTTATCTACAAATTAATTACTATGGGACATTTACAATATGGATAATGTATAATTAAAATATTTTCCCACAATAATGTCTATGCACATATTTTACAATAGCACAGATGGCTACTGCAAATTGTACATTAAGGCATACTATTCTGATTTCATTAAATCTACTGAATTAATTATAGATGTGTTATAGATTTTTGATTAACAGATATATAAAGTTTTCTCTTTTTACCATATTTCTTACATAGTATCCTAATTTTCATTTCTATACAAGACTGAATAATAGTTCATTTTATATATTTTAAAATAATCTCATTCTAATTCATATCTGCTCAGCTTAATGTAGTTGCAGACAATGCAAAGTCTTGATCTATCAACGATAATGTTGGCTTACCCAATATTTACAAATATATGGATACTATACATTTCTGGCTATTCAATTACACGATTTATCACAGCTTTAACTTACTTGCACATTATGTCATCATTTTTCTTGTCTATGATGCACTGACCTCCATGACATTTTACACATTTGTCTGTTTCACATTTTGTGCCTTCATATTGTAGAGGACAGAAACATTCTACATTGCCATCATCAGCAATGATGCAAGATTCAGAATTAACACAATAATGGTGGCAAATATCTGCAATGAATACACACATATACATCCATAAGATGCCATACAATTATCCTCTTATAAGCATATTAATAAGCATATTAATAAATTGGTTGAATCAATAGCTATTTTAACAAGTTATCAAGCAATAAAATATTTTTTTCTTTATAGGACACATATATAGCTGAACTATACACATGAACACATTTATATTTACTGATTTCAAAGGTATAATCTAATAGATCTATTTGGGAAAATGTTCAAAATGAGTCAAAAATTTCTCAAACATTTTTTAAAAGTCCCTTTTTGTCAAATCACAAGGACGTTCCTTTATGGATTTTTTTTAATATTTGCCATTATTTTTTCCCCATCCCCAGCTATCGAAGAATGATATCTGATCTAAAGCATGTGGAACATACAGAATTCTTGTTTCACAATTAAAAAATAAAACAAAAAGGAAACAAACAAACAAAACCCCCTGAAACAAAATATTTTTACAGACAGTGGTGACCTCCCGTTTACAGGCATTAGTGAACCACTCCTGGAAATCTAAGAAAAAAAATGAATATATCATCCCAATTTGGCACTCCAGTTCTGTAGTGGCTCAGAACATGTGTTATAACTGCAGTTTTCTCAAAATGAGAACATGTCTTTGTTTTGTCACCATTATAATTAATTTAATTTAATTTAATAATTTGATTTCTATACCGCCCTTCTCCCGAAGGACTCAGGGCGGTGAACAGGGCAATACACAATAAAAGTCGAATACAAAAATTAAAAAGCCATTAAACATCATGCCCATAAAATCAATACATATTAAAGTTAAAACTAGTTTTAAAAACCCAACCCCATCCTGTCAGACCAGGCCAGCTTGTTCGAAAAAGAATGTTTTGAGATCGCGCCGGAAGGAGCGAAGGTCGGGGACCATCCGGAGCTCAACCGGTAAGCAGTTCCAAAGGTCTGGTGCACCCACAGAGAACGCTCTCCCCCTGGGGCTCACCAATCGGCATTCTTTGATCGGCGGCACCCTGAGGAGGCCCTCTCTGTGGGAGCGCACTGGACGGAGGGAAGTTGACACCGGCCGCAGGTGTTGCCATAGGTAATCCGGACCCATGCCGTGAAGGGCTTTGTAAGTCATAACTAACACCTTGAACCTCACCCGGAGAGCAACCGGTAGCCAATGCAGCTCGCGGAGCAAATTATAGCCCTTTCATAGGACAATATTGCAATACCACAACATAAATTATGTCTTTAAAGCAATTTTCTTATTATACAATACAGTTAGTTCTCTTCTTACAACTATTCATTTAGTGACCATTTGAAGTTACAACAGCACTGAAAAAAGTGACTTATGATCAATTTCACCCTTAAAACAGTTGCAGCATTCCAATGGATCACATGATCAAAATTCAGGTGCTTGGCAACTGGCATGTATTTGTGACAGTTGCACTGTCCCAGGGTCATGTGATCACCATCTGTAACCTTCCCGCCAGCTTCTGACAAGCAAAGTCAATGGAGGAAACCAGATTTGCTTATTGACTGCATGATTCACTTAAAAACTGCAATGATTTACTTAATAACCGTAGCAAAAAGGTAGTAAAAAGAGACACAACTCACTTAATAACTGCAACTACCTCGCTTAGCAATGGAAATTTTGGACTCAATTGAAGTCGTAAGTCAAGGACTACCTATACATGTGTGAAGAGTTTGCAACTGCAACACAATGATCCTGTACTTTTCTAATATTGTCTATCAGAGGAAAAAAATATCACATTTTTATAAAATTTAAATAAATATCATCCCTTTCTCATATTTGTTCATTAGTAGAATTGGGTTACCTAATATATTTCATTATTTTAGATAATATTTTTAGATTTTAAAGGTATCACAATAGTATATAACACAATAAATAACTTTGCACCTTTACTTTTATATTTGAATGAATGAATTTATTTCTGCCTGTTTGCAGAGACTGAAACAATTTGTTTTTAGGTAAGTTTCAAGTAAATATATTTTTTCTCTTAATCTGTATGTCCATTTATGCATGATTTATGTGATCTATTATTTTCAGAATTGCAAGCAGCTGATATTAGGATTCATGTTGCTTATTTAACAGAATCACCAGCAATGAAGGATATTTTGTTTTTCAGATATCCAAATTACATTTAATAATTTCCCAAATGGAAGGATGATCAGTTGATTTCAATAAAACTAAATGTGCACAATGCAGATAATTTTTTTGTTGGTCTCATTATTAAATGCAATACGATAATATAATACTTTTTACAAGGTTTTCTATATACTGAAATTTTATTATATTAATAAGTAGCAATTTCCGTCATGACATCAGTCAATTTTTCACATCAAATAGATGGCTGTTTAAAAGTACAATACCAGATATAAGACAATTCTTGAATTTGGTACTAACTTGGTGCTGAAAAAGAAAAGCACGTGCATCATGGCTCTTATAAATATATCAACTATCAAATATAGAACAGGATTTTATTTTATATATAAATGAATAAACATTTTGAGGGTTTGTAGTTTATAAAATTCTTAGTGTTCAGCTTGGTTGTTTACTTGCAGATGTTTCATTACTTGATGATGTTACCTAAATAACCAAGCTCAGACAATACCACAGATTCCATGGTTCAGCCCTGAGCTATAGCTTTTACATTTTATTGTATTGAAACTTGAGAATATATCAAGTGAAAATATCTAGCAACTGAACAATTGATAGCAACAACTGGGATCCACTAAGACTAAATTATATCCCTTCAGAAAATCAACTTTGTCACATTATTGCATGGTGGTGAGATTCATATTTGCCACAGAGAAATCAAAATTAAGTTTGAACACTTGTACTTGTAGCTCCTGGGACTAGTGTAGCAACAACATAACCTGACAGTAAAAACCTAAATTTTAGATTCCTTGGCTTCTAATGTCCTGTAATTCTATGATTAGGCTCTACAGAGACTAAGGCTTTAAATAAATTGAGAGTAGGTGCTACAATTGTATTTAGAAGGCTGAAGAAAGCAGACAAGTGGAAACTGACTAAGTTATTCTAGAATCTTGGCTTCACTAAAATAACCGATTGAACTTCCTCTTCCTAAATGATCTAAATATACCCACATTTTCTGTGGAGGAAAAAGCTAAGCCTTGTATTTCTGTTCATGTTAAAATTTGTCTCAGGCTCATTATATATAAACCTTGGTATTTGTGCATGCATGTAGACATGCATGTATACATATACTACAAACGTGGATATATAAGAATACTGCAACCTCTCTAAACTGTATTCCTGAAAATGGAACTGTAACATGTTAGATGAGAACAATGTCAGTGAAACGTATTTTATTTTTCCCAGTACTGTATAATAATAGGGATGTATTCCAGATACTCCATCTAATATATTACTTCCAGATGCTACATCCCACATCTTAATTTTTGAAATCGCTTTAAAATTATGTGTAATTCTTTCCTTAGTTTTTTAAAATGCCCCACCTTTTTCCTTGCTAATAATTTTCATAACATTTTCCGTCAAAGTTTAACAGAGAGCACAAAAATAACCCCGCTGAACTCAAAAATGTTTTTTCTGAATAACTGGGGGGGTCTATATTTCTATACTTTTGTGTTATATTCTTAAGAAACAGGCTACGAGTCACTGATTACCATCAAGAACATTCATATGATTACTTTTAGAGTACTCACTATGAAATTGCAGAACTTCTTGTGTGCCCCCAGAATTCATAATAGCAATGTAATAAAATAACAAATGTCCATAAATTCTTTACAAACATTTTGATTAACCTGGTATCTAATGACACTTTAAGAAATCATAAATGGCACTCTGATCTTATTAATAAGTCAGATTACATCAAAGTTTAGGTATACAAGTGCTGCCATTGAACTTCAAAGAAGTGCTTTGTCTTCACTTTCCCCTTACATATTAATTTAAATGTACAGCAGAAAAGAAGATTAATTTATTCATAATTCTATTGTTTGAAACTACCTTCCCTTCTCTCTTTCAGTTTTGGTCTGCACTGCATTAAGAAGAAGTTATTAGAATTTATGGTGAAAAAGACTTTTTGTGTGTGCGTATGTATTCTCATTTATTTTTCATAAGGGTACACAGCACACCTGGACTACAATTTGAAGAATAAGGTAGTGCTAAAATGAAAAAGCACTTTTTATACTCTCTCTCTCACACACACACACACACATTACTAAATCACTCTATATATATATATATATATATATATATATATATATATATATATATATATATACACACACACACACACACACACACACACACACACATATATATATATATATATATATATATATATATATATATATATATATATATATATATATAAGTAAAAGGTAAAGGTTCCCCCGCACATGCATGCTAGTCGTTTCCAACTCTAGGGGTCGGTGCTCATCTCCGTTTCAAAGCCGAAGAGCCAGCGTTTGTCCGAGGACGTCTCCGTGGTCATGTGGCCGGCATGACTAGACGCCAAAGGCGCACAGAACGCTGTTACCTTCCCACCGTAGTGGTCCCTATTTTTCTACTTGCGTTTTTATGTGCTTTCGAACTGCTAGGTTGGCAGAAGCTGGGACGAGTAACAGGCGCTCACTCTGTTACGCGGCACTCGGGATTCGACCCGCCAAACTGCCGACCTTCTGATCGACAAGCTCAGCATCCTAACCTACTGAGCCACCGCGTCCCTTATATATATATATATATATATATATATATATATATATATATATATATATATATATATATATATATAAATTGCTCAAAAAAATAAAGGGAACACTTAAACAACACAATGTACTATATTTAATAGTAGAATGTCTTATCTTGTGTTCCCTTTATTTTTTTGAGCATATATATATATATATATATATATATATATATATATATATATATATATATATATATATATATATATATATATATATATATATATATATATTCTGGATGTACTGTACAGTATGTTGTCAAATGATTGCTTTTAAAAACTGAAAAAAAATAGCAATTCAGTTCTTCTGATTTTTGTTAATTATGCTCCACTTATTCTGTACTTACAATCTTGACATCGGTCCCCTGTATGTTCAGGTTGACACTGACAGTGGGGCTGATTTCCAGCAGTGACAGTGCACGTTCCTCCATTCTGACAAAAATGATCGCAGACTGTTTTATTGCAATTTGGACCTGTAAACCCCAGTGTACAAATGCATGCAGGTCTTCCTACAAGACAAAATGAAATATCTGGTAGGGTAGCTCTACTTATGTACACCTTTCTGATTCATACTGCTGTGTTATAGAATATAGATACTGTAAATCAATTGGCACCATAAAACATCTATAAATATTTTAAACACATTTACTAGTATGTGTTATGTGGGTTAGAGACCTGCAAAGGTCATCATTGCAAGGATTGGCCATAAACCTACTTTTCATCATTGTTATAACTGTAATTGGCTACTACATGAGGTAGTCAATGAATGAGAACTACTGTATATGATTTAAAACCCTTGATTTTGCTTTTTATAATTTCTTTAAAATCCATTACAATAATTTGTTTTATCTGAAAATAGCTCATATTATTTTGAGTTTTAATTACATTTTCCATATATATGTTTCAATTAACTGATGACATTTTCTGTGTTCAGATATTATCTTACCAAATCTGAAGAAAATGTACACATTTTAATTAAAGCTATCCATAAGATCCACAATGGAATTTCCCCAAACAGTAAACTATAAGAAAACAATGACTGAATCTACAATTTGTCAGTGGAATTTATTCAACTAATTAAAATTTGTGTACAGATAATGAGTCTAAAACTTACAATTCTTTTATCTCCTCATATAGCAAATAATGCCTTACTGTGAATTTAATTATTTCCCGTTATAATAATTAGCAATACTAATACTAGTAATATAATAGTGTATTTACAGACTGATTTCCAACTTACAGAAAATCAAACGACAGAGCAACTTAGATTAAGAATATCACCCAATAATATGTAAACATTGAAAATGTATTGACTATAACATAAATCTACTAATCAAATATATTTAACATTTGAACTTGTACAGAAACAGGGCATAATAAAATTAAAAAAAAAACTTTCATCGGAATGACTGAGGATTGAGCCATTAGTAATTAGTTTAAATAATCATTCTGCAATTTAATTTACATTTGATTGGGAAAGTTTTAGTAGGTAAATAAGTAAATAGGCTATAAAATAAAAACCATCATTATCCAGAATTATGTTATTCAGCTATTTAGCTATTTGATATCTTAATTTAATCATTACTAATCTCTGCTTTTTACTTTTTAATCCCCATTCACTATCCAATTCAGAATTAGAATAGAACAGAGCTGGAAGGGACCTTGGAGGTCTTCTAGTCCAGCCCCCTGCTCAAGCAGGAGAACCTACACCATCTCACACAGGTGGTTGTTTAGTCTCTTCTTAAAAATCTCCAGTGATGGAGCGCCCACAATTTCTGGAGGCAAGCTGTTCCACTGGTTGATTGTCCTCTGTCAGGAAGCTTCTCCTTAATTCCAGGTTGCTTCTTTATTTGACCAGTTTCCAACCATTGTTTCTCATCCTTCCCTCTGGTGCTCTGGTGAACAACATGACCCCCTCTTCCTTGTGGCAGCCCCTCAGATACTAGAATACTGCTATCATGTCTCCCTTATTTTTTCTTTTCTTTAGACTAGCCAACCCCAAGTCCTGAAGTCATTCTTCCTATGTTTTGGTCTCCAGGCCTTTGATCATCTTAGCTGCTCTTCTCTGATTTTTTTCCAAACTCTCAACATCTTTTTTGTGATATGATGACCAAAATTGGCTGCAGTATTCCAGGTGTGGTCTTACTAAGGTTTTATAAAGCAGTACTAATACTTCATGTGATTTTGATTTATTCTTCTGTTTATAAAACCCAGGATAGTATTAGCTTTTTTGGTTGCTGCTGCATACTGCTGGCTCATAGTCAACTGATAATCCACTAGGACTCCAAGGTCCCTCTCACAGTTACTGTTTTTGAGCCAGGTCTTGCCCATTTTGTACTTGTACCTTTGATTTTTCCTGTTAGATGTAAAACTTTGCTTTTCTCCACAATGAAACTCATTTTGTTGGATAAAGCCCATTGTTTAAGCTTGTCAAGATATTTTTGGATCCTGAGTTTGTCTTCTGGGGTTTATCAGTAGGGTCAAATCCTGTGAGAGTTATTTGTTTGTTATTTGGTTCAATTGGGTGGAACTTTCTTTCATACGTTAGGATTTAGCTAGAGTTGCCTCTAAGTTCCTAACTTTTTCCTGTAGTAGTTCACATAATTTGCATCTAATGCATGTATAGTTTGGCTATTCCTTTGGCATGAGCACATACATGGAACATGTATTGCCTACTACAATAGTATCAGTCACCTGTTCCATGAGTTTGTTGTTTGAAACTCCCTCTTTTTGGTTGGTGGATGTGCTTTGCTGCTAGCCTTGTTTCTAGCTTCTCTGTTCTGGGTAAGTATGCCTATTTTTCTATCCTTTTTTCTGCCTTTGTGCTACCTTGTTATTTATTTAACCTTCTTACTATTGTGTTAGTTTTATTTAGCCGCCTTACATGCCCAATTCAGTACAGCCTTAAGTGCAAATACTATACCCAAATCCTCCTACAACCTTTATTGGCCAGCCAATATAGTTAACAGGATATCAATGAAATATACTCTCACAATCATTTAGTAAACTAAGGGAAAACTTAGTGGGGTGGCATGTATTTCAGCTCTCTATTAAGATAATCTAAGAGTATAACCCATTACACAAAATCAACTACTGATGAAGGAATATTTTATCAGTCAACTTTTGCCCTATTCTACAAGTAGTGACTATGGTAGTAACCTCTGCAGTATGCTCTCTACCTAAAAGATTAAAAGTTGCATCAAATATGGATGGGACTTACAAAGAGTTTTTCACATCTCAACCATTTTTTTAGGATCCTCATCCTGCTATCTAATAGGCACTCATTCGTTGTTGCAATTCTTTCCAAAAGCACTAATCTGCTGTGAAGAATAATCTTTTCTATTACCATTATAAGAGAACATATAGCTGCCCTCATTTCTTCTCAATTAATGTTCTGACATAGTTATCTGTATCCTGGAGTTAAATATATGTTAAAAAGACACATATGTTATGTTTTAATGATTGTTGAGCACATTCAGCTTATTAGACAATCTCACTCTGTTTTTTTTCCCTGTACTGAATTGCTGAATATGCCAGGTTAATCAGTTTCTAAGAAATAATTTCATGTGTCTTTAATATTATGAGACAAATTTGAAGAGAGGTAGAAACACCATATTGTTCTTCAAGTTCAATACCTCAATTTGTTACTTTAGGTGAGAGTGACTTTAACATTAGCTATACTGGCCCCTCATGACTCATTTGGCATTAATAGCAGGCTAACATTTTCATCACGGAACACAGAAATATTAAATCAAATAAAAATCTTTATTGCAGGCATTGACCACTGCAAAAATAATGTAAAATTATCTATCATAAATTAGGGAACAGGTAGCTAGATTAGAATGATCTAATTGATCAGAACTATGCAAATTTTTAGGAATAACTGTAAATCCTTGGAAAATTTCCATTATGTTTGTAGTTGGTAAGAGGAAAAATGAGTGCCTGAATTGCAGTTCTTCTGTCAAATCTGCCATATAACCCTTGACACTGGACGTGAGGTTTCTACACTCTCATATTGCAGGGAAAATGAGGAAGCCATTCCTAGCAAATTTTCTACATGTCACTATCACTTTTTTCTAGAAGAAAATCAAAATCATATGGGTTTTAGTGCTTTATGCCTTAGTCATAAATCTCAGAAATTTTAATGGCTAATAGTAATGATATAACTTCAGAATAACTGTTTTCCATTGCCTACAATAAATAAATCTATAAATAAATAGAGAAAATTTAAAAAATATATATTTACCAAGAACCGAAGCTATGCATGTTCCTCCATTCTGACAATAATTGTTACAATGGTTAACTTCACATCTGTCTCCTGAATAACTTGGCCAACAATAACATCTTTGGTCACCTTTTTCATTTATAACACATCTACCTCCATTTTCACAAGCCAGCTTACAAGTCTCATCTGTACTTAAGATATAAACACAAAGGTCATGACAGGAGATGATTATCATTATCATTGTTCGTCCAGGAGATGAAATTAAAGAGCCAGAATAAAGAAACTGCTAGGATAGAAGAGCATTAATGGATACAAGATCCCTTGCAGCCATCCAGTCTTGTTCGCTGCTCATAATTCCTATGAACAACATATTCAGCTGAATTTTTCAGCTCAAGGCCTTGCAACTAGTAAAGTTCTGCAAAGCACTCTGCTGAATAAGTCATACAGCACATTGGTATAAGCAAAACATCATTCTTGAAGCACTGAAGTAGCACTAACCTCCAATAATCTTGACATAGTTCCTTTGAAGTCTCTCCTAGGTATTCTGAATTAACGTTCTGCATATGCAGGTAACACTTCAGTTGGAATCAGTTGCAAAAAGAATGGTTATGGGGAACTGGCATGCCGAGCTGTGAAAGTTACCAAGCTTTCGAGTATTAAAGCATTAAAGCTATGAATATAAATGTTTTGTTTGTGCCAGTTTTCTTTGTAAATTCTTTGCACAAATCTAATCTTAGTATAATTGGTACAGCAGATTGGTGCACTGATGTTGAATTAAAATGTTGTAGCAGCATCATAACAGAAGTAGATTTTTCCAAAACTGATAATGTTCAGATGTACTGAATATGCAACTCCCAATTGTCATATTAGTAAACTGCAATATTTATTTCTTTGCCAACTTTGTGTCTTTATATTTATATGTGGAAACTGATGTGGTTATTGTTATCATTGTTGTGATTCATTTGTTTGGTTTTAACCTCGCTATGGCTGTTTTGTTCATGTAACCTGTAAGCTGCTTCAAGGTTTTTGATTGCAGAAGAGCAAAAGCATAGTATATAAATAAATAACAGAATTGAGAGGTGCTGTTGTCATTTAAAATATGTAAACTTAGTGGGAGGGAACTTCAGATCATAGAATGCAACTTTTAGGTAGATTTAACTTTAAAAGCCAACAATTTAAAAGCCAGGTACTAATCAAAATGAATATCATTTTTCATTTTTTACTTTAATAAAATGCATTCATTTACTTAGATGTTAGACATTGAAAGAAATATAAAAATAGAGAATTTAGCATCATTTACTCATCTACAATTACTTCAAATAAGAATAAGTTCTTAAACAACTGTCAATGCCCACCTAATATGTTCAAATCACTGCATTTTCCATTAAACATTGCTTTTCCTTCCGGACATATGCAAGCTGCACCTGAAGGATTGAGTAAACACAGGAACTCACAGGTTAACTGCAGACAAGGATTGAGAGCTATTTGGAAGGAAAAAAGAAAGAAGCATAATATGGATTATTTTTCAAGTAAATAATGAATTAAGAAGCAAGGCCCTTACAGTATAGACATTAGTTTTAGCCCTGAGCCTGTCCCTCAATCCCATTAATACAAGAAAAGGGAACAACTTCAGATGAATCCTGATCCTCTGTTTTCAAGGACATAAATGGATTTTCAGACAAGAAGTGATAAGCAATTTGAACTCCTATAGTTTATGGGAGCCATAAACTCAAATACAAGAAACTGTTTCATGTAGTGGTTAAGACTTTAAATTAGAAACTGGGAGAATTATGAAGCCAGATGGGTGATCCTGAGACAGTCACTTCCTAGGAGGGAGGCAATTGCAAAACATTTCTGAAAGACTTTGCCAAGAAAACGGCAGGGGTTACTTCAGGCATCACCAAAAATCTTATTCCTAATGCTATCCCAAGTTCTCCCAAATAGTTCATTTACTAAGTCCCTAAAATCTTATGTGCATGGGAAGGGGAGAATAAGTTATATATTTATTTTGTATGTTATTTTGAATAATAAAATATTTTATTTTTTCCCTGAAAATAATAAAATATACTCACAATGTATTTGTTTGTAGCGATGTGAAATCAAGGTACTTTTTGTTTTATCAGTCTCCAAGTTCAAATATTCTACAGCACCATGGCCAAATTTTTGCACTCTAAATGCACCATTTTTAGGTCCAGCTCCATATATATAGTTCTCAAAAATATCAATTCTATGAGGATGTAGTAAGCCTTAAATAGGTAAAAAGAAATACACATTTCAGTTTAGATGCAACATGTCTGTACCAACAGAAATGATAGCATTCATCATTCAGTATTTTTAGGGTGCACTGCAACAAAAAGGAAGGGTGAAGCTTTTATACCTCTAGTCATTTATATTTTCTTTCTTCTGAACAGGGAGTTCTTATCAACAGAACACATGGAGAATCTGAATTAGTTTTTACATTATAGAAAGTTTCCTCAATTAAAATAATTCAAATAGGAATGGTATTAATTATTATCATTTTCTAATACATATGCAGAGGCATCAAAAGATACAAAATCCTATAAACCTTACAATAAAGAATAATCCTTTGTCCCTTTGTTCATTGACTTCAATTTGGTTGGAAATTTAAAAAAAAAACTCTAGGAGAAAACCAGATCTTGGGGGATATGCATATGCACGTGAACAGAAAGACGTACACACATACATGGAGTGAATGTTTTAAAAAATCTACACACCCCTATTAAAATGCAAAATGCCTGGCTTTTGAGAAGTAAAAAAACAGACCAAAATAAATCACTTCAGTTTTTTTCCAGCTTTAATACAACATATAGACTGTACAATTCAACTGAAAAATGAATATACTGTCAGAATCCATTTATATCACATTTCATAAATGTATAGGTAGAACAATGTGCTTATTCTGGGGATTCTGCCATCTCTCCGAAGGGGGGGAGAGGATAGACTTTAGGCGATCTTCAAACAACAGGGAACATTTGAACTGGGGGAGGGAGGGGGAGAGACAGATCTGGATTGCATCTTCATTTACAACTAAAAAGGAAAGCAATAACCATAAAACCAAGGAGAGTTCCCTTTCCCACGGAAGGGCCTGACCAAATGGATGAGGGGAGGGGCTGAAATGGGAATTCTTTATATAGGATTGAAATGTAACTTTGTTAGATTCCGTCTTGTATTGCCACAATCGATTCCATCCTAGTAAACATTTTCCTTTTGGACTAAACTTGCATCCAAGAGTTCTTATTTCCTAAGATGTGGATTGAGGTGGGTCCTGACATATACCTTACCAGTAGGGGTCCTTAGGCAAAGACTCCTTAACACTTCACCTGCCTACCTCAGATATGAGAGTCAAAAACTAGGAGAGTCATAATGGCTCAGATGGTGCCTAGAAGTATCATAAGGTCTGTATCAGATGTTGGGGAACCAGGATAATCTGACAATAAATAGGTTACTGGAACAAACCATGAATAAACAAAACAAAGGGACCTGGAATTGATGGAATGCTACTACAAGAGCAGATGTAATGAGATATGATATATGAAGCAAATGGAAGAAAACCTATATCTACACAAATTGAGAAACAGCTAGTGACCCAAGCGTCAGCATAGGGAAGAGAAAGCTGTTCTCACAACTAGATAGGCTAATTATACATTACATCCTGGACTCAAGAAAACCCAGAAGAACAAGTATATGTGCAGCCAATGCCTAAAAGTGGAATGATATTGCCACTCCCTACATTACAAAACACATAAGTTTATATGAGGTATAAGATCATAGAAAAACAGAATTCCAGAGTTGGAAGGGACCTTGGAGGTCTTCTAGTCCAACACGCTGCTCAGGTAAGAGCCCCTTTACCAGGGTCAGCATCCTTAAATACTCAAAGAGCCACTTGGAGATGTTTTCCAGAGGGGGAAAAAAACACTGGGAGCCGCAAAACACTCATGCGCATGTACACACGCAAGGGGGGGGGGAAATTTGATTGAAGAATTTAATTAAAAGGAAATAGAGGCTGCTGTGCACGAGTTCTCTCTCTCTCTCTCTGTCTCTCCCTCCCTCTCTCCAAACTTCTGCTCACCTGGCAAGCTGGCTTCACTCTGTTCTGGACAAGCTGACACACATTCTTATTGGGCTGGCTCTGCTGCTGCATCCTGCTTCCTGCTTCCTGTGGAGACGCAGCAAAGGCAGGAGCCCCACCCAATAAGCTTGTCAGCTTCTCAGAGAACAGCGTGAGTTACACACACACACACACACACACACAGAGAGAGAGAGAGAGAGAGAGACAGAGAGAGAGAGAGACACAGAGAGACAGAGAGATGGAGAGACAGAGAAGGAAAGCACAAATGCCTCTCTATGTCTCTGTCTCTCTCTCTGCAAATGGCTGGGAACCGCAGAAGGCTGAAAGAGCCGCATGCGGCTCCAGAGCCGCAGGTTGCCGACCCATGCCCTATACAATTCTGGACCAAAGGCTGTCTAATCTTTCCTTAAGAATCTCCAGTTATCTTAATTTATTTTGCTTATTTGTAAATTTAAAATTTATAAACTAGCTAAACAGTCAATCCTCATGACCAATTACTAATGCTCAGTGGAGAAGTATATTCAGATAGTATACTTGAAAATGCCAATAGAGCCCTCATAACAATCCTTAGTAATGCAAACCAATAAACTGTATACATTACAGCCTCTGTAATCCTGGAGGTGATTGATTACACAATCAAGGTAAGAAGTGGTAGATTCACTCCCATCCCCTGGAAAATGAGGTTAGAAGCTAAGATCAAGGCAACTTGGAGAGAAGTTAGTAAGCTGGTGGAACTACTTGGCTACTGAAAACAAATACCAGCTCCTGTTTCCATGTGAAGCCCTAGAGACTGCTAAACAAGGTTTTAGAGCACTGGCTACTAGTTTAAGAAGATATATTAGAGAAGCAGAGGTCAAGAAGATAAATGTCTTGTTCTCCAAAGAACCAACTAAAACATAATCCCAAGTGCAATGCAACAATACAGGAACAGCAGAGACACAAATAGTAGAAACTGAACAAAACTGAAAGAACATATAGGAGAAAGAAAAGATATGGCTGGATAGTAATAAAGAGACAAAAGATAATTAACACCAATGGAGTAAAACTACCAGGTCATACCAGACATAGAGCCTAGCTACAAGTACCTTGATATCCCACAGTCATATGGCAGCCAGAAATACAAGATAAGGAAGACAGCAACTTCTAAATACCATCAAAAAATAAGGACCTGAAGACCCAGCTCAATGAAAAGAACAAGATCCACACCATCAATCATCAACACGTATGCCCTGCCAGCTATTAGATACCTTGCTGATATAGTGAATTGGCTCAAGAAGGACATGGAGGCTGCCAATGTGAAGACCTGGAGGCTCCTCATAATGTATGGAGACTTCTACCTGAAGCCCAACACCCAGAAACTGTACAGCAGCCAGAAAATGGGCAGGTGGAGTCTGAGGAGTGTCAAAGCTACTGTCCAGAACAAAACCCAGAGTGTCCACATGAGTAAGATGGCACCCATTGATATGGTGCTGAGAGAATTCCTGAGGTAGCAGCAGATATGGAAGGATGTTTAGACAAAGGAAATACTACAGGAAGACAAGATTCTGTATGGGATGTACCATCAACAGATAATGGAAGATAATGATCAGCACTGAAGCACTGACCATAGCAGCACAAGAACAGGCACTAAGCACCTTTAGAAAGACCTCACAATGTAAGATGCAGGCAGGAACAGCATATATTCAACAGTCCAAGCAAGTAACTGCCATTGTGTACAGGAACATCTGTGTAATGTATAGTCTAGACCCGCCCAAGTCCAAATGGAAGATTCCACAGAAGGCCTTTGAGAATAACAGGGCTAAGATCTTGTGGGACTTTCAGATCCAGATTGATAGGTAGGTACTGGCCAATCAATACTATCACAGATATTGTGATAGTAGACAGGACAGAAGATAGCGATGGTCATAAATGTAGTTGTGCTAAGTGACAGCAAAATCAGGAAGAAGGAGTCTGAGAAGCTGTAGAAGTACCAAGGCCTTAAGTAGGAATTAAAGAGAGTGTGAAAAGTAAAGGTCAAACTGGCTCAATGGTGGTGTGAACACTCAGAGCTGTGACTGCAATGCTGAAAGAATGATTCCAAAAGATCCTGGGAACATTAGAGCTCTCTGTCCAGAAAAGTGCAATGCTGGGAACAGGTAAGATACTGAGCAGAACCCTCAAACATATATATAAATATATACTTACCTTGTTTGCTGCCAACACATATAATTGAATCAGAGCCATCAAAACGAATACTGCCAATTATTGATAATTCAAAATCAGCCCAGAACAAGCGTTGACTGAAGTTATCAACCACTAGACCTGTAAGCATATTATTTAATAATTTGAATTTAAAACACTGTATAAGAAAATGATCTCCTAGTCCTAGATATTTTTACATCACTATACAAAACAATAGGTGAGGTGTTCTTCTAGATTTGGATTTCTCCATAGAACACTGCAGTTAGTCCCAATGTGCAGATAGTTATGTAACACTTGACATAGTTAAATCCATCCTTTCACAAAGATGCACAAGAACAGTGGCTACAGTGTTTGAGCATGCAGTTGTTATATACAACAACTGCTTGATGCAAAAGTATTTGAGAAAGAATTCTGGTATAAATCAGGAACTGCCTATACAGTAGTTTGTATTTGGATGTTACAACATTAATGGAATAAAAGAGGACCTAAATTAGAGGTAAAAATAAATTTGAAGGAAACCCCTCCATCCTTAACACTTCCTAGACTACATATTTAAATTGAAAGTCATGTTTCTAGACTTGATGCAGTTCCCAGTTGCAAAAAATGAAGATATTAGAAAAAGGTTATCAGAAATACATGCTACTTAGGAAAAACTGCTTTCCATCACACTAAATACGCAAAAAAGTAGAATAATTCAGATACTAGTATAAAATGGATACAAAAAAATTAAGAGATGGTGGTAGAAAATGTATGCTAAAAATTAAGCAAATTAAAATGTATGCTAAAAATGTAAATGTAAATATTTTTAAGCAGATTATTTTTTAAATCACAAATATAAAAGGGAAAAAGATGGAATTAACTTAAAGAAGAAAAACATGTAATGAGAAAAATCAAACTTACCACATTCATTTATTTAACTAAACTGGCTACAAATTTAATAAAATAAATCTATTATAAGGTTTCATAAAACCACTATAAGGTCTAAGTAACTAAATGAAGACATATCCAGAACCAATGAATTGATCATAATAAATAAGTTGAATATTATTGAATTCCTATATTTTGTCTGCTCACAACAAAGTACTACACTTTGCAATATTGATTTCACATTCAGCATTAATTACAGTGGAATCAATGTACATTTTCCAAAGTAAAAATTTGTTTGTAATGAGTATTACTGAATTCTAATTCAGACTAAGATTGGCCATGCTTGACATCTGATTTTCACTTCAGAACAATCACAAACATTACAGCTATCTACTGTACTTTAAATCAGTTCCAACTTTTCCCAGGATCAGTGTGGACATTTAATTTAGACTTTGTTCAATCTTTGACAAAAGAACTTTTAAAAAACTCAGTAATACAGGAGTTTGTTCAGAGTATTGCAGTCTGCCACTGCTTTGTTAATATTTTAAAGTACACTTGATTCATACACTGTAAATGATACGTAAAACTTTTATGCCAATACTGAGAACACTTATGTATGCAAATAAGAATAATAATTGCTCCTAACACTAGTACATAAGGGCAAAAACAGAAATAATATAACATTGTATTAGTCTTTCTTGTTTCTCAGAAGGATTCAAAACAGTCTTTTTTAATTGCTTGTTTTGCTACTGTAAGTTTCCAGTATTTCTCTGATTCCCAGGATTTCATTCTATACCAAGGAAACTTATGTATAGTATTCTATAGCAAAAATATCACAGATATATTTAGGATGTACAGATATCTAATGCCACAGTTTGTATAATGTATGCATAAATGTACTTACAAAAAGCTGTAAATTTTTCATGCCAGTTTCTTAAAGTGTATGTTTATATTCTTTGCATAACTTTTATATATTACACCTACATTCTAAAATCAATATAAAGATTGTTAGGTCAACTCTGTTATATTGTTAAAAAAATGTTTCCTAGTAAAATTCGAGTTTAAGGAATGGTTATAATTTTAGGATTATATCACACTGAAGGACATTGTTTACTGTACAAATAAGAATGATGTGAATGCATTATTTCCCACATTGTCCTTCATTTTTCTTCTTAGTCATATGTGAAGATAATTGCTTACCTGTATCTAATATTATCAATGATTGATTGAATAAAATATTAATACTAATTTATCTGTATAATGAACTTTAACAATGTGAATATTATTGATTTATTTGTATGCTGCTCATTTTAATAGTCAGAAAGCAGCAGTTGTGTAATCCTTTTTACGAACCTGTTAGGTTAGTAGGGAAATATCACATGAATTGATTTCTTATTTTTCTTATTTTAAAATCTTTTATTTTATTTATTACCTTATTTTATTATAATAAAATATTTGAAATTAAAAAAAGATGTAATGGTCAAATGCAGCTATAACTTATTTGCCATCATGTATGGAAATTTTTAAAATTGTTTCTTTTGCAATCAAAATAGTCAGGCACAAATCAAAATGATGGAAACAGGATGAACCGTTCATTGCCCAACCAGTGAATGGATGTAAGTCATGTACTATGTGTCACAACATTGTGGTGCACATTTCATTTCTTATTTATTTAAAAGATTGGTATGGCTACTTATCTTAAAATGCAACTCTGGGTGGATCATTGTCATTTGCCCCACTTAATCCCTCTTGTAGACACCTATGACTGAATTAATAAGCATCAAAAAACAAGTACTATATAGTTGTATATATTTATATTGTTGCATACATTGCAAGGTTATGTTATCCTAAAAGTATAATCTGTATGTGACATTTGAATAACAGAAAAAAATGATTATGTGGAAAATACATACTTGCAACATCAAGGGAGAAAAAATAGAAAAAAAGTAATTCTTGCCGCATATAGAAAACAATACAAAAAACACAGAATCAGGATTATTGCTAGGCTGCAATATAGCCCAGAATAACTTAATATTTTAGCTGAAATGGAGTCCATTAATATATAATGTTTTATTAAAATTTAGCTGTACCTGTTGGTCTTTGTATATTTTTTTGTACTATTATCCTCCTCAAAGTACCATCCATCGCTGCTTCTTCTATATGAGAACGATCTCCAATTACAGTCCAATACATCATGCTGGAAATCCCAAACACAAATCACATAGTACTGTTCCATAATACTTAACACAAAGAGCCTGCTGCTATTGGTCAGTTTATTCATTTTCGGTCCTTCTGAGAATTCACAAAGCTACCTATTTATTTTGAAACTGAGGAAACTCTATTTCATGAACCCAAATGAAAAACGAATGAGAATAATGCCTAGACATAAATCCTAGACCATGTACATGATAGCTTGTCATGGAATATTTTAATATCTCTGGTTAATTATGGATGGGCTATAATGTTCTTACATTACATTATATGTATTGCATTATATGTATTACTTTATAAACATTTACATAGAATAATAAGCTAGGGATGCATGATAATAAGCCAGTGGCTCTTTTCTTCATTTTGTAATATCCTCGGTGTAAAAGCCAGGGATTCCTTCTTCTAAAATTGCCAATTAGTGGTGTCTTCATAAGATAGATTTATTTTTGTCTTGTTCCCTGAATTTAAACATTTATCTGAGAAGTCTCACATATTTTCCCAAGGCATAGGGCACAAATTTACAAAGCTATGGTTTGGTTTGTTTCTAAATAGGAACTGCTAGCCACTGTCTGAATTGTAATAAGTGGACCTTCTATCTAGGCAGTATAGATGTAATCTGGTTCAAGTGAAACAAGTAGTGAAAACTGAAATATATGGGACAATATCAGTTTTGTGACAAAGCTAAATGCAGTTATTGCAGGCTTTGCAGTGGTCTTTAGTCTGACTTTGATCACTGTCCTTTCAGAAAAGATCTATAACTCTGGCCCCCAACTTTTCAATGCTCTCCTGTATATTAGTTTTGGTATGAAATATGTCTGTTTCAGACTTCTACATATTCATATTTCTGCTTTTTACCAGGCTCCATTGGACTATTCAACTGGCTATTATTTAAATTAAAATGTTAAAGTCATTCTCACTGATCGCATAGGGAATTTGCATTTTGATAATTTTAAATGAGAGTTTGTCAACAAGTAAAGGAACAGGCAAGAAAGGCCTAATTTTCTTCTCTGTGAAGAGAAGGACCAAGCAGACACAGAAGCTATGTCTTTCCAGAGGCATTTGCACTATACAGTGCCTAACATAAAGGGACACGGTGGCTCAGTGGGTTAGGACGCTGATCTTGTCGATCAGAAGGTCGGCAGTTTGGTGGGTTGAATCCCAAGTGCCGCATAACAGAGTGAGCGCCTGTTACTCATCCCAGCTTCTGCCAACCTAGCAGTTCGAAAGCACGTAAAAATGCAAGTAGAAAAATAGGGACCACTCCGGTGGGAAGGTAACAGCATTCTGTGCGCCTTTGGCGTCTAGTCATGCTGGCCACATGACCACGGAGACGTCCTCAGACAAGCGCTGGCTCTTTGGCTTTGAAACGGAGATGAGCACTGGCCCCTAGAGTTGGAAACGACTAGCACGCATGTGCAGGGGAACCTTTACCTTTTACCTTTACTATGCCTAACATAATGCCTATCATAAAAGTTCTTGTTAACAACATACCCTTTCAGAGGATTTACAGCAATTGCATATGGTTCTCCTGCCATATTTGTAAGGAGTCTTGTACAGTTTGGTCCACTTATTTGTCCCACATTGATGGAATATCTTAAACTTGTCCAATGAGTTGTATAATAACTAAACCAATGCATTCTGGAATGATCAGTCCAATAAATGTTTCCAGCTATCCAGTCAACTGCAATGTCTCTAGGGCGTTTGAATTCAGGACACTAGAAAGAAAGCAAAACAAAATGATGTTTAAAATTGGTCTGCTATATATTTATTTGACCTGATTGGTCTATAAAGAAACCTAGCGCTTTAACATTGACCTTGGAAGAACATTTAAAGTATAAATATTTGTATATTTTATTAGGCTATGATGACTTCAAATTTATTTTTCTCCAGAAATACTTTATGCTTCATAGATTGCCACAATTGCTTTGCATATTATATTTCTTTGTCTTCCATATAGTTTCTAAGCCATTAAGGTTTTGCAATTGCCATTTCATAATTTCTTTATGGGTATATACAGCAAAGGATAGCTCTAAAGGGACCATATAGTAGCAATGATACTGCAAATGGGATTTGCAGTATCAATTGACAGGGTTAGCAAACAGGTGAAAAAACTCAACCAATCGACTGAAGGACTGCGCCACAACTGTGCAGAGTTGAACTCGACTCAGCCTCTTCACTTGCCTCCTGCAGCACACCTTTTCACATTTAATTTCTGATTTCTGATTGACCTCATGCAGGCTGGACCAGGACAGCTAAAGGGTCAGATGTGGCCTGGGGGGCATAAAATGCCCAGGTTAGTTGTAGAAAAAGTTGTTGCACAGCAGGTTTGTAGGGTTCTGGATGAAGCAGATTGTTGTCTGGATCCCTTTCACTCAGGATTCAGGCTTGGATATGGAATTGAGATAGCATTGATATCACTCTTAGATGACCACTGGCAGAAGCAGGACGGGGGTAGTGCATCCATCCTTGCTCTTCTTGACCTCTCAGTAGCCTTCTATACCACTGATCATGGTATCCTTCTGGACCAGCTTGAAAGTTGGGGTTTGGCAGCACAGTGTTGTGCTGATTCTCCTCCTTCCTCTGGGGTTAGTACCAGTTGGTGTTGACAGGAGGCTCCAGTCCTGCCCAGCTCACTTGAAATTACAACAGTGCTAAATAAAGAAACTTACAACCAGTGCCTAACCTTCGGATGTTGCAGCGCTCCATGGTCATGTAATTGCAATTTGGGCACTTGACAATCAGCTTACACTAATGATGGATTGCCAAGCACCCTGAAATTATGTGATTGCCATCTGCAATCTTTTTTCCTGGCTACCCCACAAAATCAACAGGGAATTTAGTAGGGAAGATAACAGGCTGCAGTCGCCTGGTTGATTCCTGGAGGTTGGTGAAAACAGTCCATCCTGAAATCCAAGCTTGGATTTTGGCTTGCATTTCAGGATGGATCTTTTTCAGCCATTTTTGATAGCAAAAACACTGCTTCATTGATTTTGTCCCATGCTGGGTGGAATCTCCTGTCTATGAGGCTGGTTGAAAATGGACTCCAGTGAATCTCTCCACTAAGCAGCATTTTTGCTGTCAAGGAGGCTGGGTGAAAATTGACTTTTTCACTCTGAGAATAAAAAGTCTGCCTAACAGATTTATTTTGCCTTGTATTGGGCAGAATGTCTCCAGAAGATAGGAGGGAAATGCAGCTCTGGGCTGGAGAAAAGAAGGTTGAATCTGCATGGAGAGGAGCTGCCTGCCCCCCTTCAGCAAGCTGGGTTTTTTCTTCTTCGCTTTTTTCATTTTAATGACTGTGCCTGGCAAAGCCAGGATGCAGTCCTAAAATCAAATCAGAATACCTGGTGGGTGACATTCTTTATAGCTACATGACTTGCAACTATGGTTCTGGGCTATTACAGAGATACTCTGTCTCTTGCAAAGAGTCTTCACTGTTCACAGAAAAGCCAACATGGAACAGAAGGAAGTCACCTGGGGCTTACCCGACTTAAATACTATTCCAAACCAGCATATTTTTCTGCAGTTTTAAAATACAAATATATACCATTCTTAATTTTTTTAATCTTCTATTCTTAAAATTAAATTATTAGGAATATATGCATTGATATATAAATAATGTACAGGAAACAATGACTTTTCCTTCAATATCTACAATTTTTTTTTTATTTTGAAGTTACAATTTAATTTATAAATATGCACCGTAAATACATATAGAACAACTATTTCAAGACTGATGTATTACTAGCTTCAGTTACAATCACGCAATATAATTTAGATTGCCAAATGGACAAATCTTATTAATTTGAGTAATCATTTCTGCAGGCATATTTGTGTACATATGTTTACACATGATTGTTTTATTAATAACTATCAATAAATTAAAATAAAGTTCAAAATATTTAAGTAATAAAATGTTAAAATAATTATGCTATGCCAAAACATTTGATGATGATGATGATGATGATGATGATGATGATGATGATGATTATAAAACTTATTCATAAAACATGAAACTCAGTCAACTGAACACTCAAATTGACTGGCACTAATGGTTGACACGGGTTGCTGCCAGCATCCTAGGTATCAACCAGGTATCTCCTTAAAATGTAAGATGTTCCGAGTAGCACAGTTTTTTGTAGCTTTGCTGGAGGAAGCTGCAATTTCTTGATGTGTTTTGTAAAGTTTTTGGACATAGTTCCCAGTGCACCGCTGACAATGGGTATCACTGTTACGCGTTTCATCCATAATCGTGCAGTTTCGATGGCCAGGTCGCGGTATTTCATAATTTTTTCCAGTTCTTTTTCTTCGACTCTGGCATCTCCTGGTACAGCGATATCAATCAGCTGTACGCTTTGGTTCTCTACAACTGTGATATCTGGCGTGTTGTGTTCCAAATGGCGATCTGTCTGTATTCGGAAGTCCCACAAGATCTTCACCCTCTCATTCCCCAACAACTTTTTCCACCCTATGTTCCCACAGCTTTTCAGACACAGGCAAGTCATATTTTTTACACAATGCCCAGTGGATTAGTTTAGCAACTTGGTCATGTCTAGCTTTGTAATCAGTTTGTGCGATTTTGCTGCACTCTCATATTAAATGTGAAAGAGTTTCAGCTTTGTTGTTGCAAAGTCGGCAATTTGGATTGTCAGTAGATTTTTGTATCTTTGTTTTCATGGCATTAGTTTGTAGTGCTTGTTCTTGAGCAGCCAGTATTAAGCCTTCCGTTTCTTTCTTGATGGTTCCCATCCTAAGCCATGCCCATGTCAAGTTGTTATCACATTTTCCTTCAATGTTTTTCAAATGTTGTCCATGCAAGGCTTTGGTTTTCCACCTATTTAATCTATCATCCAGCCGTTTTTCCTTATATTCTGCCTTTGTTTCTGTTATTTTGATAATGCTCTCTGTTTTCACAGCCTGCAGCAATTTTTCTGTACTTTGATTCACATAGTCATTCAAACTTCATTTTTCTTCTTCTACAGTTTGGTGGATTTGCAGTAGCCCTCTGCCCCCTATTATTCTTGCCAGGTACAATCTGTTCATGTCACTTCATGGATGTAGAGCATGGTGCATGTTCAAAAGTTTAGCCCACAATACTGCATTCTAACCATTACACAACCACCACAATACAACCCATGGCTTCATATTATTGTAAATCTATACTGACTTACTGGGTTTAACAAGGACAAAGAATTGGAACTTTTTGTATTTGAAACTGTCACATTTAAGTGAAAAAAGAAAAAAAAATCCAAAATAAAAACATGCAAAATATCTCAGCATTGTTGACTTACTATCACACCGCTACTGCTTTGTCTTCTTTCTCCCCCATTGACCTTTTTATAGAAAATGCCTCCTGGATTAAATTGAGTACTCCAAATAATAATTTCCCCTTGATAATAGAGATCCATTCCAGTTATTCTTGAGTTATGTTCAATATGAGTAATCTGTTGATGAACATCACTGTAGTTGAATGGATATACAAAACCCAGGATATCAGTGTCATTAGCAATGTAGAGAACTTGATCTTCAGAGCCTGGAAATTATTGTAATGAAATACAAAAATAAAGTAAATTTCAACGATTAAAAGGAAAGGCAATTCATTTATTTTAATGTTTTATATATGCTTTCTATATTTTTGAGTAAATTATAAATTTCAAATAGACTAATTTGAAGAGGAATACTCTTAGACAACACTGTTGGATTCTTCTTTCCAGAGAAGCAGCTAGAAGAAAAGTTTAATTTCAGATGACCTGCGAGATTTTCCTAAGACATTTATTTGATGCCAATTTTTTCCCCAGATACCAGGCACTATATGTTATTTTCAGGCAATTTTTTAAAAAGGTCAGTAGCTTTAAGTAAATGGCTGCTTGTTTTGTATCTTAAAGTTCCTCTATTTCATTTATGTAAATTGCTGTGGAATATTTACTAATGAAGGGTGCAGTGAAATATTTTAAGAATAAATAATGGAAAGTACATGGCAGTTGTACAGTTTTATTATCTAAAATTGCAAGTTTTATGTGTAAATATTAGTAATCCAATGACGTTTCCATTACAGTCGAAATGTATGTCAAAGCAGAAATAAAAGGAAACTTGTTGATTCCTCACCAGGGGATATATCTTAGTCATTTTAAAGAATTTCAGTAATATTACCAATATTTCAAACAGAATGTATATGTCTCTAGAATCAAAGTATTAGTGTATTTAAGGAAAGTATTGGGATTCTGATTAACCATTCTGAGAAACAGCTATTTCTATTCACAGAAAATAGTCTATTGCAATCAATGGAGGCTCCCACTGACAAGCGAATCATATGGTTTGAATCAAGAACTACAAACAAATTACTTTTTAATTTATTGCTTTCAATAATTAAATGAGTGTAATAAATGCAAGATTTAATATATATTAACAAAATTCAGATGCATAAGCAATTCTTCTTCTTAAAACAGAAACAGCAAAATTACATTATATGATTTTAAGGCTTTCAATCTCAAATAGGAACCTGACGAAAAACTTTCTCTGTGTGCTCCTTTTTTGAGCATGCACACACAGGACATACCAATAAAGTTTAATAATGCTTTGTCTTTCCTCCTCAGTCCCAAACAAGTATGCCATGCAGTGAAACAATGCATTAGCATAGTCAGAAAAATAGTAGATCTGTTCACATTTTCTATCATATGCAGGACTGTGAAAAATTTCAAATCAGATTATAAAAGAGATGGTTTGTCATCAAAATTACCATGCTGCTTTGTTTCAATTAAGGGGTAGAAACAGAAGAAAAATAGCTTTTCATCAAGTTCTGTTGTATGTTTATTTACAATGCCATTGTGCACAAAAGAGTCATGATTGCTGTGTGCACCAATATCATGAATTCTTTTGTCAGCTTACCTTTTGCAATGCAGCTACTGTTTTTCTCTTTATAGTTCTTTTCACAAGTACATTTATATGACCCTTTTACATTGATACAGAGCTGGGAGCAGATGCCAAATATTAGACATTCATTGATATCTAGAAAAGAAAATTCTTTATTATTTGTTTCAAGTTATACATAAGCTGTTGCGAAAAGATGGGACGGATGGTATTAAAATTTGGAAACAAATTTAACATAGTTCAAAACAATCCATAAACAATATTTTAGTAGTATAAAGCACTGATAGAAAAAAAATTACAGCCAAACAGCCATTTCTGTAAAGCATCATTAAACTCTGAAGTCCTATACTTAATTGAGCCAAGGCTATGGCCCTGGGTCTGCTCATTTCTAGAATGCAACCCTTTACATGTAGTACAAAGCCTGGGATACCCTCTATCTAATATAAACTGTGCAAGCCTGGGTTAATGTATCATAGTCATAGACATCCATACGAACCAATGCATTTTTATAATGCTGAAAGCAGTATTGCATGTCATGATGCAAGCTACATTTTTTCTGTGTGACATCATACCCCACTGGTGCTGCTTTTCCCTCTTTTAATATTCCACTACTGATCATAGGCATAAATACAATCTGCAGGTTTTTGTCTTTGATCCATGTACAATCAGCAAAACATTTCAGCATTTTCAAATTTCCTGAATTCTATCTAGCTGAATATTGAAGATTTTAACAGTCACCATGAGCATGAACACAAATTATAAATATTCCATAAGACATCAAGGGCATTTTTGATATAGACTGGTAAATTCATGTGAAATGAATCCAGAAATTCTCAGATTTGAAATGTTCATACTTCAAAGTACAGTACATATAAAAAAGAGCAGTGCATATTTGGAAAAACAGTTCTTCTTTTTCCAGACTTCTGTGTTTAAGGAGCTATTGTGTTATAATTAATATAACTCTTAAAGCAGTCATACTTTTATTCGGAGTTGTATTTCTACTGATTAAAGGTGCTTTAGGAGGAACATTTTTCCAAGAAATAACAAAACCAGCTAAATTCTTGCTGCTATTTAAAAAATGCTCATTATATTTTGACTGCTTAACTTTCAGGAGAATTTTTTTTTAAACCCTGTAATTCCAGTTGCCACAAATGAAATGACTTCCTTTATACTTTAACTGTTATTAAAATCAAACTTCTAACATCACATGGTAATGTTATGAAACATTTTTAGAATGTTTCAAAGCAGCGCTTCAGAAATACCTTCACATTGCCAGTTTCTCCTATTCCTCTGAAATCCTGGCTTACATTGACAGAAAATTGATGTTTTGGTTTTATTACAATATGCATCATCACCACAAGGATTCACTTTATTTTCACAGTTGTATTCAGTCAAACCTAAGAACAAACATAAATTTAAGTTTGCAAAATAAAACTTTTTAACATTTTTATACTAACTATGAACAATCACGATTCTGTCTACAAGCAAAATTTAGTACACAAAGACATAATATTTCAAAATTTTAACAGAAGTTATTTTTATACGGCCTTAAGAAAAACCAGAGTATCACAGAACTTATTGTGGTTGAAACAAGCTTGGAACTATTTCAGCTCTGACTCCATGTTTCAACAATTTGGAGGATCAGCATGTCTCTTGAATCCCCTCCCTATTATTCCAAATTAGAAGTTTCTGAATGACTCAGTTAATGCAACATGTTAAGCCAGTAAGCATAGGCGATGGAGTAGTACTTTTACCACAGTGTGTAACAATAGCTTATTATAGATTAACCTACTTTAACCATGATCCACCATCACATCCAAATGTGGAATAATGCCTAATTTATGATTAAGCAATTATCACTTTTTCAGGTGAACAAGAAGGTGGTCCTGCAGTGTCTCTAGTGTTCCTATTTTGCTTTTCAACTCTCTGGGGGGAATTAGTTGATAAAACAAGAAAGAAGCTGGGAAAAGATTAATCTTCTTTCAATTTCTATGTGTTAGCTCCAGGTTTTAGAGTTTCTAAACAGAAACAAAGAAGGTTGTTTGGGGGTTCTGGGTAAAAGGAAATAAGACTTTCAAAATAGGAGTGTTTGTGATTTCATTGCCTCTAGGAAGGACTTTATTGGATGGATTTCTTAACTTAAGTTTGACACTAAATCTGTTAAACTGGGTTAGAGAGTAAGAAAGATGACCTCAATGGAGATATGCTGGAAGTTACCTAAATGACTGTTGATAATCTAGGAAAAGTTTTTTTTATTCTTTCCTACATTTTTGAAAATGTATAAGAGTTAGTGTTTTATTTTTAATGTTTTTTTTAAAAAATGTGTATCTCTGCATGTATATAGATATTAAAATAAATTGAGAGAGGAATACAAGGAATATCTACAAGGAATCTATGTTTAAATATGATTCAGACCATATATTCAGCCCCGAGTACAAATCCAAAGAGATCTGAACCAAAATGAATTGGATGTTGGAAATGAACTGTAAAAATTCAAATCTACACATATTTATTGGATGGTTGGCCTTTCTGTGTATCAGATGTAATAAGTTAAATTTAATATAATAATTGGTTTCCCACTACATACTAAAGTGTATAAAATATGTAAAGGAGATAGCCAGCAGAATCTCAAATATAATGACTTTGCATATTGGAGAGGTTACTGAGGGGGTTGGAGAGCTTGCTGATGAGAGCCCTCAGCCAGGCCCCTCCCACCTGGTCACGACGCAGACCCAGCTGTGTGAGCCTGACAGCGTGGATGAAGATGACCCACAGCTGGCCCTGTTCAAGGACGCCCGACACAGGAGGCAGTCAATCAGGAGTAAACAGAGGAAGGCAATGGGGCACCTCGGAAGGAGGCAGAGAGAAGCCACGCCCTGAACTGTCTAAAAGGGGAATGCGTGGGAGGGCTGGTTTGCTGAAGGCAACCGCTTGAATAGCTCCTGTTTCATGGTTCGTGTCTTGTTCTGTTTGCTTTTGTATCCATAAATTTGGCAGGCTTAGTTCCAGCCTCTTGCCTTCTTGTAAAAGGGGTTGTCCCTGCCTTTTCTGCAGGGCCGGTAGCAGGCTGGTACAGAACAGTTAGATCTATCATAAAATAACTGTTGCTTAGTTTGTACTGTTCACATTGACACAAAATTAAGATTGATTAGATTATTCAGATTATTCAGATTCTATTCTGTATTTTTTTCTGTCCCTCTCTTAATCAAACTTACTTGTTTTACAGCCTTGTTCATCTGAACCATCTCCACAGTCATCAAACTGATCACATTCTAGTGCCATAGGTATGCACTTCTTATTACTACAAGCAAACTCATTCTTTTTACAAGGTCTGGCTTTATATGTAGTTTTGTCTGCAAAAAGACACATGGGGGCAGTCAACTGTTTTTAGCCTTTGATATTATTGTTTGATATTATTCATAAAATAAATGCAAAAGGTTTTACAGAATGCTGTTTCCTGGACATGTAGGTGCCTGCTGTGTAGAAGTCATAAAATAATAAAGGCTTTCTATCACTCCTGGGGCAGAGAATATGAGGCCCCAGATCTCAATATTACAATTGCCTAAAGGAGAAATACATTGCTCACAGAGTGATGTCTGCTCTATTCATAAATTCAAGACAATAACAAGCCAGCAAAAGGGTACTGAAAAGGTTAAATGCACATTGACAGGTAGGGAGCAGGATCACTATTATAGTTGCTTTTCACATACTGTAAAGACAATACTCATCTGAAGTAGGGTCCTGCCACCATATCAGTTTAAAGCAACTGAATGTCAAATGAAAGAAATAACAAAAAAGGTGGAGGAATGTATTTTCCTTATCATAGAGAAAAATGGCCTATGTGGCCACCAGGAATTGAAAACAACTTAATGGCACATAATCAGTCAAACACACTTACTTTCCAATCTCTTGACGTGGAGAAAAAGAATAAGTTCTAGATGTTTGGGATGGCTAGATACATGACTGTCCATGGGGGATGAATTAGAAAATGTGTATGTTGATGTCATCAGTCAAATGTCATAATTTATATGTCATTAAATAATGGCAGCATTTGCCTGATGACATCATCAAGTCTGTTTAGTCATTTTGGAGTTATTCAGATTTAATGGTCAAACTGATTTTATACAATATTTTGCTGGCCTCAGCATGAACAATACTTTCTAAAATAAATAGTTAGGAGTTCACCCTATTGAACAAAAGCTTTCAGTCCAATTAATGTTCTTTCAATAAAGAAAAAACAACAACCTACAACAAAATTAAGCAAGATCAGAAGCACAATATTGTACAACCATTACCCTAGAATGAATTCTGCCACTCAAGCCATCTTTAGAGATCTGTGAGTTATAGTCTCAGTTAATTATCATGTTTCCTCGAAAGTAAGACCTGGTCTTATTTATTTATTTTTTGCCTCAAAAAGAGGCACCAGGCCTTATTTTTTTTTGGGGGGGGATCTTTTTCACTCACCTTGCAGTGGTGGCACTGACAGCCCTGCCCACCTGGACCACTTCTTCTGAGGCCGAAGGAGCAGCTTTATTCTGCAGCTGAGAATGGAGCTTGGGCCTGCATTTTGCCATCAGATGCCTTTCCAGAAGGCCTGAGAAGCAAGCTATGGATCTTGGCTGCACAGGCCTTCCAGAAAGGCCTCTGACAGCAAAATGCAGGCCCGAGCTCCATTCTCAGATGCAGAATGAAGCTTCTCTTTTGGCCGCAGAAGAAGTGGGCCGGTGAGCCAAGTATCAATCCATGGGAGGCATGGCTGCAATGGTAAGCTCCACCCCCACCTCAGTTTGATTTTTAGGCATGCGCCTTGGCCCAAAACTAGTGCTTATTTTTGGGGTAGGTTTTATATTAGGCCCACCCTCAAAAAATCAAGCTAGGAGTTATTGTCAGGGTAGGTCTTACTTTTGGAGAAAACACAATAAGACAAGCAAGTTTCCTTCCCCCTGCCCCCCAAAAAGACTGTTTTTTTCTTGATTGTAACATTAAGATTATTTACCACAATGATCTTCATCTGAATCATCACCACAGTCATCAATCCCATTACAAATTTGCTCACGTCTCAAACAAACATGATTATTTCTGCATCGGTATGGCCTGGTTGGAGGGCATGGAAAATTGACTGTGAAAAAATCCAAAATGTGTATTATTTCGTTCTGCAAAGAATACGTCTTTTACACTTTTTTTTGCTTTCATCAAACAGGGAAAATGTAATTAAATTGTTAGATATACTTTCTCCTTAATATCACTTGTAACTGAATGTTAATAATTTCTACTAGATAAGAGAAAATATGCTGGAAAGTTCTTTCAATTATGTTCCTCCTGAGTCATAAAGAGAAACTCTCTTTGAACATATTGAGTATCTTCACAAAACGTTACCTACTTCAAATGTAATGTATACAACATGTAATCTCAGGACATAAATATTCTTCTCATACAAATTAAAGACAAAGGAAAAGAACAGCAGCACTTAAGAAGAAAAAAAAAACTACAGAGAATTTGTGATCGAATATTTCATTGCTTATGCTTTTGTGGGCTGTAGGCCACAAACTTACGACATATTTCAGGAAATTCATCCGAGTTATCTCCACAATCATCTTCTCCATCACAAACCCAAAAATGGAGTTTACAGAGTGAATTGTTGCAAAGGAATTCATCTGCTCTACATATGTTCCTCCCTGAAAATACAGAATAACAAAACTAAAATATGTACATCTTATAAATATTTATTTTTAAGTTTATATATGTTGGGATCCCACAAGACAAAGTAGATTTCCGTGATTTTATATCTTGCCTCAAATAGCTGCTTTGAATAAAATTTAAGACTGATAACGAAGAATAGTAGCATATTCTTCTCCAGTGGAAGATAGATGTTTATGGGAAAATAAGAAGCTAACAATCAGGACATGTATGCTCATGTACTGTTTCAACCAAATACCCCAGCAACCGGTACCAAACAGCCTTTTATCCCTACAGCCTGAATACTTCTAATTTTTTTTAATATTAAAGAAAATTGCTTTGAGAAAATTCATTGGGAAAATAATACTAGGACAAACAGGTCAATCCCTCCTCCATCATGACATAGACGTCCTTCCTATTTTCAGAAAGCTGCTATCTAGTAAATTTAATGAATCTATAAATTTGATTGTGCATTCCAAAACTATTAGCTATCTATGCTTCCCTAATACAAGTATTTCCTAATACTTTTTACTTTTTCATTGCCATCTGCTCTAAGCAATATAAATTTTATATGACTTGACATGAAAGGAAATTTGATCAAAGGAAAATGCATTTTTTAGCTGATTTTCTCCCTAAATCTCCTGATATAAGTATCTTCTTGTAGATATGTAAATTTACCAAGAAAATATTACTAACGGGAAAATATAATCAAATACATGAAATTAGTCACTGATCTACAGTTGCTGTCGGCCTGCTGGTCATGGCTGTAGTTGATTGCAGTTGAATTGTAAAACCTGGTACATTTTTTAAAGTTTCACAAATATGGATACTGATCTTATTGCATTTTAAAACCACATTTTGAATCGAAAGAAACTAGAATAACGTTTATTTACTGCTCCCAAACTTTGCTTAATTTCTGTCAGTGAAAGCAATTACCATTAAGAGTAGTAAAATTAGGAAGTGGCAAGCATTCCTATAAGAGATACTAGTGGGTAAGCTATTGGGTAGATAATAAAATTTAAGATCAATCCTTTGACTAAAAAAACTGCTTTGTTTTCTTCTACTTGGAACAATACCTTTTTCTTAAAAGTTGCATCTACCCAGGATCCTCTAGATATATGAGGGTTAATAGATTGAAGGCATCTAAAGAAGATCATCCCCTTCATGGATTACTGCCTTGTCGTGGCGAAGGGGCTTGCGTAATTCAATGAAGCTATGAGCTATGCCGTGCAGGGCCACCCAAGACGGACAGGTCATAGCCGAGAGTTCTGACAAAACGTGATCCACTGGAGAAGGAAATGGCAACCCACTCCAGTATCTTTGCCATGAAAACCCTATGGACAGTACCAAAAGGCAAAACGATATGACGCTGGAAGATGAGCCCCTCAGGTCGGAAGGCGTCCAATATGCTACTGGGGAAGAGCAGAGGGCTAGTACTAGTAGCGCCAGAAAGAATGAAGCGACTGGGCCAAAGCCGAAAGGACGCTCAGCTGTGGATGTGTCTGGTGGTGAAAGGAAAGTCCGATGCTGTAAAGATTTTTTCTCCATAGGAACCTGGAATGTAAGATCCATGAATCAAGGAAAGCTGGACGTGGTCAAACAAGAGATGACAAGACTGAACATCGACATCTTAGGTATCAGCGAACTAAAATGGACAGGAATGGGTGAATTTAATTCAGATGACCACCAGGTATACTACTGTGGGCAAGAATCCCTCAGAAGAAATGGAGTAGCCTTCATAGTCAATAAAAGAGTAGGAAAAGCAATACTGGGATACAATCCTCAAAATGACAGAATGATCTCAGTTCGAATCCAAGGCAAACCATTCAATATCACAGTAGTCCAAGTCTATGCCCCAACCACCGGTGCTGAAGAGGATGAAATTGACCAGTTCTATGAAGCTCTACAGCACCTTATAGAACTAACACCAAAAAATGATGTTCTTATCATCATGGGGGATTGGAATGCTAAAGTAGGAAGCCAAAAGATAACCGGAATAACAGGCAAGTTTGGCCTTGGAATGCAAAATGAAGCAGGGCACAGGCTGATAGAATTCTGTCAAGAGAATACAATGGTCATAGCAAACACTCTTTTCCAACAACCCAAGAGACGGCTCTACACATGGACATCACCAGACGGTCAACACAGAAATCAGATTGACTATATGCTCTGCAGCCAAAGATGGAGAAGCTCTATACAGTCAATAAAAACAAGACCAGGAGCTGACTGTGGCTCAGACCATGAGCTTCTCCTTGCAAAGTTTAGGCTTAAACTGAAGAAAGTAGGGAAAAGCACTAGGCCACTGAGGTATGAATTAAATCATATCCCTGTTGAATATACAGTAGAGGTGACAAATAGATTTAAGGAATTAGATCTGATAGACAGAGTGCCTGAAGAACTATGGACAGAGGTTCGTGACATTGTACAACAGGTAGCAACCAAAACCATCCCAAAGAAAAAGAAATGCAAGAAAGCAAAATGGCTGTCTGAGGAAGCTTTGCAAATAGCTGAGAAAAGGAGGGAAGCGAAAGGCAAGGGAGAAAAAGAAAGATATGCCCAATTGAATGCAGAATTCCAGAGAATAGCTAGAAGAGATAAGAATGCCTTCTTAAATGAACAGTGCAAAGAAATAGAAGAAAACAATAGAATAGGGAGGACCAGAGATCTTTTCAAAAAAATTGGAGAGATGAAGGGAACATTTAATGCAAAAATGGGCATGATAAAGGACCAAAATGGCAGGGACCTAACAGAGGCAGAAGAGATTAAGAAGAGGTGGCAAAATTACACAGAAGAACTATACAAGAATGAGCTTAATGTCCCTGATAATCACAATGAGGTGGTCACTGACCTCGAGCCAGACATCCTAGAATGTGAAGTGAAGTGGGCCTTAGAAAAGCTGAGCAACAACAAAGCTAGTGGAGGTGACAGTATTCCAGCTGAGCTATTCAAAATCTTAAAAGACAATGCAGTAAAAGTGCTACACTCAATTTGCCAGCAAATTTGGAAAACTCAACAGTGGCCACAGGATTGGAAAAGATCAGTTTACATTCCAATTCCAAAGAAAGGCAGTGCCAAAGAATGTTCAAACTATCGCACCATTGCACTCATTTCTCATGCTAGTAAAGTCATGCTTAAAATCCTACAAGCTAGACTTCAGCAGTATGTGGATCGAGAACTACCAGAAGTACAGGCCGGATTTCGAAGAGGCAGAGGAACTAGAGATCAAATTGCTAACATACGCTGGATCATGGAGAAAGCTAGGGAGTTCCAGAAAAACATCTACTTCTGCTTCATTGACTATGCTAAAGCCTTTGATTGTGTGGATCATAACAAACTGTGGCAAGTTCTTAAAGAGATGGGAGTACCAGACCATCTTATTTGTCTCTTGAGAAACCTATATGCGGGCCAAGAAGCAACAGTGAGAACTGGACACGGAACCACTGATTGGTTCAAAATTGGGAAAGGAGTCCGGCAAGGCTGTATACTGTCGCCCTGCCTATTTAACTTATATGCAGAGCACATCATGAGAAAGGCAGGGTTAGATGAATCAAAAGTTGGAATTAAGATTGCCGGAAGAAATATCAACAACCTAAGATACGCAGATGATACCACTCTAATGGCAGAAAGTGAAGAAGAACTAAAGAGCCTCTTGTTGCGGGTGAAGAAGGAGAGTGCAAAACTTGGGTTGAAACTTAACATTAAGAAAACCAAGATCATGGCATCCGGCCCTCTCAATTCCTGGCAAATAGATGGGGAAGAAATGGAGGTAGTGACAGATTTTATTTTCCTGGGCTCCAAGATCACTGCAGATGGGGACTGTAGCCAAGAAATTAAAAGACGCTTGCTCCTGGGGAGGAAAGCCATGGCAAATCTAGACAGCACACTAAAAAGCAGAGACATCACCCTGTCAACAAAAGTGTGTATAGTCAAGGCTATGGTCTTCCCAGTTGCAATGTATGGCAGTGAAAGTTGGACCATAAGAAAGGCTGAGCGCCAAAGAATTGAGGCCTTTGAACTATGGTGCTGGAGAAGACTCCTGCGAGTCCCTTGGACTGCAAGGCGATCAAACCGGTCAGTCCTAGAGGAGATCAATCCTGACTGCTCTTTAGAAGGCCAGATCCTGAAATTGAAACTCAAATACTTTGGCCACCTGATGAGAAGGAAGGACTCACTGGAGAAGAGCCTAATGCTGGGAAAGATTGAGGGCAATAGAAGAAGGGGACGACAGAGAATGAGGTGGCTGGATGGAGTCACTGAAGCAGTAGGCGTGAGCTTAAATGGACTCCAGAAGATGGTAGAGGACAGGAAGGCCTGGAGGAATGTTGTCCATAGGGTCGCGATGGGTCGGACACAACTTCGCAGCTAACAACAACAAAGAAGATCATATGATCTGTACTTATGAATTATTGTTAAGGCAATGGATTGTAGCCAAGCTAACATTTATTAGCAAAACTGCAACTGCAAACTATTCTTCTTACCTTCCCTCTCTATTATACCTCCATTTTCAAAAAAAAAAAAAATCAAAGCAAAAGTTCCTAATTTTTGCTTTATGCAATTCAACCATAAATGAAGGTTCTGCAAACTGATACATGTCTCTTCCTTTAAAGTTATTGATGGCATAGAAATAAATTACAGGGGTTATTTAATTCATCTTGCCTTTATTAGTTTTATAAATAACTCAATATATCCAACACATCTTCTTCCTAATGTTTTCCCTACAATAACAACCTTGTGAGGTGGGTTGGGCTGAGAGAAAGTGACTGGCCCAAAGTCTCCCAATCAGCTTTCATGCCCAATGCAGGATTAGAACTCAGTTTCCTGGTTTCTAATCTGGTGCCTTTACCAAATTGGCTCTCCATACATTAAAAAATAGTGCCCAAAATTTAGAATAGGATAGGATAGGATAGGATAGGATCCTTATTGTCACTTTAAATATACACTAATCAGCATACATTAAAATGAAATTTCATTGCATTCAGCTTTCAAAAAATACCATTATTCATATACCCACCTACACACACATGTATGACACAGAGAAACATCAGTCTAGTTCAGGTATATACATATTCATGGTGGGGGGAAAAGAATCCTGCAAATTTACAAACAGATGGCATAAGGAACAAAGCTGTTACAGAATCTAGTAGTTTTGCTATAACCAATAGAGACTGTGAAGTGGGCATGTAAGGTCTTTTAACAATGCTTCAAACTCTAAGCACATAGTGCTTATAAGCGGTATTCTGAATAATGGGAAGCAAACTTCATATAAACCTCTCACCTGTCCTTACAACTCTTTGTATGGACCTTCTGCCTGAGGCACTGCTACCACCAAAACAAACAGTGATGCAGTTTGTTAAAATGCTCTCAACCATGCCTCTGTAAAAAGTATCCAGGACAGAAGGAGAAAGATGTGTTGTCCTCATCCAATACAAGAAATACAAATGCTGGTCTGCACACTTCACTAAAGACAATGTATGACGAGTCCAAGTCAGATTGCTAGTTACCTGCACACCCAGATACTTAATACTATTGACCACATCCACAAATGCAGCCTTGATACGAAGTTGAATATGACTATGCCGACTCTTTCTAAAATCAACAATGATATCCTTTGTTTTATTAGCATTCAAAACCAGGTTATTTTTATTGCACCAGTCCACCAAAGTCTTCATCTCCTCCCTATAAGAATCTTCATTATTATCCTGGATAAGACCCACCACTGCCATGTCATCCGCATACTTCACAGTATAATTCATAGCAGACTTAGCACAGCAGTCATGGGTCATCAAGGTGAACAATAACGGATTCAAAACACAGCCCTGTGGGCAACCCATACTAAAAAAGATGGAATTTTTCTTCCAACTTGCACAAACTGGGACCTATCAATAAGGAAGTCAAGTATCCAGTTACATAACGAAGTATTAAAACCTAATAGGCCCAGTTTGTTCACCAAATGCTGAGGAATTATTGTGTTGAATGCCGAATTAAGATCAATAAACAGCATTCACACATGAGTATTCTTCTCCTCCATGTGCGCCAAACTAAGATGAAGCACACAAGAAAGTGTATCATCTATTGAGAGGTTCTTCCGATAAGCAAACTGTAATGAGTTAAATGTAGGGGGAAGACATGAAACAATATAGTCCTTTACAAATCTATCAAAACATTTCATGATAATGGAAGTGAGTGCAACTGGAGGGTAATCATTAAGGTATATAATTCTAGACTTTTGGGGGACCGGTACAATGATTGCAGTCTTAAAACATGATGGAACCATGATCTGATGCAAAAAAATATTGAAGATGTCTGTAAGAAAAGAGGCCACCTGGTCAGCAAACTCCTTAAGTACTTGCCCAGGGATATTATCAGGACTGCAGCCTTTCACATGTTGACTTTCCACAAGATCTTCCAAACAGTAGTTGTATCTAAGTTAAGCATCTGGTCATCAGGAAAGGGGACAGCCTTTCTTGCTGAAATGTTAATTGATGCCTCAAACCATCCCAAAAGTATGTTTAGCTTATTTAGAAAATTCGTGTCATTCTTACATGTCAGGGAAGCTGCTTTATAAATGTAATTACCAAATGTTTATTTTTTTACAGTTCCATGTCAATATGTCTTAATGTTCCACTGCTAAATTCTATAACATTTGGAACAAAACTACTGGCATTTTGGAAGATAAGAAACAAATATAAAGGAGTAGAAGAGAAACAGCAAAAGGAAAATGCAAGCATATGTGGAAAGCCATAAACATAAAATTGAACATCACATAGAAGCTTTACCTATGCTAAATGTAGCATTTTTTCTTTTATAAAAAACTGATTCTGTAAATATATACAATTAATTTATTCTTGGAAATTTGGGAAAAGGCAAATACAGTAAAACTTTCCTTCATATACATTTTATTCTGAACCTGAACATTTCAAATTTGCAGTAAATGTATTTTACTGTATTTCTAAAATTTTGTCTTAAACGTGTGTTCAATGCATATGTGCTATTGCTGGTGTGCTTTATTATGATAAAGCTTTTTATTTTCATTACCCCTAGTATCAGGCACATTAACATACTGTTTTAATATTGCTATTTATAGTATCAGGCTACGGAAAAGCTAAATATGAAAAATGTATGCCCTTCATATAATTTGTCAGTTGAAATTAACATAATCAACAATAAATTCCATCTAGACACCTATAGAAATATATTTTTGAAAAAAACCATTTATTTCATTTTTAGATCAAAGATATTAAATCTTGTTAGCTATTATAGTAAAAATCCAAAACCAATTTCCTTTATTAAATGCAGTATGCATAAATAATGCAAATGCAGTGTTATGTATTGGGCTCAATTGTAATACCATGTGGTTAGATGGAGCAGCTAACGGCTCTCCAGCAACCCAGACTCCAGGTCTCCAGTGCTGCTATTGGCTGTCCCTAGGCAGCAATGGTTGCTTTAAACCTATTGGCTGCCACCTAGGGTCTAGGCTATAAATTGCTGCTAATTGCAGCCCAATTCTCAGTTCAGATTCTGCAAACAATAAACCATGAGTTTTCCTGAACTCACTTGCCTCATCTTCTTTCCTGAGCCAAGAACTCGCGACATAACACTGGCAACAAAGGTGGGATCCTGCTTCCCAAAAAGAGCTGAAGTCCACTAGGGGAGAGGTAGCTCACGCCTGGAGGGAAAAGGCACTTTCCCCCCCTACGGTCGGCTAGCAAGCCACGCTAGCAACGTCGTGCTCAGTGGATTCACTTCCTGGGCCTTGGGAAACAGGATAAAAAACCGCAGGAACCAGCCGAAGACAGAATGCCGAAGGTCAGAAGACTTCGCAAATTCGACGTCAAGCACCCAGAGGGATGGCCTTCCTACTTGTCCCAGGTAGAAAACTACCTCCGGGCAAACCAAATTGCTGAAGATGGGCTGAAGGCTGCAACACTGCTCTGCGTGTGCGGCCCAGCTACCTTCGACTTGGCCGAAAACCTTTTTGCTCAAACACTGCTAGAATCGATTTCCTACACAGACCTCAAGAAAAAGCTGGCCAAACATTTTCAGCCCAAGATGTCAGAAATAGCCTGGTGCTTCACATTTGATCACCGAGTGCAGCAACCCGGCAAATCTGCATCAGAATTCATCACGGCCTTGAGACAGGCCACATGACTTTGTAAATTTTCAAACCTAGAAGAGCGACTGTGAGACCGGCTCATCTGCGGCCTGGGGAACCGAACACTCCAACAGAGACTTTTTGCCAGACCGAACTTAACATTCTCAGAAGCTCAAGATGAAGTTATGGCAGACGAAGCTGCCGGGGGTGCAGTCCAAATGGTCCAGCCCGCCAAGACAATGAAACACAAAGACACAGTCCACCAAGAGGACACCAAACGCTTAGAGGAATCTTCGGAGGAAGAAGATCCTGAAGTCAACAAGCTTCACAAGCAAACCGATGCACAACACCGCAGCAGCAAACAGCAAGAGAACACTTACAAGACAGTTTTCTTACCTAGAAGTAAAAGGTGCGGTGGCAGCTATTTTTGCACTGATTGCAGATTCCGGTCAGCCATGTGCAGGGCCTGTGGCAAGACAGGCCACATCGCAGTGGTTTGCAGAGCTCGTCAGAGGGACCAGCCACCCAAATACCAGTCGGAAGAGCCGACCAGGAGAGGTACCGGGGCCCAGGGTCCATTTAGTGTATGGTTTTGCAGAAGCCGTAGAAGCATGTGCCGCACTGGGGCCCGACGCCCTTTCAAATCTAAACTCAAACTGCTGGTAGAGCTACAAGGAGTCCCATGTAAAATGGAGTTGGACTCTGGCTCTGCTGTCTCCATTATTTCCCAGGACACCTTCAATTTTGTGTGCAGGCACAGTAACAAATGGGCCAAGCTGAGGCCCTCAGATATAATCCTAACTGACTTTCAAAATGCTCAAAGGGAGAAGCCACCTTGACTGTAAAAATTAAGGGGTTTTTTGGGCACCTGGTTGTCATAGTAGTAGAGGGCCAGAGAACGAGTCTCATTGGACTCGATTGGTTTGATGCCTTAGGCATTCTGATTACTGGTATCAACTGGACACAAGCTGCCCTTATTTTGATGATGTTCTTATTGCTGGGGAATCTACAGAAGTGTTAGCCAGCAGGCTCAGGGCTGTCCTGCAGAGGCTTCGCGAAGCAGGCCTCAAATTAAAAAAGAGCAAATGTAGTATTGGGGTCCCTTCAACAGAATTTCTGGGATTTCAAATTGATGCTAATGGTATTCACCCTGCTGAATCCAAAGTGAAGGCTATTAAAATGGCTCCTAGTCCTAAATCCAAAGGAGAGCTACAAGCATTCCTGAGCCTTCTCAATTTCTACCATGCCTTTCTGCCTAACAAGGCCACATTGGCAGAGCCTCTTCAGTTTCAGTTTTCAGTTTTATTTAATTTGTATACCGCCCTTCTCCCTAGGGACTCAGGGCGGTTCACAGGGCATATATAAATAACAATACAAAAGTTAAAAAAGATTAAATCAATGCCCAATTAAAAACAATAGTACAATTCTAAAACAACAATTTAAAACCCATAATCCCCCGTCAGGCCAGACCAGCTAATTCAAATAGGTGGGCCTTCAGGCCACGACGGAAAGTTTGGAGGTCTGATGCCATCCGGAGCTCCACCGGCAGTTGGTTCCATAATGCCGGAGCGCCCACAGAGAAGGCTCTCCCCCTGGGGGCCACCAGTCGGCATTCCCTGACTGGAGGCACCCTGAGGAGGCCCTCTCTGTGGGAACGCACAGGGCGGAGGGGAGTTGACGCCGGCAGCAGGTGGTCCCCGAGGTAACCCGGACCCATGCCATGTAGGGACTTAAAGATCATAACCAAGACCTTGAACCTCACCCGGAAGACAACTGGTAACCAATGCAGCTCGCGGAGCAAAGGTGTAACATGGGAGTACCGGGAAACTCCCAAGACAACTCTCGAAGCCGCATTCTTCACAGGCTCTTAGATAAGAAAGCTCCATGGAAATGGACCGGCATGCATGAAAAAAGCTTCCAGGACTTAAAGGCACTTTTGTCAGATAAATCCACTGTAACTCATTTCAGAGAGTCTAAACCAGTCTGTTTAGCATGTGATGCATCTCCTTACAGGGTGGGGGCAGTTTTAAGTCATTTAGAAAAGAATGGAACACAAGTCCCTATAGCATTTTATTCTAGGACACTGTCCTCTGCTGAGTATAACTACGCTTAAATTGACAAAGAGGCCCTAGCTATTGTTGCTGGAATAAAAACATTCCATGACTATTTATATGGCAGGGACTTCACAGTCTTTACAGACCACAAACCTCTACTGTGACTTTTCACAACAAACAACCCCCCACATACTTTCCCCAAGAATGCTGAGATGGTCTATTTTCTTATCTGCATACACTTTTAAATTGGTTCACAAGCCTGGTAAAGAAATGGGCCATGCTGATGGCCTCAGCAGACTTCCACTGCCACTAATGGAACCAGACCCACCCCCTACAGCCAGAATTCTGTCCATACAGGACCTGCCTGAATTTCCTCTCCATGCTGGGGACATTGCTGCAGAAACAGCTACAGATAGAACACTTAGTAGAGTGCTTTCATGGGTACACACAGGGTGGTTGGTTAAAAGCCCAGGTTCTGAGTTTCAGAATTACTTTGTCAGAAGGCATGAGCTATCAGCCCACAGGGGGTGCATATTATGGGGAGTCATAATTCCCTCTTCCCTGAGATACAGGGTTTTACAGTCATTACATGAAGGCCATCCAGGCATTGTCAGAATGAAAGCTTTAGCAAGAAGCTACCTTTGGTGGCCTGGCCTTGACAAGGACATTGAGGCACAAGTCCATGGTTGTTATACATGCCAGCAATCTAGGCCTGAAATGCCACAGGCTCCAGTTCACAGGTGGGAGGAGACGCACACTCCCTGGTCTAGAATTCACATAGACTACGCTGGGCCCTTTCAGGGACAGCTCTTCCTCATAGTGGTGGACAGCCACTCCAAATGGCTGGAAGTAATTCCAGTAGCTAACATGATTACTGCTAGTACCATCCAGGTGCTGAGAAACCTCTTTGCCACACACGGGTTGCCAGATGTCTTAGTTTCAGACAATGGGGCCCAATTCACTGCTGCTGAATTTCAGGCCTTTCTCAGAGCAAATCTTATCAGACATGCAACGTCTGCCCCTTTTCACCCATCCACTAATGGTCAAGCTGAACCTATGGTGAGGACAACGAAGGAATCACTCAAGCACATTGTAACAGATGACTGGCATCACAGATTGGCAGATTTTCTACTCTGCCAGCATTCTACGCCCTGCACTGCTACAGGCAAAAGTCCTGCAGAACTACATTGGGGGAGGCGACTGATCACTAAACTAGACAGGTTGCATCCAGATAGAGTGGCAGTAGAGGCCTTTTGACCAAAACCCCCTAGGGGGCTGCAAATGGGAGATTGGGTCTGGGCCAGAAACTATGGACATGGGAATCTGTGGGTTCCTGGTAAAATTTCCAAATCATCTGGGCCCGTCTTAAAAAGTGGGGCTGGAGGGAGGACGAGTTGTCAGACACCACATTGATCAACTCAGAAAATGGTTCCCAGAATGGCCACTAAGCAAGGACTGCATCATAGGTCCCTCCCAAGGTCCTCAAAATTGCAGCCCATACATGGACTCTCAAGACTCTTCCTTTATAACCAATGAGGAACTGAGCGTAGAAGAGGGGAGTCCAGAAATGCAACATGGATCCCCTGAAGGAGCAAGCCAACCAGACTTCAACAACCGCTGTGCCTACTCTGCTGATCAGTCTGACTCTGGGGTGGGCCAACCTGGAGAGGCCAGCCAGAGAGCATCTAATTCCTTTGACTCAGGTGCATCAAAGGACCTGGCCCACTGGGTAAGCTGGTAGACCACCAAGTGACTGGAACTCCAAGGCATTCCACAAGGGCACGCAAGCCTCCTTCTTACCTTGCTGATTACGTTGTAAAATAAAGAACTATAATGTTGTATGTACTGTAACTTATCAATGTACTGAAAATACTGGAGCTATGATGTTAACTGTCTAGTGTACTGTCAATGAGAGCCTATTCATTCAGATGCTATGATGTTTAACTGTCTAGTGTGCTGTCAATGAAAGCTTATTCATTCAGATGCTATAATGTTAACCATGGTAACTTGTATTGTTTTTATTTAAGGTTGCTATGATGTTTAGTCTTGTTAATTTTATTAAGGCCAACTATTGCTATGATGTTTTCCGATCTAAGAGGGGAGGGGTGTTATGTATTGGGCTCAATTGTAATACCACGTGGTTAGCTGGAGCAGCTAACAGCTCTCCAGCAACCCAGACTCCAGGTCTCCAGTGCTGCTATTGGCTGTCCCTAGGTGGCAATGGTTGCTTTAAACCTATTGGCTGCCACCTAGGGGCTAAGCTATAAATTGCTGCTAGTTGCAGCCCAATTCTCAGTTCAGATTCTGCAAGCAATAAACCATGAGTTTTCCTGAACTAACTTGCCTTGTCTTCTTTCCTACGCCAAGAACTCGCGACATAACATGCAGCATTTATATTTCAGAAAAAAATTCAAATAAACCATTCATAATGTCTTTCACATTAGGAATAGATGACAAACAGCTCACATGCAGTGAAACTAACCTGTGCTAGATAAAATAGGATGTATTCTTTCATCTGTACTTTAATGACCAAATGCAGAAGGGTAACAAAATGTCACCTTTAATGTATATAACTAAGAAACCTGGTCTTCGATTAACACTGTAATGAAACACCTTCTTGCATACTAATTTGAAAACCTGAAGTGGATTCAAAAGAGATGGATGGAGCAAGAAGGACTCAGGCATCAAATTAGCTGCTCCAGAAAATGACCAAACTCATTATTACTGTTTAGGAAGTTGTTGAAAACTTGGTTCTTTAGCCAAGCATCCCAGTATTTAGATTTTGATTAGATTTTGATCAGTGGTGAGATTCAAATATGTGGACAACCGGTCCTCTGTATGGCTGCTGCTTCCAGAAGTCTGTTCTGGGCCAGGGCAGCCAAAACGTAGCTACTGGTTCTGCCAAACTGGTGCAAACCGGCTGAATCCCACCATTGATTTTTATTCTCTCTCTCTCTCTCTCTCCCTCTCTCTCTCTCTCTCTCTCTCTCTCTCTCTCTCTCTCTCTCTCTCTCTCTCTCTCTCTCTCTCTCTCTCTCTCTCTCTCTCCCCACCTATCTCAACAAGACTCTGTGCAGTGAATGGAATTAAGGTAGATGATCAATTGTTTTTATTAACAATTGCAAACATTACAAGAATTAAAATAAAGAGCATCAAGTATTACTAACATGCTGGTAGTAATCCCTGATAGCTATATTATTATTACTATTTTGAAGTTGAATTGTGAATAGTTATTTGCAGCTTGTTGTGAATATTTTTATTGCTTTTTTCAGTAGGTCAGATTCACTTTGAACTTATATAGAAGAAGGAAGCATCCCACAATGGAAAGGGGAGTTAATGATATTTCTTTCTTCCTGAAGTTTCCTATATCCTTTAAAATCTGTGTCAAAGTATTTTGCTGCTGGGAAAAAAAATGGAGAATCACAATGTGGTACCAGAAATACATTATACAATGTTGGAAGTCACTGAAAATGCTGTTGTTCCTGCTACTTACTGCAGGGCTTACATAAGTAGAATTCCCTGTATATATAGAATTCTCAGTATATGTAAAAAGGCACCTGACGAACTCTGTATAAACTTCCCATTGCAAGAAAAGTAGCCACTATCTGATAATCACTGAGAATAGCTCTAAAGATGGTACAATAAATTCTGGGGCCAGCTGCAAAGTGCCATCTTAACTAGTTTAAACTTCAAGAGGAGAAATAAATCTCTACTACTAGTGTCTATTAGTACCTCTTTCCATATAGAAAAGTAAGAATAATGCTGATATTCCCACCATTAGACATTTTCACTAAAACCACTGCAATAGTAAAAATGAAAATTCTGATTTCTCATCTGCCATCAGTAATATTGGTTTGTTCATGGTATTCTTCCAACATTTATGGATCAGTATGATTTCTCGAATGCTTCTTAGAACACAGGTAGTCTTCGACTTATGACCACAATTGAGCCCAAAATTTATGTTGCTAAGCGAGACAGTTGGGTGAATTTGCCCCATTTTATGACCTTATTTGCCACAGTTGTTAAGTGAAGCACTGCAGTTGTCAAGTTAATATGTTTGTAAAGTGAATCTGGCTTCCTTGTTGACTTTGCTTGTCAGAAAGTCGCAAAAGCTGATCACATGATACCAGGATGCTGCAAACATCATAATTATGAACCAATTGTCAAGCATCCAAAATTTGGTCACGTGACTGGGGGGATCGTAAGTGTGAAAAACGATCATAAGTCACTTTTTTCAGTGTCATTGTAACTTTGAACAGTCTCTAAACAAATAGTTGTAAATCAAGGACTACCTGTAATGTGCTTGTTTTTAATCAATGTTGTTATTACAGGGAAATATTAATACTAAAGAGGAAAGAATGTTGAATAAAAAGTAAGACAAATTTATGGACATAAGTCTACATTTACTATTATATAAATGTTTTAACATATTTTTATTATTACAAATACAAAAGAATTTTAAAAATCAAGTATATCATTATTTAGTTATAAACATCATTTGTGAATTATATTTTTATATAAGGATTATAGTTATAATTAAAAAGAACACTATACATATATTTTGGGAGTGTATATATGAATATGAATGCATGTATATATCCATATATAAACCATCAATTATAATAGTGTATTTTAAACTATAAAATGTTATAAAATATTATAAAAATTTGATGGTGTCAGTGAGATAATAAATTTATTATGGATGAGTGCAAAATTTCCACACTACATAGACAGGAAAACAGCATTAACCTGACTTATATGAAGTGGTTTCATAATTTCCTTTCTAGAAGCAGAAAATAATACATGTGCAGATTAAAATGCTTTAAAAAAATATCTTGAGAAATGCAAAGAATGCTCTATTTAACTCAGTAGAATGGCTGATCTGTATAAAGAACATGCCTATATGTTGTATCTTGACAAAAAAAAACAAGCTGTACTAACAGCTATAGAAAATGTTGTTGGGTGGCTTTGCCCAATTACTTTTTCACAGAGTTGTAGGAGAAAAAAATGATGGGAATTCATTTTTGTCTAACCTGGGTTAAACAAAAGATGGGATATACTTTCAGCAAATAACTATAAAAATAGCCAGGAAAAGATGGGAAAAAATTCTCACCTCTGTCACAATTTAGTTCATCACTGTTATCCACACAATCTTGAATTCCATCACAAAGCCATCTGATAGGTATACAGTACGCTTTATTTTTACATTGAAATTGGTCTTCTTTACATTCGGTTACACAGTGCATCTGTATAAACATAGATTCATATGTGGCAGTGATTATTGCAAATCAAGGTAGCAGAAGTATAATCGGAACAACTAGAATTTAACAAAACCAGTTTAATAATTTAATCGTTGGTATTTTTTTATTGACAAGAGTATGTCATCACAGAATATAAAGTGTTACATTCACAATTTTCATCTCTAAATAATAATTAATATTCAAAAGCTCCTTGGCAACAAAGATTCCTTATACTTTTCCCTCTCGCCCACATCTCCATATACTCTCAATAAATACATTTTGAAGATTAGGGTATCTTGAAGGAAAATCTAGGGGATTAATCAGAATAGGGAGATCAAATAACATATTAATTCCTAGTTTATATAGTGGTCCAATTATTTTTTTGCAAGACACCAATAGATAATGCCCACTGATTCTTACACACAAAACAATCAGCCACACTGTTCTATAAACTGTCCTTTATTTATTAATGCATTATTTTGGGGAAACAAAATCATGTAACTGGGAAGCAACAATAGGCAAAATGAAACTATTTCAGTATAAACATTTTTTTTTAAAAAATAAAGATAAAAATAAGAAAGGATTTATATACACTTATAATAAAAAAAATTACATCTGCAACCCAGAGCTATTTTTTTATTGTAAAAAATGATTTAAATGCCTTTAAAAATAATTAGCCAAATATATCTTTAATGAACAGTATTTTAGAATTGGAGACTATCATCAGAAGAACACAATTGTTCCTTTTATCAATAAAAACATTAATGCTATTATTAAAATACAGAATTTTACTAACTATTGGACCTATGTTTTTAGGATAAATTACTGAGTCAAAAAGCTATTCCACAGTATTGTTATTTTAAATTCAAGTTTCTAAACTTGTAGATGAAAACTTTGGATCAGATTAAGATATTTAATGTCTTACTTCATCGGAACCATCAGGACAATCATATTCTCCATTGCATCTAAAAGATGCTGAGATACAGCCTCCATTGACACAGACATATTCACTTGAAGAGCAGGTTGGGGATACTGTTTAAGACATAACATTGAAAACAGGCAAATGAAATAACATAATTTCAAATTAATAGATACATTGCAGATACCATATTTGGGTGTACTTTTATCTTAAAAAACCTAGAAGATAATGGACCTCGATGTACATAATATGGTGAAGAATATGGACCAGTATATATTCTTATTTTTGTCCTCATACATCCACTCACTTGAACAACAGAATGGTAAAATGCAGTCACAAATACTGTTTGTGAATGATTTCTGTCATTATATACATTTATAAGTGGCTCTAGAGAAATCAATATTTCAGAAGAGATCAAATTTCTATAATTTTTATACAGATTTATTTCACTTTCAAAACTGCATACAGTGCAAATCTCATTCTTTGAATATTGAGGGAAAACAAACTATACTGCTCACACAGTATATCTGAACTGTTTTCATCTGTAATCAACACATTATTATAACATATTTCTTCAAACTGTTACCTTGCATTATTATTGAATAATAATTATTTGAATAATTGAATAACAATAATTATTCAATTCCAGGTTGGCTTGAACATTGCACAACCTTACTGATGGAAAAGGCCCAATGTTTCAGAAAATTATCAGCTTAGGGAAGGATACTATCAAACCAATCAGAATTATCATATAAATTGCTAGTGTTTTTAAAATTTCTCAGCAACATTTTTTTTAAAAAAATGCGGTCAGTTCGCATTCAAAGACTCTACATTTTAAAAATACAATCAAGTATTAATGTTAAGGTACCAAAATACTGAAGGTAAAATACACTGTATCAAATCTATTTTGATTCCCAAAAGCCAATGGTAGAATTCTATGTGAAAGTGTATTATGATATGTTTCCATATTAAGGCTGTGTTTTATTCAAAAACAGTTTCTAAGAACTGAATGCATTTGGGTCAATATAAAAAGGGAAAAAATGACATTGCCATAGGTATATACTATAGGCCAACCAACCAAACAGAGGAAATAGATGAATTTTTTGCTAGTCAGTTAACTAAGGTATGTAGGAAGCACATCACAATAGTAATAGGGCACTTTAATTACCCTGACATCATCTGAGAGACAAACTTTATCTCCCAAAAAGTAGAGAAGGGAACTAGGGGATCAGCCATATTGGACTTAATTCTTACTAACAGAGATGAAATAATGGATGGTATTGAAGCCACAGGAACCTTGGGGGGGGGGTGTCATGCAATATTGGAATGCAAGCACAAGCAATAGAACATAGTTAAGCTAGAGTCTTGGAATTTAAGAGAGCTAATTTCAATAAATTTAGAGAGAGCTTGGGAAGGATTCCATGGATGAGAATCCTCAAGGAGAAAACAACTCAAGAAGCTTGGGAAATTTTGAAAAGTGAGATTATAAAAGGCCAGTCTACCACAATACTAATGAAGAAGAAAAATAACAGCTCTCAAAAGTCAAAAATAACAAAAAAAAGCTTCTTTCAGCACATAAAAAACAAGAAAAAAGTTAAGGAAATGATTGATCCATTAGTGGGAGAAAGTGACAAGCAACAGGGAGAAGCAGAACTACTCAACTAGTTTTTTGCAACTGTCTTTACACAAAGGGATAAAACAGTCCAGCCTATCAAAAACAGTACCGTAAAAAACAGAATAGAAACACAAGTTAAGATAGGCAAGAAAACAGTAAGCGAGTTCCTGTCCACCCTAGTTGAGTTCAGATCACCAGGGCCAGATGGATTACACACCTAGGGTCTGAAGAAAGTGGCAAATGTGATCTCAGAACCAGTGAACTATATTTTTCAAAGATTTTGGAGCACTGGGGAACTACCAGTGGCCTGGAAAAGAGCTGATGTAGTTCCCATCTTCAAAAAAGGAAAAAAAAATGACTGTATCTGGTTTAGGTATCATCGTAATAAATGCTTCTCTCCAGGTCTCGGGTGCCTTGACCCCCTCTAGTAATTCATTGCATACTTCCATCAGTGGCTGAATAAGCCAGTCTTTCAATGTCTTATAGTATTTTACTGTCAATCCGTCAGGTCCTGGTACCTTGCCAATTTGCATTTGATTAATTGCTGCCTCCAATTCTTGTCTTGTAATCCGGTAATTGAGTAGGGTCCTTTTCTCTTCAGAAATTTTCTGCCATCCATATTTGTCCAAAAACTGTTCTGTTTTAATTAAGTCCTCTTTTTCTTTCTTGTATAGCTGCTTATAATATTTCTGAAAACATTTCCTAATTTCTGCAGGGTTCTCAATAGTCTTTTCCTCTTGCATTATCATAGTTATTGTAATTTGTTTTTGTCTCTTTTTCAACTGCCAAGCTAGTAACTTGCCACATTTATTTGCTGATTCAAAAGACCTTTGCTTCATCATTTTTATTTTCCATTCAATTTCTTGATTAATTATCTGAGAGAATTGTGATTGAAAGGCCTTTATTTCTTTTTGAACCTGTTGGTTCTTTGGATTGCTCCTCAATTTTTTCTCTTTCTCTTTCAATTGGTTCATGATGTTATCTTTCTTTTCATTTTGGTCCTTCTTCCTTATTACATTCTGTTGAATCAAAAAACCTCTCATAACCGCCTTACTTGCATCCCAAATGACCCTTTTTTCTATCTCTGTATTTAAATTTATCTCAAAATAGTCTCTTATGGTCTTTTGTGCCTTCTCAACGATCTGTTCACTTCTCAGCAAGGCATCATTCATTCTCCATCTAAGCAAACCCTGTAGAAACAGTTTTAATTCCAGCAGCACAGCATTATAGTCAGAAGAAGTCTTTGGGCAAATCTCTGATATGTTTATTCTCGGGGCCAAATCTCTTGTTGTCCATATATAATCGAGGCGGGAACACGATTTATTTGCATCAGATAAAAACGTAAAGTCTTTCTCCAATGGATTTTTCAATCTCCAAGTATCAATCATATCAAAATTGTCCATCATTTCAAAGAAAGTCTTTGGTAGTCTTCCGTCATTAGAAATCTTCTGTCTTTGTGTTCTATCCATCAATGTGGAGACTACTCCATTCAAGTCTCCCATCAAGATTATCTTATAATCCATATAATCCAAAAGTACATCGTGTATCTTCTTGTAAAATGCAGCCTTACCTTCATTTGGTGCGTAAATTCCAAGCATCAACAACTTATCGCCTTGTGCTGTTACTTCAACTGCAACATATCTTCCCTCCTCATCTTTAAACAATAATTTTGCTTCAAATTTCTCTTTAACATAAATCACTACTCCTCATTTCTTAACTTTATCTGCCGAAATAAATTCTTGACCTAATCTTTTATTTTGCAAAATTTTTGTATGAGTTCTCATCACATGTGTTTCTTGTAGGCATATCACATCCAAATTCTGTTTTTGCAACACGTGATGGATTTGATTTCTTTTAGGTTTTGAATTTAAACCATTCACATTCCATAATAAAATTCTTAGTGCCATATTGTTTTACTGTACTGCTCTTGGCTTAGCTGCTGCCCCAGCTCCTAGAGGCCCTACATCAAAAAGAGGTGGTAATTCCAGTTGTGGGCCAGGTCTTGCTCCTGCTTCCGATTCAAGATCTTTTACGATCTTCTCCAGAAATCTTTCCTTCTCTCCCAATGTTCGAATTCGAATCTTCTTCTGTTGGTATTTAAAATATAATCCTTCAGGGAATTCCCAACGGAAGTAGATCCCTTTCTTTCTTAGGGCACTAAACAAATCTGTATAATTGCTTCTTAAATCCAAGAAGAATTTTGGGATAACCTTAAAAAGGACCACCTGTTGCTCTTGGACTTTCAAATTCTTTTGATAGTGAAGGTCCAAAATTTTATCTCTTTGTTCTTTAGTTTGAAAAACCACCATACAATCACTTATAAATTTCAAATCTCTCTTCACCAAAGCTGAAACCAACGTCCTGTCTAAAGGATTTAATTTTGCAGTCGCTCCCAAACACATTCCCACGGAAACCATTATATGCAGAGTTGAATCCAGCCTGACCAAAATTAACCCTGACGACGCCAACAAAATCAGACTCGAAGTTACCAACATCCTCTGCACCAGCAAACCACCCAAAAGCAACTTACCCAAAGAGGAACAGACAGCACTACTTAACCTAAAAAAAGACACCAGCATAATCATTCTGCCAGCAGACAAAGGCAACGCCACGGTGGTAATGAACTCATCTGACTACCATACCAAATTATCCAACCTACTCCGAGACTCCACATACAAACTCCTCAAGACAGATCCCACCACCTACCTGGAAAAAACCACAAAATCCAAAATAAAAGCCACCCCCATCAGTGAAGAGATCCAGCAAACAATCATTCCCAGAGAAAAATCATCCAGATGTCCTAAGCTCTATGGTCTGCCCAAGATACACAAAGAAGGAACCCCACTCAGACCCATAGTCAGCTCCATAAGCTCACCTCTACAAAATCTAGCCAAATTTCTTGCCAAACAACTACAGCCCTACGCAAATTCCATCACCTCACACGTACAAAACTCATTCCAATTCATAGAGATCATAAGTAAACTAAACTTACAGCCATGTGACCTACTTGTGAGCTTCGATGTTGTATCCCTCTTCACCCAAGTGCCAATCAAAGAAGCCTTGACAGCTATCCTAAATAAATACAACCCCCCAAAACACATCCTAGATCTGACCAACCACTGCCTATCTAACACATACTTCATCTACAATGGACAAAGATACAAACAAATGGAAGGAGCACCCATGGGATCACCCCTTTCACCTGTCATTGCAAACCTCTACATGGAACACTTTGAAACCCTCGCTCTAGAAAAATCCAACCACAAACCCAAACTCTGGCTCAGATACGTAGATGACACCTTCGTAATCTGGCCACACGGCAAAGAAAAACTGGATGACTTCCTCACACACCTCAATAGCCTACACCCCAAAATATAATTCACCATGGAAACAGAAGCTAACAATCAACTTCCTTTCCTTGATGTCTTAGTCTACAAGAAATCCAACGGCTCCCTAGGACACACTATCTACCATAAAAAAACACACACAAACCGCTATCTGAACGCATTCTCACACCACCACCCAGCACAGATCAACTCTGTAGCCAAGACACTCATCTCCAGAACAAAACACCTAGCTGACGAACAACACCTAAAAACCGAACTACACACTCTCACTAATGTACTAACAGCCAATGGATTCAAAAGAAACACGATTACCAACTTAATCCGAAGAGAGACACCCACAAAAACCCAAGACAGAGAACAAGAAAATGGCAAAGCCCTCCTCCCATACTTAAGAGGGACCACAGACAGAATCAGCAAGATCCTCCAAAAACACAACATCAAAACAGCATTCTACACAGACAGAAAAATATCCACCATCCTAAGAAACCCTAAAGACATAATTGGGTTAGAAAACCAAGGAGTATACGAAATCCCATGCACCACCTGCCCCACCACATACATCGGACAAACCAACAGAAGAATAAGTGCATGCATTGAAGAGCACAAAAACTCACTCAGAAAGGGAGAACAAACTTCATCCCTGTTCCAACACTTTGAAGCCACGGGACATGAAATTGATTTTAAAAAAACCAAAACTATCGCCAAAATTGAACATTTTAACAACAGAATAATCAGAGAAGCCATTGAGATAGAAAAACGCCCCCACAGCATGAACAAACGAGATGATACCTCTCGCCTACCAGCCATTTGGAAACCCGCCTTGATTGACAGACGAGTCCCAACCACCAAGAATGATACCAGACCCAAACTCATGATAATATCACATGACATCACCACCACACAACCATTCAAAAAGGAAATCTGAACTCACAATGATAACGACGCACAACCACAAAACAGAAACCTAACTACAGCTGCAACATCAGCCACTTTAAACCCCTCCAAACCACACAATAAGCAAACTGACACCCACTACAAAAACATGGCACCACCACAAACACGAAGCCGAACAAAAGCAGCACAATTCACCAGCTCAGGTCTAAGGCTGGCAGCTGAGACCAGCCCATCCACTCAAAACACACCCCCACCCAATCAGAACACACACCCCATTCAAAACACACTCCCACCCAATCAGAACACACCTAATCCCCCACCCAATCAGAGCACACCTCCACCCACAGAACACACCCCCTCTGGCAGTTTAAAAAAGAGGAACAAACAGCCACTACCACATGCTTCTCCCAGAAGAAGGAAGCTGAAGCCACCAGCCTGAGGATGACGGATGGGATTCCAATTTATGGTCATTTAATTTTGGGCATACATTCAGAAAGAAATGTAATATTATTTTTCATATAATGGCATAAGTTTTCAGATAATTAATAATGGGTATATGATTACCTGATTCACAATTCTTCTCATCCTCTCCCAATATGCAGTCATCATATCCATCACATTTCCATTTTGCTGCTATGCAATGACCATTGGAGCACTGAAACTGGTCTTTTAAGCAGTCAGAGTCACAATATCTCTGATATAAAAACAGTGCAACTAATTTAATTAATATAATAGCAATCAAATGTATTTGCAAGTAAAAGCTGGCCTTAAAGTTATTGGAGAATTCTTTGATTTTACAACTGCAATAAGAAGTCTCACAAGTGTCAATAGTTTTAACAGTTACAAAAATAACTATCTGTAAAAAAAAGACTGACATAATTACATTCATTTTGCTCTTGTTTTTTTTTTTAAATATTCTACCTTTCCTCAAAGCAGTGAGCAAGGATAGCAGTATAAGCTATTGTATCACATGTAACATTTTGAGTAGTGGAAATACATTTACCCTCAATGCTTATAGGGTTAAATCTTAAACTTGTTGTTTCTTTAGATGAAGGACATATTAATCTCAATTGAATCATATCTGTTAGCATTTTCCCTATAACATTTACTAATTCATCACAACAGATCTCCTACTTTTCCAGAGCAGCCAGTGTAGGAGGTGGGTCTGCCTATTTCTTGTTTGTGTCCAGTTCACATTTATTTATTTATTTATTTATTCACATTTATATACCGCCCTATTCCCTGAGGACTCAGGGCGGTTTACAGGAAATTAAAAAATCCACCATACAAAAGTTAAAAAACCAAATTAAAAAATATTAAATTGACCCTGTATACTTAAAACCCCAATTAAAATTTCTCCTCAGCCTGGGCCCGAGAGCTCAAAGAGCCAGGTCTTCAGGCCCCGGCGGAATGATCGGAGGTCGGGGGCAGTCCTCAGCTCCACCGGCAGCTGGTTCCAGAGGGCAGGCGCTCCCACTGAGAAGGCCCTATCCCTGGGTGTCACCCGCCGGCAATCTCTCACCGGCGGCACCCTGAGCAGACCCTCCCTGTGGGAGCGCACTGGGCGAAGGGCGTTTGATGCCGGCAGCAGGTGTTCCCTCAAATAGCCCGGACCCAGGCCATGTAGGGCTTTATAGGTAATAACCAGCACCTTGAATTTCACCCGGAGGGCAACCGGAAGCCAATGCAGCTCACGGAGTAGAGGTGTTACATGGGAGTATCGGGAGACCCCCATTACAACTCGCGCGGCCGCATTCTGCACCAGTTGAAGCCTCCGAGTGGTCTTCAAGGGCAGCCCCATGTAGAGAGCGTTACAGTAGTCCAGACGGGAGGTAACAAGCGCATGAGTAACTGTGCGTAGGGCGTCTCGGTCCAGATAGGGACGCAACTGGCGCACCAGGCGAACCTGTGCATAAGCCCCCCTGGTCACGGCTCCTATGTGGTCTTCAAAATTGAGCCGTGAGTCCAGGAGGACGCCCAAGTTGCGAGCCCTATCAACGGGGGGTAACACCTCACCCCCCATCGTTAGAGGTGGAATAAGTTGGTTAACCCGAGATGCCGATATGCACAGCCACTCAGTCTTGGCGGGATTGAGACGAAGCCTGTTTCTCCCCATCCAGACCTGAACCGCCTCCAGGCACCGGGACATCACGGAGAGGGCATCGCTGGGTTGGTTCGGGGTGGAAAGAAAAAGTTGGGTATCATCAGCGTACTGGTGATACCCCACCCCGAAACCACGAATGATCTCGCCCAGCGGCTTCATATAGATGTTGAACAGGAGAGGCGAGAGGACCGACCCCTGAGGAACTCCACAAATGAGAGACCTCGGGGCGGATCTCTGCCCTCCTGTCAACACCGACTGCGAGCGGCCCTGGAGGTAGGAGGAGAACCACCGTAGAACGGTGCCTCCCACTCCCAACCCCCTGAGACGCCGCAGCAGGATACCATGGTCGATGGTATCGAAAGCCGCTGAGAGATCTAATAGGACCAGGACAGAGGAGCAACCCCTGTCCCTAGCCCTCCAGAGATCATTCACATGTCTTTACCAGTAATTCTGAACCATTATATATCCATAAATCAACAGATTCTTTTTTTAAAAAATGTGTTTTGACAGATTTAGCTATCTCTGTGTATTAGTCATTGAAACATAATGTTCATGGGGCAAGTTCTGGAACTGCTCACATTTTCCAGCAATTGGGCTTAGAAAGAATTTTTGGGCAACAGCAAGCTTATTTGATCAGAAATAAATATGTATTTGATTGTAAACTACCCAGGGTCATTTAGGTGAGATGGGTAGTATAGAAATTTGATAAACAAAATAATAATAAAAAATTGCCTACATTTTTAAAACAATTTTAGGCTAAAAAGTATTCTTTAAAGTCTTGCTGCCACAGTCCCAGAATGATGACAGTATTTATAATATGAAGTTATCTCTTCTCATTCTGGTTTTATTTCTTGGCAATGAAGTGTCTTAAGGACCATTATAGCCCATCACTTTCTCACTGGACCAATTAGTTAAAAATAAAAAGAAGGAAAAAAAAACCCTTTTAATTAAAGATAGCATTGCCTAAATAGATGTTATGATTTCTTTTGAAAAGTAAAGACTGTTGTGCTGATGTAAAGAATTATAGTTTATTTTTGAGCCCAATCCACCATTGTTATTTATATTTGTCTTCTTTACTTTTTCTCTTTGTCCTCTGTCATTTACCCATCTCACTCCAGATTTTCTCCTCCCCAATACCCTTATTAGGAAGTACCATACTGAAATACAGATAATCTCTCCTTTCATCATATTCCTCATATTCATTTATCTGGAAATAAAACCACCTATCTTTGTGTTTGGACAGAGTATTAAGAAGGTGAAGAATATTTCCCAGTTTTCTTTTCTCTCAGTTATTCATTTTTGCCTGTTAAAATGCAGTCTTTTCCTCCTCCAAGCATCTAGAAATCAATTTTGCAGCCTCTTCACTTGCTGCCACAAGGCCATTCACATTACTCATGCATTATCCAGGTATCATGATGGAGCATGTCATCAAAGGCAACCTTTTCTCCATGGGTATTGTACAGATGGGACGTCAGTATGCGTGACAGATTTTGTTTTACTATCTATTGGCCATTATTGTCTCTGCTCCAAACAATAAGAATTACTTTTATTCAGGGATCATCCTTCCCAATTAATTGCCAATTCCCTATCACTGATTTTTAAATTCAAAAAAATTGTTTTTGTGGTTTTTCTAAGTAAACTACCCAAAGTAATGCATACTGTAATCTTTTATACCTTGCAGATGATATCTTCCAAGTGACCTATAGTCTTCCCTCTTGATTTCTTGCACTGTTATGACTACCTGATTCCTCATGATGTACCTCCAGTAAGAAACAAAACAGATGACTTGGAAATCTACAACCAAATACTACTTTACCTCATCTGAACCATCTGCACAGTCATAATCACCATCACACCAGAATCTTGCAGACATGCAGTCTCCATTTGAGCAGTGAAAATCCTTCTGAGTGCATGTCTGTGGTTCTGAAAAAAAGAAAAAAAAAATTCTCTAAAGTCTAATCCTTTCAACTGCTTCTTTCTCTCAGTTCTTAAACAGGAACATACTACCTGCTTGTTACTGAAATATAAATGATGAACGGAGAAATAGGAAGCTGAGGTGCTATGCATGCTGCCTTGAACGTCTGATAGAACAGTGGGATATAAATCCAATATAAGAATAAATACTCTGCTTCCACTCTGGTTCCTCTACAACTGATATTTGCTGCTTAATGTTCCCAACTCGGAAATCACACTGAGTTTTCAAAACTGACATCCTTTGATAAATTTGGTTTCTATGAATTATCCATTCACTTTTTAAAGGCAAGAAATTAATGGCCATCATCACATTTTATGGTTGAATTCCTCAGGTTATATATGGATTCTGGCAAAGAAATGCTTTCTTTTGCCTGCTTTAAATCTTCCTCTAATCAAATTCCCTTGATAGCTCCCAGTCCTAGTGCTTTAAAAGAGGGGGGGGGAAACCTCTCCTAATCACTTTCTACAGATCATAGATACCATACTTTAAACTGAAGGGAACGAAAATTCTTACTTCTTAAAAGCAGAAAGAAAAGGAGCTGAGCACAATTCCTAAGAGAATCATGGGTTTTCCACTAATTTATCCCTGAGGTGAATTGGGCTGACAGATGTTTCTTCAAGTCATCCCCTGAAACTTATAGTCAAGTGGAAACACCTGAGTCACTGGGATCTAAGTTGAACACCTTAGTCATTATGTTCCTCTTCATATAGATTTTAATTAGGAGGAGGAAAACTGGAATTTATGTCCTGTACAACTGAAATACAAAAATGACTTGGAATGCCAAAAGCATGACAAAAATGCCTTGAATGCCTTACAAGGATTCCAATAATCTGCTGGAACCAAGACACCAAAGATACTTTTTATTATGTCATTTCTTTCTGCAATCAAATCCTGCCTCAATCCATAGAAATTCCAAGTGATTTACAAAAAGGTAAAACATTATAAAACAATAATTAACACTATCCAATTACTATAGTAACAGTAGATTACTTTAACCACAGTTCCACCATAACTTGACATAAGGGCATTGCAGTGTTGGATTTTTTTAAAACTTCAGCCAAATTCCTAATGGACTCTACAGTGGAATTTCCCTTGTTCCCAATTGCTATACCATAATTTCACTGAACTATCCACTATGACCCTAATTATGACATAAACTATAGGCACTTTAAACCACATCAATTGATATTTGAATTAGCAGCAGAGTGAGCGCCTGTTACTCGTCCCAGCTTCTGCCAACCTAGCAGTTCGAAAGCACGTAAAAAATGCAAGTAGAAAAATAGGGACCACTACGGTGGGAAGGTAACAGTGTTCCGTGCGCCTTTGGCGTCTAGTCATGCCAGCCACATGACCACGGAGACGTCCTCGGACAAATGCTGGCTCTTCGGCTTTGAAATGGAGATGAGCACCGGCCCCTAGAGTCAGAAACGACTAGCACACATGTGCGGGGGAACCTTTACCTTTTACCTTTTTACCTTTACCTATCCCCCAATGTACATGTGTTTACTAAACAACATTTCATTTGCCATTTGGTTGACCATTCACCCAATTTGAAGAGTTCCTTCTGGACTTTTTCACAGCCATCTTTGTAGATTGAATTGTTTGGCATCTTCTGCAAACCATGTCAGATCACTGTTTACTCCTAAATCAGGATAATTGATCAAAATGAAAAGCACTGGTCTCAGCATAGATCCTTGAGAGTTTCTACTTACTCCACTGGAAAAATTGGTAATTTATTCCTATACTGCTTGCTTTCTCTCTGACTAATTAGCAATCCAAAATAATGGCAGGACTGCTTTAGTCATAACAAAAAAGCTTTTGATAAAGAATTTTATCAAAAACTTTGGACAATCCTCTGATAATTTATAGGCTTCAAAAATGTGGCAAAAATTGTTGTATAGTTCAACTGATTTCGGTATAGGTATGATGAAGTGGCTTCTAGTCTGCAATTTTAATAATAATCTATTTTAGTATATTAGCAAAAAAAATCAATATATTTAGAATTTACCTCTTCAAATATTTTTGCTATTGTAGATTAAAATGGCAACACATTAGGAATTGACTGAAGTACTAGGACTTCCAGTGAGGATATGCAAACAAAATGTCTGTAAAGGAGCAGGGATTGCCAAACAGATGCTGAATTGTGGCTGGCAAAATTCTCTGAAGAAATGAGAGATTGTGAGACTGCCCACATGTACTCCAGAGAGCCATTCCTCAGTAGTAGACTTCAGGAGCCATGGTCAGTTTAATCAAGAATCTAGGAATTGAGGGATTCCATCTAAGCTCACAGTCATAATGTAGCCTCTATGGACAGAAAGCTTGACTAGGCATTCTTTTGAATAATTTTGTAATGTTTTTTGAATATTAAGAACATTCAGAACAAGTTTTTATCACATTTACTGAGTCAGTCTCCTCCTTAATGAAACAAGTTTTAAGTATAAGTTTTTTTTTTAAAAAAAAATACTTTTTGGAATAAAGAGCAAAAGGGTATTTAAAATGTTGATTTTGGAAAGTTAAAAATAGACTAAAGGTCCAGATGGATTTGAAATAAAACTTTGAAATTAATTATAACAATCTTTCCTGTGGGAAAATTATTATTGTTTGGATTCCTTAGTTGGGAAAAGGGTAGGAAAGAGTAGGAAAACATGTTAGGATGGGACTTTAAGGTTGGACCTTAGAAATTGCTAGCATAAATTAAAGTTTTCAACTAAATGAGAACAATACTTAAAGTTATCTTGTTAATACAAAATGGAGTAAACTATTATACTTTTTAAATGATATTTGTGAATAATGGACTCAGAAGTTAATTTTAAGAACATCTCGAACAGATGGAGTGTAAATGATATTACAGATGAGCAAGCTCTACCAAACTAGATTGAAATAATTTGATTTGAGTGTGGGCTTAAAAATGACAACTTTCAAGAATGATATGGAAAAAGATATTATATTGCACGTACAATGAAACCAGTTTATGTGTTAATAATTAAAAGGGACATAGAAGTAACAAACCAGAAGAGTGAATTGGATATATCTTTTAATTTATATTAGTTTTTTGTTTTCAATTGTAATCTTTCATAAAATTATTATAAAATTGGGAATTATTTAAGTGCCCATAATATTTTAATGAGGCTAGAACATTTTTTAGAAAAAATAAATTATTAAAATAGAAAATTATAATCAGCAGATTTTATCTTTAATATTATTAACCATTTATCTAAAGTACTAAGGTAAAATAAATGTCTTTTAAAAATAGCAGAAACAAGACTATAATAGTGCTTTCCCTTTTTTGGTAGAATAATTTACAAATTTACAATTGTATGAGAGTTGCAGTTCGATTCTCACCAGGCTCAAGGTTGACTCAGCCTTCCATCTTTCCCAGGTCAGTAAAATGAGGACCCAGACTGTTGGGGGCAATAGGCTGATTCTGTAAACCGCTTAGAGAGGGCTGTAAAGCACTTTGAAGCGATATATAAGTCTAAGTGCTATTGCTAAGTGCTACTGCTATGACATTACTTACTGCAGTTTTCTTCATCAGAATTGTCACCACAATCATTTTGACTATCACATCGCCAATGATCTGGAATGCAGTTGCTATTCTTACACTGGTATTCATGAGGACCACATGTCTTTTTATCTGTCACAAAAATTTATACTATTTTTGTTAATATACTTCTAAATATGCATGACTGTAAATAAGAAAAATGCATTGCAAATTACCAATTATCACATTTTAAACAACATTTCAGAAGTAGAAGCAATAAATACTAAAAAAAAAAGAATCATACTACAATGCAAACTTTATAAGGAGAAAGGGAGAGAAAGAAAGAGAAAGAATAAATTTTGGATTAAATCTTTTGCTAAATAAATTAAATTTCTGGGTTGCATCAGTATAATTTAGGTAAATTTTGGGATAAACCAATTTTATTCTATTAACACTCCTAGATAAAACAGTCTATTTTGGCACTGAACTGCACTAAGAAATAATGCAGCAAAATGTGTCATCCTCAATCTTTCATCGAATTTATGAATTCATCTGACAGTAAATAACAGAATGTTTAATGTATTAACATCATTATGACATTACATTATAATCTGATATTCTTCTGTTAGTGAAAGTAAGGAGAAGAAGAAAATGATCAAAGGCAAGGTGCATTAATTCAGTTAGAGTGGCAATAAGTGCACAATTGGAAGATCTGAAGTTAGGGACAAATCTTTAAGGGCAGAAACAGACTAGAAGTCCTCCAAGGTCCCTTATTTTGTTATTCTGCTAAGAATCAATCTATGAGGTCATAATCAATCAACAAACAATCAATCTTCCGATTGATGGGTAGCCATGTCAATTAGATAAATAAATATTATAAGGCATTATAAGCAAAATGATTCTTCAGGTTGATAGCCAATAATGTTATTTTTCTAAATATACCAATCATATGGAAAATTAAATTTCCTATTAGTTGTTTAGAGTACTCACCACAATTTGCTTCATCAGATCCATCAGCACAGTCTGGATCCTCATCACACACCCATAGTTTAGAAATACAGTGCTTTGTGGTTTTACACTGAAAATGGTCAGGAGAACAGCTGTTTTCCGCTTTAAAATAAAAGATGGAAGAGGTGTATTTATAAAATGAATTAAGATGATCAGTCAATATCAAAAAGAGTTTTTAAATCAATATATCTTTTTGAATGCCTTTTTAACCCAGCTATTAAAAATAAACTATTACTTCAAAATAATTTATCAAAGTAAATTCAGCAATATACTTTATTGCAAGGTACAGTACTTTAACGAAATATATTATATTTGATTAATATAAGGAAACACTAACAGGTCCTTTTATAATGAATTTAAATCTCTTATTAACTGATACATATTTTTTATGCCTTTGAGGGTGACTGCCTGGACTAGTCCCTGCTGTTTTCATAGCTAGGGTTTTTTTTGTTTTGTTTTTGTTTTGAAATTGCCATTCTCTCCTTCCTAGGGTTGAAATAAAGTAATTGGCCTCAAGTTGCACAGCTGTCTTGGTATCTAAGGCAGGACTAGAACTTACAGCCTCTTGGTTTCTAGCCTAGTGCCTTAACCACTACCCCAAACTCACTCTCATATATGGTTACTCAAAAGTAAATCGAATTGGACAAGTTTTTTTCCCATCATATAGGATCCTACTTTTAATTATTTTACTTTAATATAATTTAGTAATTTAATCTAGTTTTAGGACTTGAGTTTGACTAGACATGTGGAAAATAGCATTTATAGAAATAAATTATATACAACTTTAAAAACAACAACAACAACAACAACATTCTTTTGAATGTTTCCTGCCATTGATATTAGTATTAGCTAGCATACTTTGGTAAGAGCCAACAGTATCTTTTTTTTTTTAATCCCATTTATATCCCGCCCTTCTCTGAAGACTCAGGGCGGCTTACAATCTAAAGCACAAATCAATGTGCTTAGTAATAGCCTTCATTCTATGTATATGCCTGCTTATTAGGGCTTTTGCTCCCCCCAAGCGGCATTATTACAAAGTCAGCTTATTGCCCCCAACAATCTGGGTCCTCATTTTACCTACCTCGGAAGGATGGAAGGCTGAGTCAACCTTGAGCCTGGTGGGATGCGAACCTGCACTAATTGCAGGCAGCTGGTGTTACTTAAGGAGGCATTAGCCCACTGCTTCACCAAGGCTCTGCCCAACATCTGGATCTTAACAGACTATGACATATTTTGTTTCTTACCATAGATATTCCCAGATATTCAGCTGGATATTATTCCCTCTGTGCTAAATAAAACAGTTATATTATAAAACCACATGTAAACCAGGACATTGTTGTTTGTTCCAGAAAACAGCTGTTAAAAATAGTTGCTTAGTAATATCTTTTACTATCTACATATTTACATAAATTTAGAGACTGACTAAAAGTATAATTGCATACAACAGCAGACTGATGATCCCAGACCCTAAATCGGTGAATAACCTGACCTGGATATTTCATATAAAAGTTGGGAGGGGAAAAAAAAGAGTGTTAAGTCCTGTGGAATCCCACAGATAAAAGGCATTCACCTCCTCCATCAGTATTGACTAGATCTGACTATAGAGAAAGGAAAACAGCATCCAGAAATACGTATACTGTAATTAATAATACTGAAATTTGCTAAGTGCAGAATTCCCTAAGGTACGTTGGCTTCTTGAAGAAGGGACATACCATATTTTCCGGCGTATAAGATGACTTTTTAACCCATGAAAATCTTCTCAAAAGTTGGGGGTCGTCTTATACGCCCAGTCGTCTTATATGCTGGAAAATACGGTAGTCTTATACAGCGAGTATAGCCCAAACCCTATACCCGTATTTTTCAGACCATAAGACGCACTTTCCCCCCCCCCAATGTAGCAGGGAAAATGAGGGTGCGTCTTATGGTCCGAAGCTGATCCGTATGGCCAGCCCCAACCTCCGCAAGTGGAAAGCAAGGGAGATTGCCAGGAGCCCGAATCGGCACGTGCTGAGAAACACTGATCTCACGCTTCTGCAATCTCCCTCACTCGGTTTCAGCTTCCCTTGCTACAAGAGAAAGCAGGCTGAAACGGAGCGAGGGAGATTGCCAGGAATGTGAATCAGCTGATCTCGCGCTGCTGCAATCTCCCTCATTTCAGCCTGCTTTCTCTTGTAGCAAGGGAAGCTGAAACCGAGTGAGAGAGATTGCAGGAGCGTGAGATCGGCTGATTTGCGTTCCTGGCAATCTCCCTTGCTCCGTTTCAGCTTGCTTTCTGCAAGAGAAAGCCGGGCCGCAGGGCTGCCTCCGCAGGTACTGCTCTAACGTGGAGAGGGAAGGACAAAGAGGGAGGGAAGGAAGAAAGGAAGGAAGGAAAGAAGGAAGAGACAATGGGAGAGGGAGGGAGAGAGAGAAATAGAGAGAGAGAGAGAGAGAGAAGGAGAAAGAAATAGGGAGGGAGAGAAAGGAAGAGAGAGAGAAGGAGAAAGAAAGGGAGAGAAATAGAGGGAGAGAGAGAAAGAGGGAGAGGGAAAGAGAGGGAGAGAAAGAAAGGGAGGGAGAGAGAGAGAAAGAGGGAGAGAGAGACAAGGAGAAAGAAAGAGGGAGGGAAATACAGGGAGAGAGAGAAAGGGAGAAATAGAGGGAAAGAGAAAAATAGAGAGGGAGAGAAAGAGGGAGAGAGAGAGAAGGAGAGAGGGAGGGAAATAGAGGGAGAGAGAAAGAGGGAGAAATAGAGGGAAAGAGAAAAATAGGGAGAGAAAGAAGGAGTGGGAGAGAAAGGGAGAGAGAGAAAGAAGGAGAGAGAGGAGAGAGAAAGAAAGAGGGAGGAGGAGAGGGAGAGAAAGAGAAGGAGAGAGAGAAATTAAATTAGTAACATGATTGTTAAGTGAATCTGGTTTCCCCACTAACTTTGCTTGTCAGAAGGTTGCAAAAGGCGATCACATGACCCTGGAACAATGTGACCATCATAAATATGAATCGATTGCCAAGCATCCGAATGTAAATCACATGACCCTGGGGATGCTGCAATGGTCATAAGTGTGAAAAATGGTCATAAGTCACTTTTTTCAGTGCCGTTGTAACTTTGAATGGTCACTAAGTGAATCATTGTAAGCCGAGGACTACCTGTACTTTATCATTTTTTTCCTTTATTTTTTTGGGGGGGTCAAGTTTTTGACACCTTGCTGGGCGACTGGTGGTACTCAGACATTGCCTTGTCCTAAAAGTGGTACAATGGATGAAAAGGTTGAAAAGCCCTGTTTTAGTGTACCGGTACTATTTGGTTCAGAATATTTTTTTCTTGTTTTCCTGCTCTAAAAACTGGGTGCGTCTTATGGTCAGGTGCGTCTTATGGTCCAAAAAATACGGTAATTTAACAGGAAAAGTAGGGGGTCGTCTTATATGCCCAGTCATCTTATACGCCGGAAAATACAGTAGTGCCCTTTCCTCAATAAGCTGATACTACCACGCAAAACCAATCTGAGGTCATTTTGTGGGAAGCTTTAGGCTGTAGGGACCTGAGTTTAATAAACAGGTGATTAAGACACCTGGTTCTAATAAACAAGAGGCTGAATTCAGAATGTGAAAGATCCTGCTCACTTCATCATGAGTCTCCAGACAAACCCCATAATACCAAGCCAAGGCACCTGAACTGGACTTGCTCAGCAAATTGAAAGGCAATCAGAGAGAGATCTGACCACAGTAGTGGACTGATGGAAACATCCTTTATTAGCAAAGCACATTACAGTTGTCCCAGGACAAAAACCAGGTCCAAACTGCAAACACTAATATGCATTGGTTCCTTGATGACTTGGGACGGGTCTGTAGTTGCTATATAGGGCAAGAACTCCTGATCTGGCCCCTGTTCAAAGACATTTGGTAGCAAAATGAAATCTCCAAGGACTAACCAGCCATGGGGTCTCCATAGCCAACCTGGCAAAATAAGGTAAAAAATTACAGTAGATAGTATCAGGGAGATGAGGGGAATCAGGGAAATAGGCAAGAACTGTTATATGAGCTAAGAAGTTGAAACATTCCTTAGGAACTGGGAAACAAGATAGCATTCAGAAATGTTCAGGAAGGTTCTTTCCAATTCACTAGGATATACAGTATAGTCCCTCTAATCCTTCATAAAAACAGCAGATACCCCATCTGGTCATTTCTGCATTCAGGCACTCAGCAGCCTGTATGATATGTAGGTTCTGTGACAGCTCTACTATCCATCCCATCATTCCCTAACCACCTTCCCATCATAAGTGGACAAAAAATATTACAGTCATAGGTTAGTTGCTTGGGTAACAAAGACTCTAGTTCAGAAGTCCAGCAGAGAGATTTCAATAGGCTATTGCTTAGGGGGTCAACATAAATGGCAGCTAGCCAAAGCTATTTGAGGCATCCAAATAATTTAGGTAGGTCCTAGAAAAATCATCCACCAGCATTCTTTATTCACTCCAGCTCCTTCTTACCCTACAGTAGGATGCTCCCTCAAATTTGTCCTCTCTGGCAAAGAAGTATCCTATGGGTCTGGATATAGATATATGTCTATGCAAAATATCTATGTGTCCTGGAATCATCTTTAGCTTTCTGCTTTATGACCAATATGTCTTTTTATATGCCATGATTGCTATGTTTGAGATTTCTGAATTTTTACACATCTGAGAAAATGACTTACGACAATCTCTTTCATCTTCTTCATCACCACAATTATCTTGTCCATTACACCTGAGATTTATTGGGATACATTTTTGATTCTTGGTGCACTTAAACTGACCTGGTAGGCAAACATGTGTGTCTGGAGGTTGGGGATAAGGAAGGAAAGAAAAGAAGACATTAAAAACATGCATACAAATAATCCTCATATCATATTGTTTTTCTTACTTAAGAATTACATTTTTTTTATTTTATTAACCATTAATTGTTATTATGATTTAAACATTCATTAAAATTATTTTTTAATATATTCAATAAAAAGCAAAATTTTGATAGAACATTTATAATACAGCATTGTGCCCAACCTAACACTACTTTAAAAAGTATAAGATGGATTTCTTGCTATAACTATTGTACAAGTACTAGTCAAATAACTAGTACAGGATCTAAATAGTAATGAATTATGAAAGCATTTGCAAAATGGTTTTACAAGAAGAATAACATGTTGTTGTTGTTGTTAGCTGCGAAGTCGTGTCCGACCCATCGCGACCCTATGGACAACATTCCTCCAGGCCTTCCTGTCTTCTACCATCTTCTGGAGTCCATTTAAGCTCACACCTACTGCTTCAGTGACTCCATCCAGCCACCTCATTCTCTGTCGTCCCCTTCTTCTATTGCCCTCGATCTTTCCCAGCATTAGGCTCTTCTCCAGTGAGTCCTTCCTTCTCATTAGGTGGCCAAAGTATTTGAGTTTTAGCTTCAGGATCTGGCCTTCTAAAGAGCAGTCAGGATTGATCTCCTCTAGGACTGACCGGTTTGATCGCCTTGCAGTCCAAGGGACTCGCAGGAGTCTTCTCCAGCACCATAGTTCAAAGGCCTCAATTCTTTGGCGCTCAGCCTTTCTTATGGTCCAACTTTCACTGCCATACATTGCAACTGGGAAGACCATAGCCTTGACTATACGCACTTTTGTTGACAGGGTGATGTCTCTGCTTTTTAGTGTGCTGTCTAGATTTGCCATGGCTTTCCTCCCCAGGAGCAAGCGTCTTTTAATTTCTTGGCTACAGTCCCCATCTGCAGTGATCTTGGAGCCCAGGAAAACAAAATCTGTCACTACCTCCATTTCTTCCCCATCTATTTGCCAGGAATTGAGAGGGCCAGATGCCATGATCTTGGTTTTCTTAATGTTAAGTTTCAACCCAACTTTTGCACTCTCCTTCTTCACCCGCAACAAGAGGCTCTTTAGTTCTTCTTCACTTTCTGCCATTAGAGTGGTATCATCTGCGTATCTTAGGTTGTTGATATTCTTCAAAGAATAACATAGAATAACATAAAATAACAGGGTTGGAAGGGACCTTGGATGTCTTCTAGTCCAACCCCCTGCTCAAGCAAGACCCTATACCAGGGGTGTCAAACTGCTGGCCTGCGGGCCGGACGTGTCACGCAGAAGCCGTGCCCACCCCATTGCTGGCAATGGCAAACCAGTCCCGATACGTTGCACGACGTCACGTGACATTGCAAGTTTGACATGTCTGCCCTATACGATTCTGGACAAATGGTTGTTCAATCTCTTCTTGAAAAACTCCAGTGATGGACCACCCATAATTTCTGGAGGCAAGCTGTTCCACTGATTGTTTTCATTGCCAAGAAATTCCTCCTTATTTCTAAATTGGATCACTTTTTAATGATCTTCCACTTATTACTTCTTGTCCTGCCCAAAATTGCTTTGGAGAATAGATTGACCCTTTCTTTTTTTTTGACAGGCTCTCAAGTATTAGAAGACTGCTAACATGTCACCCCTGGTCCTTCCTTTTGATAGACTAGATATAGACTAGCTAGTTCCTGTATGGTTCAGCCTTGTCATCTTTGCTGCTCTTCTCTGCACACTTTCTACAGTATAAGCATCATTTTTCTAATCATCATGACTGAACTGGATATAGCGTTCCAAGCATGGTCTTACCAGTGCAATATAAATCGGTACTATCATTTCATGTGATCTCAGTACTATCCTTCTGTTGATGCAGCTTTTGAGTGCATTAGTTTTTTTGATAGGTCTAGCACACTGCTGGCTCATATTCCGTGGTTGTCCACTAGGACACCTAGCTCTCTCTCATACTACTACTGTTAATCTACATACCACTTATTCTATACCTGTGCACTTGGCTTTTCTTGCCTAAGTGTAAGATCTTATTTTTCTCACCACTGAATTGTATTTTGTTAGATAGGGCTCAATCTGAGTCTGTCTTCTAAAACAGACATGACAAACTTGCAACGTCACGTGATGTCACGCAATGTATTGGAGCTTTTACCCCATTGCCGGCAATGGGGTGGGCGCAGTTTTGTGAGGCGTCCATCCCACAGGCCAGCAGTTTGACACCCCTGTTCTAAAGTGTTGGCTATTCCTCCAGCTTGGTGTCACCTGCAAATTTGATGAGTTCCCCTTTTATCTCCTTGTCTAAATCATTTGTGGATATGTTGAAGAGCACTGGGCCTAAGTCAGAAACTTAACTGTACTCACTGCATGGTTCACTCCATTTAGATGAAGTTCCATTGAGGACTACAGGTTGAGTGTCATTGATTAGCCAGCTGTGAATCCCTGTGGTGGTGATGTTATGTATCCCACATTTTTCTATCTTACTGAGAAGTAGGCTGTGATCTACTTTGTCAAATGTCTTTCTGAAGTCTAAATAAATTAGGTCCACAACTTTTCCCCCGATCCACTTATTTACTGTAGTTACGTCAAACAAGGCAATAAGGTTTGTCCAGTATTACCAAACCTATGTTGGCTTCTAGTAATCCTTAGATTATTTTTTAAATGCTTGCAAATCTGCTGCTTTATTACCTTTTCCAGGATTTTCTCAGGTATTGATTGAGGCTAATTGGGCTATAGTTTGCTGCATCTATTTTGTCTTGATTTGAAGACTGGAATCAGATCAGTTCTTTTCCAGTACTCTGGTAGTTCCCCAGGGCTCCAGGAGCTCTGAAAAGCTTTGTTCAGGAGTTCTGTGATCAGGTCTGCCAGCTCATTCAGAATTCTGTGATGTAGTTCAACCTGTCCTGATTATTTGAACTCATCTAGAGTAGATAGGTGTTCTGGCCTATTTTTACATGCTTTCCTATTCACTCTTCTATGGTTTTAATGCAGAAAAGAGATTGATAAATTGGACTATTTTTCCTTTTGCATGAAGGCAGATAAAAAGAATGAATTAAGCAGTTCTGCTTTCTCCCTGCTACCCATCACCTCCTTTCCATCTTCTCCGATTAGTGGGCAGATAATTTCTTTGACTTTTTTCTAGTTTCTTACATGTTCAAAGAAACTTATTACTTTTGGCATTTGTTGCAAGTCTTAGTTCATTCTAAACCTTAGCTTTCCTGACTTTGTCCTTGCAGATTTGGGTTATTTGTTGACATTCTTTTTTAAGTTATGTGTTCCTCTTTCCGTTGGTTTACTTGTCCTTTTTGTCTCTCAGTTTACTAGAGAGTTCTTTATGCAACCATATTGGTTTCATTTGGGGTGGGTTGTCTCTTGTTTTTCTTCTCTTTAGTATTGTGTTAGACTGGGCTTTTACATTTTTTCAGAGCATCTTGAGTTGTTTTCCTCTTTATGATTTCTATTCATGGAATTCTTCCTAAACTCTTTCCTAAACTCTAAGTTCCAAGTTTTCTGAAGTTGGCTTTCTGAAAGTCTAAGACACTACTTTGACTTAGTTGAACTATTTGTGACTGCATTAGATTGAATTCCAGTGTGACATGGTCACTCTCCCACAAAGTTCCCACAACTTCAACCCCCTCTATCATTTCATTGTTGTTAGTAACTGATTAGCAAAAAGTTCATCTAATTCCTCTGCTTGTTTGGGTGGTTTCTAGTATACACCTATGGCAATGTCATTCCTTTTTCCTTCTATATTATCCCAAATCCATTCAAGAAGATTTTCAGCTATGATTTTGTGCAGTTCTGTAGCAGTGTAGTTATTTGCTACAAATAAAGCAACTCTACTTCCTATTTTGTTAGCTCTGTTTCTTTTGAATAATTTAAAGCCTTTTAGCAGTATATTCCAGTTTTGGGTTTCATCCCACCAAGATTTGGTAATGGCAACAATGTTGAACCTGTTCTCATATACTAGCATCACATTTGCTCTGTTTGTTCATTATACTTCAAGCATTAGTGTATAGATTTCTGAGACCTTCTTGACTGAAATTGCATTTGCTTCCTACTTCTTTTGTTTATATCTGAGTTCTCCTTCCTTTTCATCACTCCTTATCTCATTGTTTGTTTGGTTTTCTTGAGGTATATGCTTGGGATTCGGTCTTAAATATCAGTCTCCCTCCCCTTCCAGTTTTGGTTTAAAGCACTTCAGATAAGCTGAGCCAGTTGTCTTCATTGTTCTTGTGAGGTATAGTGCATCTCCTGCCAGAAGCCCTTTATGCAGGTAATATAGACCATGGTCTAGAAATCCAAAGTTCTCTTAACTGCACCATTATTTAAGCCAGTGGTTTACTTCTAAAATCCTTTGTTCCCTAATTAGATGCTGACCTTCCATTGGAAATACAGATGTCCCTTTGGCTTTCATGCCTAGCTGCTCATAGTACTGTATAATCTTGTTTTCAAGCTCTTTGTTGTATCATCTACCCCCATATGAAATAGAAGAAAAGGACAATAATCTGTGGGCGTAATTATTTTAGTAAGTCTTTCAGTCACATTTTTGCTCTTTGCTCCTGGAAGACAGCATATCTCCTTTGATAGAGTTGTCTGGTCTGCAGATTGCTAATTCCATCCCTCTGAAAAGTGAGTTTCCTATCACCAACTCACATTCTTTTCTTCCTGTCACTAGTGTGCTTGATAATGTCCCTTTGCCAAATATCTACATGTTTTCTTCCAGGGGTAGGAGATGAAGTTGATTGTTCAGCTCCAGCAGGGCTGGACTGAACTGGTGGATGAAGGGACATTGTTTTAGATTTTTTTTTTCCTATGTGTCATTTTGCCATCTATCTATCTTTAAAGTTTCATTTTTCTGATAGTTGTTCTTTAATGTGTTAATGTCTTCCTTTAGTTGGAATTGATCATTTTGCTGTTTGAATCTCAGAGTGGCTAGATTTGCTTCTAGATTCTTTACTTTTTCCACATTTAGTTTACATTTGGTAGAGATATAATTTGTGTCTTCTATTGGCACGAATATTCTGCAAATCACAACAATGTTAGTTTTATTTAAATGACTGTGTTTTTCCATGATTATTATTTTTCTTGCAAATGGTCCCAACAGTTCCAATGCAGGATCCCTTATTTCTTTTAAAATTTGGTTTAATGCAGGGGGTTTTTTTAAACAATCTTTTCCATACCATATCCTTTGTTTTTTTTTTAAAAAAATTGGTCATTGCTTCCTCTTGTGGTTAATGTTGAAATAACACCTGAATGTTAGTGTTGGAGTAAACTTTAAACCTAACACATCAAAGACAGATCAGATCATCTTCAAAATATAGTTTGTAATCCACAGAAGGAAGAAACAAAAAGAATAAAAGGAAAAAAGGCTCTCAGCTCACAGTTATTGTAAATGAGTATAGAAAAATAGTAATTTTTTGTTCCTTGTAGTTACAAGTCAGGATCTTATTTTTTTAGCAGTATTTCTAATTTTGCCTAATTTTGGGGTATCTTCTTTTTTAATTTTAAAAAACGTAAAGATTTAGAAATTTAGTTTTTTAAAAATTAAAAAAAATAACTAAAATAGTTTTATGTAAGGAATTTAATTTAATGACAATAAATTGGTCTAATTTTAAATCAGTTATTTCCTTTATTTTTAAAAAAATTCTAAAAAATCAAAAACCTAAAAATTTTATAATATACAATATACAAAATTTTACAATACAAATTTCAATTTCTTTAAAAAAAATTGTTTATGCAGGGTTTTATTTTTTAATAATCACTCGAGTTTAATGCTGAAATAATGCTAAAAAGTGAATCCTCTGCTCCCTCTTGTGGCTAGTGTTTAATTTCCTCTTATGGCTAGTGTTGAAACAGTTTGTTAATGTAAAAGTGTAAATAGTCCTTCCTTTACTTCTGTGTAAAGTTTGGTTGTCGCTATTTTGACATGTTGCACTGCTATTTCATATTCCATTGCACAAATGTGGTTCCTACCATTCTCATCCAACATGTTGCATGTCCCAGTTACGCTTTGATGCCATTCCTTCTCCTTCTTCATCTCTTTTTCTCCTTCCTTTGCTTCATTAACTGTTTTTTTAACTTTACTTTTCCTCCTTTTTCGTCTCCTTCTTCTCTACTCTAAGCACCTTCAGTTGCACATGCTGCCACTGCTGTTGCCACTGTTAGTTGTGTCCCTGGGCTTTGCCACTCCTCAGTTGCAACTCAGTCATGTTGCTGCTGCCGCTACCATTGCCACTTGTTGTGCCCACTGCCAATGCCACCACTGTCACTTTTCCTCGTCCTCCTATTTCCTTCTCTTGCTTTCCTTGTTTTCCTTCTCCTTTTTCTCCTTCCTTTGGTTCTTTTAACTTTTTAACTTCGTTTAACTTTACTTCTTTTAAATGATTCAAATGATTAAATTATGTAGACCAATCTTTTCTAACATATAGTGGCAGCCATTCCAAAATTGGGAAAGGGGAATCCTGTCTTGACATTTACTTAATGTTTTGATTATTTGCCTTGTCACGTAACAGAATTTTCAAATATAATTATGTTCCAATCTGTTAAATTTCTTAATACACAGTAGTATTGGCAGCAACAATTCAAGATTTTAGTTAATCAGTGAAAACTCCAAATGAGCCTTATTAAAAAAAATCAGATATTTTACTCTTTTGTTGAATCAACATTAGACAGCATCATACCTGAGAGATACAAATCTTAAAATATTACACTGATATATTGTAGGACTGTGTCCATCTCAAAACATGTTCATTTATGATCAAAATTTCTTCCACACAACCTCAATTCTCCTGAAGGTTAAATTGTCCCTTGCATATTACATGAGGAGTGTTTTCAGCACGTATACAGGAGAGCAGTGAACAATATTCTCTCAGTTGTCCAATATCTATTTCTTTTATATCATATAATGACTCACCACAATTAAGTTCATCTGAACTATCTCCACAATCATTTTCCCCATCACATATAAAAGCTGGTAAAACACAGAGACCAGTTCCACACTGAAAACGTCCTGGTTGACATTTAAATTCAGCTGAAAAAGAAAGGGAGGTTTAGAATGCTACTTATTTTGGTAATAAAGTGAAACTGGGGCTTTTCTAACATTCCCAGAAATTCTATGCAATAAAGATAGGCAATTGAATCATATATGGTAAGAATCAATACAGATTTAAAAGTATCCCATTCCTCAGCCTATTTAATCATAATGTTCTCTTCTAAGACACAGTCATTTTTAATTAATAGAAATATAGTCTCAAAAAACATAGTGTAATGTGTTTCCAGTGTTACATTTCTAGAAATTTTAATCAATCATTTCCTTACTATACTGAATTAAATGGCTTTACCCATATTATTCCTGGTTACATTTGCTATACACCTTTTCTAGCTGGCTGACCTTTGCTGAACTTGAAAAAGCTAAGCTTGAACAAATTACTTTCCTGGGAAACAACTATGAAATCCCAGAAGTATAAATTGGAGAGGAAGTACAAAAAAAGCATGTATGCATACATAAACAAACAAACAAATAAATAAATAAACTCCTAGGAGAAAAAAAACCCCATAGCAAACCATTAGATGTTTCCATTAGGAGGTGAGCATGACTCAAGAAAGATCTTATCATTAAAAACAAAAAATGAATCAAAAGCTCTGTTTCTCATCAGTAGCACATATGCTTTCTTTTATTTGATTTGCTATAAAAGTAATATATAAAATGTATCAACAATCAACAATCATAATTTATACAGGTAGTCCTTGACTTACAGACATTTGTTTAACAGTGGCCTTGGAAAGGGTGCTTTATAAAACACTTTTGACCATTGCAAAATATCACACATCCCACATGGTCATGATCTGAGTGCTTGGCAACATGTTCATAGTTACAACCGGTTTCCAAGCACCTCATAATCATGTGATTGCCATTTGCAATCTTCTCTGCCAACAAGATACATAGTATCTTATCTCTCTCCCTCGCTTGAGAGAGACTGTTCAATTTTAACATAGATGGCCTTTTTGACTCCTCTTTCAAACCAGTGATCCTCTCTATCTGGAATGTTCACATTCTGATTTGAACCTGTCTCCTGTCTACAACACAGTCCATTCAGCAGTCCCAAGAAGGTTTCACACCTATTTGCACTCTGATTCATGTGACCTTGAGAGCACAGATAATTTTTCAAGGGGCTTCAATGACTCTCAGAGAGCTAATAACCAACCTTCAGAATGCTAATGACCAGATGACTGCAAAGAATATAAATCCTTCCATTCCCACCATTTAGTCTTAACTGAAGAAGCTTCTTGGATGAGAAGTGAAGCATTTCCAAAGAAAAAAAATTAAGAAAGTCCAGTTGCCTTTGGGACTGGACTTTTAGTATCAGAGCAGAGCGGTAGTGTGGTAAGGTAAAGGGTATAGGATGCCTTGATGGGATGGAACCGGCTTTGGGAGGCCTGGTGCAGGCCATGCACCAGTCTCTCTCCTCTTAGGGGTTGAAAATCTTGCTTGGATTTCACCGGGGAGTATTTTCAGCTCCTGAGGGGAGAAACACTCATGTATGACCTGCACTGGGCTTCCCAGAATCTCCCCTCCATCCCCCATGCTCCTTAGTTGGAACTTTGCTTCACAACCCATGAGGTTGCTTAACTATCACAACCAGAGGTGTTGGGAATCACAATCATTGAGCAAAGCAGTCATCTGGTGTCTCACTCAATGATGACTTTGTTCAATGATTTAGTTTTAGGTACCAATTGTAGTAGAAAGTTGAGGACATTGCACTACAGTTTTTACCTCTATGTGTATTATGATCAATATTTCAAAGAGTCACTTTTGGGTTAATATCCTTATTAGAGGATATAATCATATGCTTGTTTATCCTGAATTTTTACTACTATGAACAAAGGTTTCTAGTATATGTTTTAATGCAATATACAACTTAGGAATTTTCATTTATACTAAATTATTTTGAATTGTTAAAGTTCCAAAGCTCCATAACATAAATAAACAAAAGATATAATGTATATACTAAAACGATAAGGAATGTTTGCTGATATTTGTTATTGCTTTCCTGCACAACGGATCTGTAGATCTTTTTCTAAACCAACTTAAGTTTATACATTGTCTCATAATAGTAATCTCATGACTGATAACCAGTGGTGGGATTCAGATAATTTAACATTGGGTTCTCTCTGAAATTACAGAACCCTGTGTAGTGGGTGGAGCTACCCCATGTACTCCGCACCTGCTTAGTTCAAGGCCGCTGCACCCAGGCCACTTCCCACTCAGTGACCTCCCTCTGCCAGTTCAATGACCCGGCTGCCCACTCACCTCTTTCGTTTCACTCCCCTCCCAAGCAGGACTGCCATGCTATGGAGGATGGATCTTACCCAGTCCCCCTCTGCCTTTTCAGAGCTAGGGGGAGTAACAGTGAAAGGCTCTGTTACCACTGCACAACAGCTATGTCTGCTGCTAGTGGGGCTTTCTTCAGTCCCCGCCACCCCTGCTTCCCCTGCTTCGCCTCACAGATCACCTGCCCAGTGGCAGCTGCCACCTCCTTCTCCTCCGCCAACTCTCCCACGGCTTGCACCATGACTGGGGGACACAAGCCTCCCATGCTCCCTCCCTCTGCCAGCCCTGGTATCTCTCCGCCAGCCCTCCATTGTCACCATGGTGCACCTGCTTGCGCGAAGCAGCAGCATGTGTGGGCTGCCTTCTTCCCAGCCAAGTGTTGTGATTCAGGGTCAGCCTGTGGGTTCGGCAGTTGGGTTGGATGATTCAGAGGAGGAGGAGGAGGAGGAGGGGGGGTGTTGGAGAGGTTGCTGAGGGGGTTGGAGAGCTTGCTGATGAGAGCCCTCAGCCAGGCCCCTCCCACCTGGTCACGACGCAGACCCAGCTGTGTGAGCCTGACAGCGTGGATGAAGATGACCCACAGCTGACCCTGTTCAAGGACGCCCGACGCAGGAGGCAGTCAATCGGAGTAAACAGAGGAAGGCAATGGGGCACCTCGGAAGGAGGCAGATAGAAGCCACGCCCTGAACTGTATAAAAGGAGAATGCGTGGGAGGGCTGATTTGCTGAAGGCAACCGCTTGAATAGCTCCTGTTTCATGGTTCGTGTCTTGTTCTGTTTGCTTTTGTAGCCATAAATTTGGCAGGCTTAGTTCCAGCGTCTTGCCTTCTTGTAAAAGGGGTTGTCCCTGCCTTTTCTGCAGGGCCAGTAGCAGGCTGGTACAGAACACCAAGAAAGGGAGAAAGGTGGCTTACAGAGCTTCCTTTGCCTCCCTGGGTGTTCTTAAGTCTTCTTTCCTTCTTCTGGTCAGCACTTTCTTGCTGCCCTGCATCTCTCTTCTCTGTTCTAGAAATGGCAACCCCATTTTCTGCCACTTTCCTCCACTTCTGCACCTGCTTCGTGCTGCAAACAGAAGAGCTTTGGTCTTTTTCTCCAGGCCCTTTGAAATTGCCCCCCTGGTAGCTACTTTATTCCTCAGCTGATCAGGAGGAAATCATGTCTACTCTGGATTTTAAGACAGAAAAGTGAAGCGGGGGGGGGGGGCTTTCAAAAGGCCTCCTGGAGAAAAAGAGCAAAGCTCTTCTGTTTGCCATCTGAAGTGTGTGCCAAGCGGATCTGCTTCCTAAGGGCTTTGCAGAACCATTGGGGGAGGGGAGCCTGGTCTTCCTCACCCAGCTCAAGCTGGAGTAGTTTCCCAGAGCTTAGCTTAGCATCCTTCCATACAAAGCGTCCTTCCTTTCCTCCCTTCTGCCGGGAGGAAAGCAACAGAAAACAGGGCTGCCATTTCCAGAATGGAGAAGGGAGACGCTGGCCGATGCAGGGCAGTAAGAAAGTGCGGTGGCAGCGACAGAGGGCTGGCCGAGGGACACCAGGACTGGTGGAGGGAGGTGGCAGGGGAGGTTTGCGCAGATTTATCATAACCGCTTCGCCAAACTCAACAAAAAATTAGGTATCAGTGCAAATCAGCTGGATCCCACCACTGCTGATAACTCCAACTAATTAAGAAGCATTCGTCATGACTTGCAACAGTTTTCCTTTTCAATACCTCTGAAGCATTAATTGCAAAAGGTAATTAAGAGCACCTGGTTTCCTCCTAGGTAATCTAGATTTGAATGTAAGACTACCTCTTACTTTGAATTTGAATTATAGTAAAGAAGATAAGTACTGAGATTCATTTTGTATCTGTTGCCTAAAAATCCATTTTTTTCCTTTCCCCAAGGATTGGTGTATATCTTAGCTAGTATTGGGACTTTTCCCCCATTGCTGGCAATGGGGTGGGCGCGGTTTCGGCGTGACGCGTCTGGCCTGCAGGCCAGCAGTTTGACATGCTTGTTTTAGAGGATTGCTTATTTTAGCAGGTGAAATTCCAACCCTCTTGAGTATCCTACCCACTTTACTGTTTTCAGGAAATAAAGAATGGGAGATCAGCTAAGTTCCCTAGTAATTTCCTAATGTGAAAAGGATGCAGCCTATTAACTTCTTGCTGAGGAAAATAAGGAGCTAGGTTTCAGGGATTGAGTTTACTGAATAAGTGAACAGGAAGAACTAAGATGAATCTTCCAAAAGAGTGAAACAACCACCACAAGTGGCCGTGTGTTCTGAGAGGCTGCTTGCTCAACTGTGAGGACTAGAAAGTCTATCTCCTGTATAGTTCATAATTGCAGCAGGTATAGCATATCTTGAAAGCTGCTGATTGCCCAGTGTACTATATGTGGGGCAGCCGACTGATTGCTTTGTCTCAAGTAAGTATAAACTTTGAAAGGAATATAAGGCAGACACATTTGAGGAACCAAGCAAATGTATATGGAGAATGTGAGCAGTTTTCTAGGGGAATACCTTTCCTCTCTTAGTCAAGAGTTGGAAAAGAGAACAAGAGAGAAAAAATAAAAATGAAAGCCTTTCTACTGATGTGTTCTAAAAGAGAAGAGGAATGAATAGGAGTCTGAGATGGGCAATGCTTATGGAATGTTTGTCTTTCTGCCTGAATAGAACTTGCAAACCTTATACAGTCCTGGAAAAAAAAAAGCTAGAGAATTAGCCTACACCAGGGGTAGGCAACCTGACTCAGGAATTCTGGGAGTTGAAGTCCATGAGTCATAAAAGAGCTGAGGTTGCCTACTCCTGGCCTACACTCAATGGCCACACTTCAACTGGTATGAAAGAAGGATTTATCAATTCAAAGAAAGGAAACATTACAACAGAACCTGATAGTGACAAAAACTCTCCGTAAGGAATACCGTCAAATGGAGGAGTAATCCCAGTGGATGAGAGTAAAGATCAGAAGTAAGAGACACAAATCATGTTCTGCCTCACTGCAACTCAGAAACAGTTTCCAGGTCCTTTGAAAGAAAACAGGCTCTGAGTGTTCAAAATAGGAAATAGAAGCACTGTAAGAGAGTAGATCCCTAGCGGCATACATAATGCAACTGTTACTGTATAAGAAGACAAAGAGAAAAGCCAATGTAGCTGATGGCTCACTAGTATCAGCAACTGACACAAATATATGCTGACATAAATTTATTAGTTTGTTGTCTTTCAGGGCCAAGGATCAGGACATAACAGAACACCTTCCGAGTTAGCAAGTGCCTTCCTGCTAATACCCATGGGACACAGAATACTGCAGAGAGGTGATTCAACCATATCGCTATGGGTTTTGAAAAACACCTCAGGGGGAAAAAATATTAAAACTGCTGGGTCCTTAGCTAATATTCTCATTCATTTTTTCAATCCATAGAAGAGGAAAGATGAATATAGCAGATCAATTTCTAACTTTTAAATTTTACTGAAGAGATTTTGCTTTCTGAGACAATCATCTGAATTACCTACAGGATAGATTGACTGGAATCTCACAAGAACTTATAAAAATGTATTTGACCAAAACATGAAAAGCTTGATAATCGCTTTATAAGGAATGTTTGGGGGGAGGGCTTGCAGAGGGGGAGGGGGAGGAAGTGGAAATGAAAATCCTAAAGGAGAGACCTCAAGTAAAGATTTCTGCATAGTAAAATCTGAAAAAAAATTGGTTGATATATTTCATGGCCTTTATTGTGAATGTAGTCATGCTCAGAGTAAAATGCTCAGGGAATAAACCAGATGAGCCTAAGCTATTAATTGAAATGGCCAGATATAATTTAAAAGGTATAATGGAGACCTGATGGAATGACTCTCATGACTGATATGTAGCAAGTAGGGGGAAAAAACCCATATGATAAAAAGGAACAGAAACAGGAGAAATCATGTTGTTCCTATATCCAAATAAATGAGTCTGGCAATGCTATAGAGACCATCAGGCTTAAAATAAGCAAATAAAAGTAATGCTGTTGTAAGTGTCTATCACCCCATCTAAGCCAGAGAAGATATGTTGTTTTCCAAAAGCAAATTGCTGTTCTTTTGAAGAGGCATAAACTGGCAGGAATCAGAAAGTTTAATTGTTCTAATACCTGCTGGGACAAATTGTTAAAAGCATAATTACCTTTCTGGCTTCTTTGTCTACATTACATATTTTATCAGCATCGATATAGATGAACATTTTTATTTTTCCCAAAATATTTCTACAATAAAATATAAAATAAGAGAGAAAGGTATCCTTGTTTTGGGTTCCTATTTCTTTGAGAGTATTCTTTACTTGCTTCAAAATAATCGATGAGATTGGGGAGTTGTTCATCTGTCTGGTGATGACATGTTTTCTCAATATATTTATTTGTATTTTGCTAAACTTTTAGAAGATTCTGTTGCATACGAGTGACTTATATAGTCCTAGCAAATCTGGAATTACATGATTAGTGCAGCCTAATACTTAGGCTGTTTAAACTAAAAATAAAAAGCTTGAATTAATTTTTGATGCAATGTTTATATCTGGTGCTGATTTTGGACTTGTTAAACTGAAAAAGCTTCTTGGATGAGAAGTGAAACATTTTCAAGGAAAATAAAGTCCAGTTGCCTTTTGAAAAAAGCATCTTTGGGACAAACATGATCTGGATGACTGAGAATCTCCATAGACAGACCTATTAATATTTTATGCTGTTGCTGTGTGAAAAAGATTGGATGACAAACTATGTATATCACCTTAGATGTAAAGGAAATAGTGTAGAAATACATAAAAAAATGACAGATGTGTTGTTTTCTTTCAGCATTGTTTACTTCACACTTTCTGAATGCTGAAAGGAGAATATTGTGAAATTATCAAATGGCCTGCTGATTTAATCATACTTCTGCCGCACTAGAGAAGATGGATAGCAACCATACATTCTAAAAGTGATTGGCAAAAGCCTAATAAATCTCTTTTGTATTATTAATTACAAATTTAATACATATAAAAGAGCACTAGAAAATCTAATTTCTCAAGTCCAGTTGAAAATCCTATAGAAAAGGTTTGATCACTGTAAGAATTAAGGTACTGTATTTTTTTATTATGCAGTAATATTTTTCATTTTCAAATGCAATATACAGTATGAAAAAATGACTTTCAGCAGTTTTATCTTTATCACTTTTACAATATGATTGATAAGTCTGAAGAATAGTATTACTAAAATATTGTATTCATTTATACTTACGACATTCTTCAGGTTCATCTGATCCATCTCCACAATCATCAACAGTGTCACATTTCCACCAAAATGGAATACATTTGTCTGTCCTGCAGCGGAACTAAAGGAGAAAAGTGTAACAGAAAAACTTTTAAAATAGATATACAACTTATAAAGATCTATAGGGGTGTGTGTGTGTGTGTGTGTGTGTGTGTGTGTGTGTCTGTCTGTGTCTGTGTCTGTGTCTGTGTGTGTGTGCAGAATAAAAATAATAATAATAATAAACCTTTATTGTCAAAGTACAACATGTGTACTTTGAGATTAGCTGAGCCTCCCCCCGTGCTCTCTCCCCCCAACACACAGTGACAACAAACCCTCCATCCCACCACACTATGTGAACCAACTACACCACACACCGGCCTCCCAAGTCAATTCTGCATAAGATTATGTCCCATTTAAAAGCCTAACAGCCCACGGATAAAAGCTATTTTTCAGCCTGTTGGTACGGCTGGCTATATTCCTATATCTCCTACCGGATATAAGTCAGTAACTGGAATCTGATATACTGATTATTATAAGCTACATTCTTTCATGTATATAAATCTATTGTATTTGCTACAATAATATCCACACTTACAAAATAAATGCTTCTGAGAATTAAATATACATTTTTATAGCAGTAGCACATATCTCAAAATATGTAAATATACTTAAAAGGAGGTACTGAAAATATTTTTAAAAAACTTCCATTCCAAAAAATATACATACTTGACTGGCTGTGCAATTTGATAAGCAGGTCTTATTATCTGCTGCGAGGTAAAAATTGGTAGGACAGGCACAAGTGTGAGTTTTATTTGGGGCAAGAAGGCACAGATGACTACAGCCACCATTATGTAATGTACATGTATGTTTAGCCACTAGAAATACAAACATAGAACAGTTAAAACATGCCCATAAAACTCAAGTAAAATTAATTCTAAAGTTGTAATATCTTCTAGTTTAAAGATACCTCTTACATGTTTGAAACATAAATTTTAGAAATATTATTTTAAAAGCTAAATTAGAATAATAAATTATGAAAATTGAATTACTATTTTTTTATAAAAGATAGTTTATATGACATAAGATCATTTTATATTATATAAAACTAATTCAAACAATTGACCAATAATAAGAGCTGTGTTATGTATCTTTTTATATAAACACAAAAAAAGGAACTGTGTGCACACTCTACTTTATTCAAGTCCCACTGAAACCTCCATGGAAAGAATTTCTGCAGTGCAGACATTGTTATGTGTAAGCTTCCACCTTAACACTACATGCAAAGTCTCCCTGCTCCAGAAAATATGTCTTTACTTTTGAAGATTGGTTTTACAATATTATTATTGGTAAAACAGAAAGGGAAAGATAACACTCACTATTCATCATGTTGAATTCTGCACAGAATATATTGTATGAACTGCGCTAAAGAAAGTTCTAAATTTGGGTTTATTTATTTATTTATTTATTTATTCTACACCATGGAGCTGTGGTGGCACAGTGGTTAGAATGCAGTATTGGAGGCTAATTCTGCCAACAGCCAGGGGTTTGATCCTCACCAACTCATGGTTAACTCAGCCTTCCATGCTTCTGAGGTCGATAAAATGAGGACCCAGATTGATGGGGGCAATATACTGACTTGGTAACCAGTTAGAGAGAGCTATAAAACACTGTGAAGCGGTATATAAGTCTAAGTACTATTGCTATCAGTCCATTTCTAGTTGTCCAGAAAAATAATTTGGAGGATGTTTTTGACCGAGGAGGAATCTGATCCTTATATCAATATTAAAAATGCTGTTTTCATTTCTACCCATACCCGTTAAAAAAACTAGGAAGAATGGAGGAAGTTATTAAAGGCTGTATCTGTGAATTATCCTATTCAATTATAACAAGTATTTTGAAGAATAGCCAATTCTCTTATGTCTATTTTACTTTTCTAACAATCTTAAACTCTCTAAATAGTTCATGGTTATTGCTAAGCAGAATTCAGCAAAAAGTCTGGTAACAGAGGAACAGGCATTTGCTTGAATGAATATGTAATTTTAAAAAATCAGTTCTTACCATTAGGTTGCCTGAATGAATGATAAACTTGAATATCAGTTATGGCATGCCATGAGTTAATCAGTGCTACTTTATCTGCTCCAGAGATTTTGTGGGCACGGTTGACAGTCTTGGTTTTTCCATCTGTCCAGTATATATAGTCTTCAAATAATGTTAGAGCAATCACCCCTAGAACATGTTGATTAGGAACTGCAATAGAATATAATAATATTAGTGTTGAGTTTTGAGAAAGACCGATAGTTAAAATATTTTTTTATTGCAAAAATTACCCTAAAAGTGCCTTCTTTGGAGGCCTTGCCATTATGTCTGAAGTTGCTTCACAATCACCGTGACTATGCATTTATCTTGGTTAGCACATTATATGTCTTTTAATCTCTGCCTTATATAGAAAGCCTTTTGCTTTTTCTCTTTCAGTTTTTTCTTCACTGAATACTTTGTGATGCTTTCTCCAATTGCTGAATTATCATTCTCACCTGCCTGCATTTCCTCTCTAGATATCTTCAACCCATATTTCCTTCTGCAGTTCCTAACTTTCCTCTAAGTAACTTCTGAGAATAAAGAATTATCCAAAATCTGACAATACTTTAAAACAGACATTCACGTGATGTAAACTAGGAAGACCTCTCAGTAAACTCTGCTACAAAGCCACAGGGCAAATACTGAAAATAATTGGTAGAAAGTCAAATTCAACAAAATATGTGGGGGATATATTTTAAAACATTCTCTCTCAAGAGATAAAGAAAAAAAATGGCAGAAATCAAAGCAGACAATCCTGGGCAGCAAGGTGATAACAGGATGAAGGACTACTCTTTTGTGTTATTATATAATAATTATCCTCATAGTAGTATGGAAGCAATAATCCCTTCAGTTTCCTGGATCAAGCAATTCAGAACTTTAAAAATTTATTATTTATTAATTATTTATTAATTTAATTTCTATACCGCCCTTCTCCCGAAGGACTCATTATCAAATCAAAAATCAAAAATCATTATCAAATTCAAACTCTGTCTACAATTAAAGTCATTTTGTCATAAAGAATTATGTAATGAATATGAATATACACACATGTTATTAAACAGAAGAGGAAGAGAGAGTTCTTTTTTTCAGTAAAACAAAATCAGTTGTTAAACCAGCTGATAAAACTTTGTAGTGCAAGTACTCAGGATAAGAGATTTGAAAACACAGAGGTGGAATTAATGTTAAAACTAAAGATTTATCTCATAAAATCATATCATCTTTACTCTCCTACCATCCAGTAGGAGATATAGGAGTATAGCCAGCCATACCAACAGGCTGAAAAATAGCTTTTATCCGTGGGCTGTTAGGGTTTTAAATGGGATATAATCTCTGTGAACCTATGCAGAATTGACTTGGGAGGCCGGTGTGTGGTGTAGTTGCTTCACATGGGGTGGTAGGGTGGAGGGTTTGTTGTCACTGTGTGTTGGGGGGAGAGAGCACGGGGGGAGGCTCAGCTAATCTCAATGTACACATGTTGTACTTTGACAATAAAGGTTTATTATTATTATTATTATTATTATTATTATTATTATTATTATTATTATTATTATTATTATTATTATTATTAATGTGATTTGTATGGTAATCACTGAAACCAATATTCCCCTTTGTGTCATCCCACAGATCTGTATTATATAAACAATGAAAGCTTCCCTCTCTCTCCCTTGTCCTTAAGGTAAAGGTAACGGTTCCCCCGCACATGCGTGCTAGTCATTTCCGACTCTAGGGGCCGGTGCTCATCTCCGTTTCAAAGCTGAAGAGCCAGCGCTTGTCCGAGGACGTCTCTGTGGTCATGTGGCCGGCATGACTAGACGCCAAAGGCACACAGAACGCTGTTACCTTCCCACCATAGTGGTCCCTATTTTTCTACTTGCATCCTTATTTTTATATAATTGCCATAGTGCAGGGGTGTCAAACTGCAAACCCATGGGCCGGATGCATCATAGCAAAACCATGCCCAAAAAAGTTGTGATACGTTGTGGCAAAAAAGTTGCGATATGTCGTGACATGTCACATGACGTTGCAAGTTTCACACCCCTGCCATAGAGTGTTAATTTAGTGCCAAAGGAATGAACTGGTATTGTTTAAATGTAGAATTTTGACATATGACATGAATAGCATAAGTTGAGATGAAGTTTTACTGATTAACTATTTCCAAGTAAATATATCACTTTTAAATAACACCATGTTGCAAATGAAAACATCAATTTATTAACTAGGACAATGAATTCAAGCATGAACTATTTTACAAAGGAAAGTGCTTTTCATACTATGTGTATATATTGTCCTTAGCTACTTCATGTACAATGTGTATCCAAAATCAAACCTCATAGGCCAAACACAATATGTTTTATTATTTATTTTTTCCACATAAAATGTTCATGTACAGGAATGTCCAAAGATCATGCATCAAAAAATAAGGAAGTGTCGATAAGAAGGTGGATAATGTGTTCAAGATACATATTTTAAGGTATGCTCTGTTGCGAGTTTGGAAAAAGTATAGACACAAGTTAAATTATAAGATACCTATATGGGCAATACCGAAACACGCAATAGAAAATATAAATGTTGGGTTTAAACATGATGTGACTACATATAAGGAAATTTTAAGTTTGGAAAGGAATGTATGGCAATTAAAGCCATATAATATTTTAAAAGAAGAAAAGATTGTACAAACTTGGTTTCAGTATGGTCAATTACAGGCCAGGTGGAAGGAAGACCAGAAAATTGCTTTTTCAATGATTGATGAAAATTTGGTAAAGCAAATTAGAGATCAAGGTCAAGCACATATTAAAAGGATATATGTTGCATTGATAGAAACTGACTCAGAGACAGAACTTGTTAAAGACTGTATGATAAAGTGGGCTCAGAATTTTCAAGAAGTTATTACAATGGATACTTGGGAAAAGATTTGGGTGAGAAATGTAAAATTTACACAGGCCCAAAATTTAAGAGAGAACTTTTACAAAATGTTTTATAGGTGGCACTTAGATCCTAAAAAAATTAGCAAGTATGTATCCGAACTGTCAGCCCAAATGTTGGAGGTGTGCTTGTGAAGATGCAATGTATTTTCATATATGGTGGACCTGTAAAAAGGTTAAAGCTTTTTGGATTAAAATTTGGTGGAATATGCAAAAAATATTCAAGAAAAGGATAAAGTTTTGTCCGCAATTGTTTTTATTGGGCATTATTACAGATACTACTGTTGTGGACACTAAGTTGATGTTGAACTTAATTACAGCAGCGAGACTTTTAGTAGCGCAATATTGGAAGAAGGAAGAACTGCCGAATATAGAAGAATGGACTTTAAAAGTCTCCAATCTGGCGGAAATGGCAAAGATCTCAGCATACTTGAAAGACCAGTCACAACAGAGATATATTGTGGAGTGGAAAAGATGGATTGATTACATCCAGAATAAATATGGGACTAAAAAGTTTCACCTAGCATTTGAATAAGTATTGATGTGATATATAAATTACTTGTAGTTATTTTAATAAGAGTTAAAGTGCGATAGAACTTTATATTTTATTGTTGTTTGCATAAGGTAGACTATGATTGTTGGTATTTTTATACCCTGTATTTACCGTATTTTCCGGCGTATAAGATGACTGGGCGTATAAGACGACCCCCTACATTTCCTGTTAAATTATAGGGTTTGGGCTATACTCGCCGTATAAGACTACCCCTCTTCCAACGCACACTAAATAAAAATTAAAAAAACATCAGATTTGATTTTAATATGGTAATTTTAATTCAAATGCTTATGACATGCAGGTGCTTAGTAGGAAAACTGTCACTTATAAACATAAGGCTGTTTGTCATCAAACATGTAAACATAAAACAGTGCAAGTGGATATAATAATAATAATAATAATAATAATAATAATAATAATAATAATAATAATAATAATAATAATAATAATAATAATAATAAGTTGGAGGGGACCTTGGAGGTCATCTAGTCCAACCCCCTGCTAAGGCAGGAAACCCTATAAACCCTGTAAAAAATCACAGACTGCAGCTTCTTCTCCAATTGGTCCCGCTTTCCCTGCGCAGACTAAATGGGAGATCCGCTCCAGGTTTTCCAGCCAGCCCTGTCCCTAAATTTTCAGCACCCGGCGTATAAGATGACCCCTGACTTTTGAGAAGATTTTCATGGGTTAAAAAGTAGTCTTATACGCCAGAAAATACAGTAGCTCTGGGAAGTCGGGGAGGGGGGAGGGGGAGGGGAGGGAGGAGTTGGGGAGGTTTGGGGAGAGGGGAGGGGGTTGGGAGGGGTTTTGTCTTTTTAAAAAATGTATTGTAAAACATTTCAATAAAAAAAAGTAAGGAAGTGTTTAGCTGAAAATGACAAGCAAATTGATCTTTTAATATAATTTATGGAGTAAATTGTCTATGGGACCTAACTTGAGGCATTTGTATTGTTTTAGAAAATGTAGATTATAAAATAATATTTTTGAATTCAAAAAAATTGGCAAAAGAACAGGCTGCAATAGTTTCTTGGAGTGTAACTAACCTTTATTTCTGCGGGTGCCATCCATATTAGCAAATTCAATATGATTTTCATCAGCCCAGTAAAATCTTCTGTTCACATAGTCTATTGTAAGAGCCGTGGGTCTAGATATCTGTGTTTCTATCACAACTGTCTGATTAGAGCCATCCATGCCAACTCGACCAATATGAGGATATTCACAGCAATCAATCCAGTACAAATACCTAGGAAACAAAATTCATAAATATGATGTTACTATGTAACATAATCATACTAACTGTATAATTGGAAATGTTACAATTTACAAAGTTGTATGTAGGATTTATTTTCAAGTATCACATTGTTCACTATCAATGAGCTAAGTTGATAACTGCTAATTCATAACTGAAAGACTCTATTCTTTCTCAAGAGTTGATAATGGGCTTAATGTTGGTCAAAACCTTAAGGTCAGAGTTATGTTTCTTTTGCTGAATTCACTTCATACATTCACCATAAAGCAAGAGATAATATGGCAAAAAAAGTGTACAATGGATTTTTTTTTTTAAATGTTCCATTCTCTCCTGTATCTTTTCTTATGATAGTCCATTACATCAAACTCTTTCTCTGTGCAAATTAATTTACAATGTTCAGCACTGAATGGAAAAAAAAATATTTGGAGCTAAAAGTGGCATATAATCCGCAATCCATAAGCCAATGTATCCCTCACTTTTTTCAATGACCAAAACATTCTCAAATAATACTGCCCAAACCATTTTCTGTAGTGGCTCAATAATCAGTCATGCTTTGTCCTTTAAATATTGAATTTAAAGGTATGCCAACTTTCCACAATTCTTATAACATGTATTAACCCCTCCCTATCCAAGAAAATCTATTTTTATGTTTATAATTGTTTTATATTTGTATTTGTTTTGTTACATTGTAAGCCTCTCAAAGTCACTTCAAACCGTGAGACTGATGGCATATACATTTAATAAAATAAATAATTTAAAAAGTAAAAAATAAAAATGGCCACACACTTTTAGTGTGTTCTCTGATATTGAAAATATCCTGCATCCTTTGGGGGCTACCCTAGGTTTAAGGGAAAGGAAGGTATCGGTGGAAATAGAAAGTGCAATATAATTTTCCCATCAGTACTATTAGATGTTCCTAGGTTCCCAATTTTCTATCCACTTTCTGTAATAGAAGTTATTTATAGTTTCTGATAGCTAAATTTTAAGATATTAATAAAGTAAATATTTGTCAGGAAAAAGACAATCAACATAATTAAGAGATCACATGAAGAAAATTGTATTGGTCACAGGGCTTCAGTATACAATTGAGGGTCTAAAACAAAAAGAGTGCTCATTAAGGTTTTGCTGGTTTTTCCTCATCAAACATTTGGGGAAAGACCAAATGAATGAGGAACATTAGTCAAGAAGGTGTCTTGAGTTTAGATTTCAATCTAATGAAAGATGAATTCAACAAATGTTTATAAGCACCACTTCTTTGGGGTGACCATTCTTGCATTCTCAAATTTCCAGGCTTTAGCCTGGCATACTTCTATGGAACAGCTAATAAAATAATGGGTATCTGAAAGGGACAAGGGATATCACATGCATCTTGACATTATCAGCATGAATTATATACATGTTTTGTATTACAATAATATTGTATATAATTCATTCCATTTGTATGACATCATGTACATAGCATTATTTGACATTATTGTGATTTCCATTGGCTACCTGTACATAATCCACTGTTATTTGGAACTTTAGTGGCAATGTATAGTGGCTAATGGCTTTTAAATAATATTTAAAAAAATCATTCAGCTGAATCAATTCACCTATTATTAGCTGTCAAAACTATTGCTCAAATTTATGCTGGACAAATTTGTGATTATTATTTGAAATTTTAACCTGAAATTTTCAAATATTAGATATAACAATTATTTCCATTATATTTCATTAATTCCCACTACGTTAACTTCAAAAATGTTTCCCCTTAAACATTACTCTTGTTGAGAATGATATACTTTCTTATAAACATTCTCCAAAGCAGAAACAATCAATTGCGCTAATTTGTATGATAACTCCATACCCAATTTGAGGATCTAAAGACAGATCTCTAGGAAACTTCACCCTTTTGCTCACAAGAACAGTGGGATACAAGCCATTGATTTTGGATACTTCAATCATCCTTTTTTCTGTGTCAGACCAATAGAGATTCTTTCCAACCCAGTCAACTGCTAATGCATTAGGAACAGCTGTGTTATGAACTACCTAGAGAAATGAAAACTGTATAAGTAGCAGAACATATAGAAAAAAATGGTGGAAAGTCCATTTTCATTTCCCTGAGATGAGAGTAAATAATTGTACTACACTGGCAAATACAATTAATATAATTGGAAGGTTCTTAATTCTGAAAAATATTTGAAAGAAAATATATTAATTCTTATAACATACTACAATTAACCAACAACAATAGACGGCATTATATGGTAATTTTATTCCTGTTTTACTACATTTTTTTTCTTTCATTAAAAGTTCCTGCAAGTTTTCTTGGCAAGCTTTTTCATTACCTCCTTCTCAGGGCTGAGTGAAAATGACTGACTCAATGTCATCCAGCTGGCTTTGTGGCTAAGACAGGATAAAATCTCAGAGCCTCTTGGTTTCAGAACTTATGCCTTAACTACTACACCAAATTGGCTCTCATTAGATAATTACTGCACTCTAAAGATTCACTTTAGACATATCCCAATGAATTCTTTCTCTGATGTGCAGAATCCCATCCTATCTCATATTCTTAGAGGTTTCTTCACATCCAAATACACAACATAGTTACCTGCCTTTCTTCAACACAATAGCAGTCAGCAATATGATTTATGAAGTGAAAATATCAGAGGTAACTATTGGAGACTTCCAAGATTTACTCTTATAAACAAGAGCGAAATGGGCTGATGCAGTGGTAACAAAAAGCCATCAGCCAAAGCACTCCAAGTGGTAACTGCACCCAGATGGCACTGTTGCACTGTTTCTTCCATCTTCACCAATTCCAGCTCCTAAAGGTTAAGGTAGGCAGCCCCATTTTAGTCTATCACTATGAAGCTACTATGGACAGTTTTGTCAAGCCATTGGCTGCTGCTATAACTACAAATTCAACGTTTTCTTTGTGCATGGAAAAATAGTAGTATAATCTTTCAGATTATAGGAAATCTAAGGAAAAAATGAATCTGGATGAAGTATTTATCTGTCCATTCATATAATTTATATGGTCAATTATCTGCTCTGAGATATTAAACGTTTATTTTTTTCTTATCTTGCAACAAAACTTCCTAGGCAAAATTGTTTATTATGAATGCTATTTATACATAGTCAGCTAACGAAAATGTTTTCATCATTATCTCTTGAAAAAGCCATGACCAGACTAACAGTTTAGTGAATAAAACTAAAACTATTGTGCAAAAATAAGAAAATGGATTTGAGAAAGCTCCAAAACCAGAAAAGTGTAGTTATGGATTGACATATAATGTTGATCTCAATTCTGGCATCCATTGAGAAACCTTGGCATGAGTTAGGTTTCCTGAGAACTCTCATTAACAAGTCTAGCTTTGAGTAGGATGGGAGATCTGTAAAAATAACACAAATGGTTTTGAATGAAAAGTTGCATAAATATGAAGTACAAAAAAAAATCCTGCATAAACAAATGGAAGATATATTCTTTCTTTAATAGATATGAGAGTATTTCCCATAAGCTTTCTTATTTTTGTTCACTGTAATCACTATATTCTTCATTTAACGCAACCTGTCTGATAGTTTAAATCAGACAACAGATAGATTTTGTATTTCATTTCACTTTCCATAATATGCTATTATTGTTTATCTCATCATTGTGCATACAGGCATTAATTAAATCATAGTTCAAAATGAATTTTGATTTGAAATATGAATACACCTGGATACCAGTTTCTACAGTGATTAAATCAACTTCTTTAAAAAAAAACACCAAACTTTATCTGGCAGTCTAAATTAAGTCTAGAAATAAAAAGCAAAAGAACAGGGAATCATTACCAAGAATTCTTAAATAAGTTAGAAGCTCAAATGTCACAGATATTATGAAATATGCTATATTCTGAATAAGCTACATGTTTTATATCAATTGTTTAATATTTTGATTAAGAAAATTAAAGAAAATATATATTGACTAAGCCAACCACACATCTATCTATATTATCTGCTCAGTTGCCTCAAATTATGAGATGGTTGGCATGTAAATTTAATAAATGAATAGTGTGAGCAGCTACAAATTCTTAAAGATTTACACTAGCACAAATATGACTAAAATATATGCTTTTTAAGTGGTATTTGATCCTCAAGTGTTTATCACCGAAGAAAACAATTGCAGTTGTCCAACTTAATATCACTTGATCTGTAGAGTGGGGAAAAATGTTTCATCCAGACTTAGTTACACTCTATATAAATTGATTTAAATTAATCATGGTTAATCTATTCCATAGTTTCAATGTATGTATTCACAATAAAGCTAATAGCTCAAAATCTGTTTTTATGGGTAACAGTTTTACTGGCTTAAGCTGTGCCAGTATCCAAATGACTTTCTACATAATAACATTAGCTACTGATCCACATAATATTTATAAATCCATGATTACTTCCAAATCACCTTGAGATCATTCCCATTCAGATTCATTCTGTTAATCCTACTTCCATTTGGTCTGCTGGAATCAATCCAATAGATGAACTCTTCTTTGTAATCAAAGTCTACTGAAATCACATTATTTAGGCCCTAAAAGAGAAAAAAAAAATAACCTCAGCAGTTGCTGTAAACAAATTAATAAAGTTAAGATATCTATTCCTACAATGAATGGAAATTCTTATAAGGGGGTATATCTATTTTTCCCAAATGTTCACAAGCAAATTAGGGTTTACCAACAAAAAATGCTGTCCCCTTCAAATATACTGCCAAGTTTCCAGTACCAGTCAATGGGAGAAGATATAAGCAGATATAACCACCAGTATCTATTCTCCAACCATCTCAATTTTTGATAGGTGGGAGACAGAATATCTGTAAAAGAATATCAATTAATGAGGTGTTAAAAATGGAAGGCCCTCTGACCTCCATGATGATGAGCTTCCCATGTACATTCCCATGTACATTGGCCTTGGCTTCTTATATATGAGCCCTGGTGGCTCAGTAATTAGAATGTGATTAATAATTAGAATGCAGAATTACAGGCTAACTCTGCTCACAGTCTGGAGTTCAATCTTCATGGGCTTGAGGTTGACTCAACCTTTCATCCTTCAGAGGTTGGAAGTCAAGACTGTTTCTCTTCTAGATATCTTTGATTAAAGCTTAACTTCTATTGTCAAGTCTAGCTTTCAGGACTACCAATTCCTTTTAAATCTAGACTACTCTCCCCCTTCAGTTCTCAAGATGAAATATAATTAGGTGAAACAAATACTGAGGCAAAGGTTAAAGGATACAGTGCAGCAAAGAGATCTAAGGAAGGCCCCAGCATTCTTATCACCAGTATACAATAGGTATATTGTTACTGCAGCCTACTGTCTTATACAGCTAGAAATACCAGCTGATCTGTGATACTTTAAAATAGATATCAAGCTTGCTTTAGCTGTGACCTCATGAGCTCTGCTGAGTGTCTAACATTAAGAGGCTTCTGAAAATTATAAATTCCTATTGTTTGGTTAAAAATGCTGCAGAGAAGTTTATAGGACAATATAAGTCCCCAGGTTTAATATGAGATTACAGTGCCTTCTTGTTCCACAATCTTCCTAGCTCATTCATGGAGTATCAAAATTTGAGGCCTTCTGACATAGTCATCTTCCATCTTCTACTGTTTTTCTCCTTCCACCAAAAGAATTTAGAATAGTATTCCTTGATTAATTGGTAGCATTAGGAAGCATTCTAAAATTTTAGGAAGGGAATAATGCTCAATTATAACTTTAATAATTGTTTTTAAAGGTAAGTTAAAAGTTATATTATGACCTAAAATGATGTGATTTTAGATCACAAATATTTTTCTCAGTGCAAATCTATATTTCCTTGCTACAGGAGACTGTCCAGCCTTAAATACAAAACACGCTATTGCTAAAATGACAGATTGCAGTAATTTGCTTACTCCATCTTTCCTGCCAAACTACTATATTATTCATTTTCAGGGATGGGGAGATTAAAAACTGTTTTTGTAGATATCATTACAAACTGCCTACTTTTAAGAAAAGACTTCTTGAATATCATTGTGTTCAGAAACTGATCTTCAAGCCAGGATGGAGCATCCACTCCAGATATTTTCAATTTGATATGGAGTAGGTTTATTCATGCTATTTTAAATTCCCCACAAAGTAGGCTACCATGAGGTTGGCGGATTGCAGTGATTCTGCATGAAATATACTAAAGGAGGGGTCATTTGTGGTCTTTGAGAAGTATATTAGTAACATATATTCATGATTCAACACATTTAATTTTTCAAGGATATAATATACTTTGACTGCTTGAACTATAACCGTATTAGGTGGGCTATGTAGAGAAACTCTATCTTGCATTAGAATTTTTCAATTTTCTGGAGGTAACATTCGGTAACTATAACATTAAGTTATAGTTGAGTAGAAGAATATTTGGGCCTTACTGGTTAAATCTTTGTTCTTTTTGTTCTTCTCAATCTCTAAAACACAGTAGATAATTAACAAGAAGTTTTTGCTGATAACCATGATTAGATTACAGGATCCCCACCAAATCTAGTCAAGCTGCACATGTTACTTAAAATAGGTTGATAGCATTTTCTTCACAAGAATGTGTTCAGAAACAATTACAGAGGAACCTGCAATTTGAAACCCGAAATACTGATAAAAATACTGAAGGGAAAAAAAAAACAGGTAGGATTAAGCAAAAGTAAATAAATACAGATCTATTCAGTAAAAGGGAGCAAAGCCGTATGTTCTTGGTCAATATCATTATGTTATTTACTTAAAAATTCTTTTCTCTTTAGTTCTGTATTTGCCTGCAAATGTCATCTTAAAAATCCTGCAAAAATTGCATTTAAATATGTAATACGTTTCAAAACCAAAAATCACAAATTGCTTTATTTCCCTATGTCCATAAAAATTGCAATTATTAGAATATTTGTATATTAAAATACAGCATAATCACTTAAAGAAACTCCTGTCAAGTTATGCAAGCAACTAATTTTCGTTGTAATATGCACACAGAACTGATTTCAGTGGTACACCCTATGTATATTCATATGCTAGGTATATAATCTTTGAGGAAAAGAGTTAATCCTGTTGCCCATCTAAAATGTTTTTATTTACTTCTGCATTGACATTTCCTTATGGTGCTGCTGTACTGCTTATGGTCACTGTACCTTTTTAAAAAGATTTATGATTTCTGTACACTGTCTAGGGATCCTTTGAGTGACTTAGAGAATACCTGTTTCATTGAAGTATAGTTGGATCCATCAGTACTAATTTTTCGTATTTCATGATGATCAGCCAGAATTAAGAATGGCTCTTCATCTATATGAAAAAAATAATGGTAGTTTTTTTTTACTTAATTTATGCAACTTTGGAATTGAAACATAAGCAGTGAAAAATTAAGTGCTGTATGCTATTAACATTAGTATAGATAAAAAACATTAAAAGCATAATACTTCAAACAAGATCAAATTTTAGACATAAGCTGAACAGGAGATTTAATTAGCACCTTTTTAGAGTACTTTTAATATAGCCTTTGAAACAGGAGAAGTATTAACTCACTCTATGGTTTCACTTCCAAGATGAATTTATAAACACAGCTTGGCTTTCAAGGAACAAATAGATAATAAGTAATAGCTGACGTAAAAAAGTCAGAATCATTTGATTCAAAATTAATGCATATTTTAATTTCCAACAATTAGTGTGTTGACTACAGTGGTTCTGAAAAGAAAATATGGACTTTTTAATGTTAATACACTTTGGAATGTATATGAAACTACCATGTTTCCCTGAAAATAAGACTCGGTCTTATATTATATTTTATTTTTTTGCCTCCAAAAGAGGCACCAGTTCTTATTTGGGGGGCGGGAGGTGTCTTCTCCACTCACCACATGGTGGCAGCATCAACAACCCCAGCCAGCCAGTCCACTTCTTCTGCAGCGCAACTTCATTCTACAGCCGAGAATGGAGCTCCAGCCTGCATTTCAATCCATAGCTTGGTTCTCAGCTGCAGAGGCCTTCCAGAAAGGCCTCTGACTGCGAAATGCAGGCCGGAGCTCCATTGTCAGCTGCAGAATGAAGCTGCTCCTTTGGCCACAGAAGTGGGCTGAAGAGGAGTGTCAATCCACAGGAGGCCTGTCTGCAATGGTAAGCTCCACCCTCCAACCCCTGCCCTAGATTGATTTTTAGGTGTGCACCTCACCTCAAACCTAGGGCTTATTTTTGGGGTAGGGCTTATATTGGGCCCACTCCCAAAAATCAAGCTAGGGCTTATTTTCGGGGTAACCCTTACTTTCAGGGAAACACAATGCTAGTTCTACCCATTGTGTTCACCTTACTTTGTTCCTGTTCTTAGCTGCCCAAAGTGATGAATTAGAGATGGACAGGCACCATGAATTGAAATAAATACATAAATAAATAATGCAAATTTCTTTAATTTATGAATGTGTTTTATAATCAAAGGGGAAAAAAATCCCATCCCCCTTTCCACCTCCATCAGTAAACATAAGGGTAAAGAAAGCAATAATATTATTAGAAATTAGCCCTTATGCCTGATAATTATTTAGGAAAACAATGCTTTTATAAATGATGCAATGAAAACAAATGAATGAATCTAAATCTAAAATTAATCTCGCAACTTTTGCTAGATCAAGAACTTCTGAATGACACAAATTGCTATAAAATTTTGAGGGACTAACTCCTGCCTGAGCAGGGGGTTGGACTAGATGACCTCCAAGGTCCCTTCCTCCTCCTCCTCCTCCTCCTCCTCATTATTATTATTATTATTATTATTATTATTATTATTATTATTATTATTATTATTATTTAAGGATTTTAGACAAGATAAAGAGCAGGGGTGTAAGTCTGCTAAGTGGTATCAACTCATTAAAGAAGGACAGGGAATGTTACATTATTTACAGTCACTTATATCCAGTGGTGGGATTCAGCCAGTTCATACCACTTCAGTAGAACCGGTAGCTAATTTTTTGTTGCCTGGCCCAGGATGGACTTCCAGAAGTGGCATCCACACAGAGAACCAATTGTTCACATATTTGAATCCCACTACTGCTTATATCCCATTACCAGACAAGTTTTTACAGAACTTTGCTTTCAAATAAGCCAACAGCTTATTTGGATGGAAGATACAGAGCTTACTGTATTATGCTATGTAAAAAGGTACAGGTGGAATATCTGACTCATTACCTAGTATATCGGAAACTCTTATCAAGAACCTAGAAGTAATTTATTATACCGTATTTTCCGGCGTATAAGACGACTGGACGTATAAGACGACCCCCTACTTTTCCTGTTAAATTATAGGGTTTGGGCTATACTCACCGTATAAGACTACCCCACTGCATACAAAGTCTGCTAGGATTGGGTGGGTCAGCTCTTCCTACCTCCCTGCCTGCCCAGCCCTCCCTGTCTCCAAGACACAATTTTTTTAAAAAAAAATCCCATTTATATCCCACCCTTCTCCAAAGACTCAGGGCAGCTTACAATCTAAAGCACAAATCAATGTGCTTAGCAACGTACAAAGTACACTTCCGGCATCCAGAGCCTGCCTGCGTTTCTTTAACCTCCACATGCTTCCGACTCTCGACAACTTCAGCGTTGTAAACCTTGCTGCTGTTAGTATCCTGGGTGACTCTTCTCCAAACCCCCTCTACCCCAACCCAGGTGAAAATGCTAACATGCTCCCAGTGTGTGCCTATCCCTCTCCAACCAACTGCCCCCCCTCATCCGTATCTGGCTCCAGCGGGCTCCTCCACACGTCCCAGGGCTGCCCTCCAGCAGTCCCCGGCTCCGGTCCATCTGACACCGACGGAAAACAGCCAGCCCTTGCCTCCAGCGCGCAGGCTATAGCATGCAGTCCCGGCACAGGTCCGTCGGCAGGCAAGTAACAGCTAGCATGTTTTGTAGTGCCCAGGCTCCCTATACGGCAAGGCAGACTGGGTTGTCCTCCTGAGTGCCTGCGGGGTCCTCAGCAAAGCCCTGTGATGCAGGTGCATGCAAACGCCGTGAAGCAGCTGGTCGTCGGGTTTGCAGAGCCAGGAACCAGCAATCAGCTGATAGTCGGGCTTGCTGATTACGGGCGACCTCCTCCCTTGTTTGTCGGAGCACCGGGTCATGGAGCCAGCCGTGTGCAGTGGGGGGGGTGAGTAGGTGAAGCAGGGCTTGTTTTTGGAACAAGACCCTGCAGGGCTCGACAACAGACAGCAATTTTGTGATTCTCTCCCCCTTCCTCCCCCCCATCAATGAGCTGCCGAGGTTGCCTGTGTGTGTGTATGTGTGGAGGGGTGTTGCCTCTGGTTTTTCCTGTAACATTGGACAATAAAACTGCCCCTAACCCTAACACCCGGTGTATAAGACGACCCCCGACTTTTGAGAAGGTTTTCATGGGTTAAAAAGTCATCTTATATGCCGGAAAATACGGTATCCTTGTTAATCCAATAAATCCAGAACAATTTTTTTTGTTGCCCAATGAAGACAAGCATGTATTGAAACAATTGCATTGTTTGCAGTGATGGCAAGGAACATACAAAAGCATCCTGACAAATTGTACTGTTAATATTAGAGGGGATGTAGTGAAGTGATTCAATTGCTGCATTTTACATATGTATTTTGCTAAAACTTCTAGTTGCAAATAAATATTTTAATACTTTAAAAATGGTCCTATTTTTTATGCTTAATTGGACTATGACTTTAATTGTTTTGTAGCTGAAAAGGTTTACCTGAAAGGGATTTGCAGCCTTGCTGAGCATTAGGTTGCATTTCATAACCATCCATACACAAGCATTTGTAAGTCCCATATGTATTGATGCATTGCTGACTGCATGGAAAGCCAGATGAACATTCATCAATGTCTACACATGTTTTGCCATCCTCCTTCATATGGAAACCAGGCCAACATTTACACTATAAAGAAAAATAAAGCATATTATGTGTTAAGCATGTAAAGGCTAGGGCTGTTTACACCTCCTTATCTGCCTTGGTTAATGCATGTCAATTTTGCTGAAATGTTTTTAAAGCATGGTATTAAAATATCAGGATTAAAAAAAAAAGCCCATTGCTCATTTTGAGCTTTGGGGTTTTGGAATATTTCACAGCAAAAATATGTCTATGTATATAAAAAAGGTGATACAGGTTCTTCTTCTCTTTCATAAAGTTGGCCAGGAGAGTATGGTTTCTAGCATAGTTCCTAGGAAAAAATGTAGATGAAAAGAGGGAATTGAATCTTTCCCTCAGCTTGATTTTTTTTGTTCCATTTTTCCTTAATCAGTTGTCATTCCCTCTGGATTCAGATAGATGATAGATAGATAGATAGATAGATAGATAGATAGATAGATAGATAGATAGATAGATAGATAGATAGATAGATAACCTTTATTGTCATTTTTTACTGTGGGCACTAAATGAAATTTAGTTGCTTGCTCTCAAAGTGTACACATACATAACACACATTTAAATATACTATATACAACATATGTACGTATAGACCTACACCTACACCTTTACATATAAGTAACATATAACTATTAATCACTGTCCATCCTGAATATATAATGGAAGGATGGAAAGAGGAAGCTTTTCCATAAAAACTGTTCTTTTAAAAAACTGTCCTTATGTTTTCTAAAAGCAGTGGCGTAGCGTGGGGGGTGCAGGGGGGGCCGGCCGCACCGGGCGCAACATCTGGGGGGGCGCGCTCGCACTCGCAGCTCTCTGCCCCTGCCTGGCTCACTCACTCTCTCTCACTGCAGTGCTGGCTGTGCGAATCCGATCCGAGCCGCGGGGTCGCCGCCCACTGAGGAGGGGGGGGTGCCAGGCGTGCGGTGCGGTGAGAGAGCGAGGGACTATCTGGGGGAGGGACAGTGCAGCGGCCGCCCAGCGCAGCGCTGAGCACGGGAGAGAACTAATCTACTGGAAGAGACTCGAGTGCTAAAATCCACGGGTTAGGGGGCGCAAATTACTTGCCTTGCCCCGGGTGCTGACAACCCACGCTACGCCACTGTCTAAAAGAGAAGAGGAAGAAAGGATTTAAAGTTGCACTTATTACCAGGGAAATTGATAGCTCCATTTCTTTTGCTGACATACAGTAACAGCCCTAGCCTAGGGGATAGTGTTTTAGAAGCAGAGGTTCTGCCTCATTAAGAATCCTGAACAAAGTAATATAAGTTAAGTTCTACAAAAAAAAATTGACAAGATTTAAACTCTTAAAGTGTTTTGCAAATTTCTCTTTAATACATTATTCTGAACATTTTTGTCTGAGATTACTTTGACTGCAAATGCATTAAATCAATACAAAACAGAATTTGCATGTTTCCATCATGCACCAGTAATTACAAAAGGTCCTGGGGGAGAGGACTTACAGTGAACATTTTGACATTCTCCAAGTTAAAGTTAGAAGGCAGAGAGACTTAAAATAGAACATGATAAACTCATGAAACAGCAACAAAAATAGACCAGATGAAATTCATTCATCTTTAATTTAGCAGGTCAGGTTTTTTTTTTAATCCTACTGTATTCAAAGTGTGGTCATGCTGAAAAAGCACACCATTTAGTCATATTTAAATGGACACTTAAGTAAGCATTTATTCAAGGCTCTTAAAATTACAAAGTCCAATAACTTTGGGGTACAGTCACATTAGGCAGGTGATAGGAAAGCTATAGGTTCTTTCCTGGCAATTTCTATCAAAATTATATTGTTTTTACTGAACCAAACAGAGGCAGATATTACTTTCTTCTGTAACTTCACCTCCCGATATGAGAAATGGGAAAGTTACAAGCATTAAGACATGAGGATTAATGGTGATGGAGAAAGTTAATGGGGCAATAACCTCAAAATTTGGAATTTCTTCGCATAAGCCCAATTTAGGAAGTTTAATGTTTATTAGGCATTCATGTAGAAGAACATTAATTTTTTTATATTTGCTGTGGTATTTTTGATGCTTCAACTACTGACTGATTCGTGGACCTTTGGCATCTAGTCATGCCAGCCACATGACCACGGAGATGTCCTTGGACAAACGCTGGCTCTTCGGCTTTGAAACGGAGATGAGCACCGGCCCCTAGAGTCAGAAATGACTAGCATGCATGTGCGGGGGAACCTTTACCTTTACCCTTTATTTTGGATCTTTTCATTTTTTATTGTTTTAAAATGTTTTTAGTTTTAGTGCATTATATTTTTTGAATTGTAAGTCACCCACAGTCATTGTCTGATGTGAGCAGCTATAGAAATTGAAGAAATAAACTTATTTTACAGTAGTTCAATTGTAAAAATGCATCAACTCTTTCCTCCCACTAAATGATGTGAGATTAACTTTAAACATAAAAGAATATATTAACGAACACATAATTTTTAAAATTACATATTAGACACATAAATTGGCATAGCCATCTACTTTAAAGCTACTTGTGTTTTTTTTTTTTTTTTCTCAGTACATCCAATTGATATTATACTTTAAAATTAAACAGAAGTTTGCATGTTCTCTGGACTTGAATTAAGAATAGAATAGAATAGAATAGAATAGAATAGAATAGAATAGAATAGAATAGAATAGAATAGAATAGAATAGAATAGAATAGAATAGAATAGAATACCGTATTTTCCGGCGTATAAGACAACTTTTTAACGCATGAAAATCTTCTCAAAAGTTGGGGGTCGTCTTATACGCCCAGTCGCCTTATACGCCGGAAAATAGTAAATCCTCGGGAGCAGAGACATTAGTGGAAACGGACAAATCCAGCACTCGAGAATGGCGAAAGATGACCTCCTCATAAATAAACTGACCAGCCCAACCAAGGCTGAGGCTCCAGCTTACTGGCGTCCTACGGCAGCAGCCTTTTTTTTTTGGAAGGGAACAGGAGTTAAGTGTGTGCTGAGCCGCTGGCGCTCTGCGAGCACGAGAGCTCAAGGGAGCGTGGGAAGCCAGGCGGAGGCCGACCTGACATGTTCGTGCAGAGCTAAGCTTCACCTGACCCTGGGAGTTTGACTTCAGGGTGTGGTGCCGTGGCAAACCTACAGCAACACTTGCCCGGGAAGGCGCAGCTCGGGAATTGCGACAGGCAGACCACAGCAGAAAGCTGGCGCTGGGGCTTCAGCAGCCTGGGGTCGCCCCTCCACCCTGAAGTAGAAGGCGGCCTTGGGGAGGGTGTGTGTGTGAATCTTAAACTTGTGGCACAGGGCTGAGCCCGTTTCTTCCCCCCCCACTCCTCCGCCGCCCTGTTCATTAACTAACCTATGGAAAGAACCGCCTTCTTTCAGACCTGGTGCCTCCCCGAAACAGCCAGCGCGTGTGGCTGAAGTAGAAGGGGCGTCAACGCGAGAGGAGACGAGGTTTAGGCGAGGCAGAGCAAAGCTGATCTTGAGGCCAAAAGCTCTTGATAAACCTTCACCTAATTGAGAAGCAACCCTGACTTCCTACTTACCCGTATTTTCCAGCGTATAAGACTTTAACCCATGAAAATCATCTCAAAAGTTGGGGGTCATCTTACACGCCCAGTTGTCTTATACGCCGGAAAATACGGTAGAATAGAATAGAATAGAATAGAATAGAATAGAATAGAATAGAATAGAATAGAATAGAATAGAATAGAATAGAATAGAATGTATTATTTTAAACTTTTAAACTACCAACCTTGTATCCAACAGGAAGGTCTTGACAGTCTTGAGAACAGCCACTAACTTTCTTACTCAAACATTCATTTATATGGCAATTTCTCTCATCAGACCCATCACCACAATCCTGTTTGGCATCACAAACATCTTCTTGGGGAATGCACTTGCCATTTTTACACATAAAAAAGGAATTGTTGCATGACTGCTCTAAAAACAAGAAATAAATGGGTAAAAGGAAACAGAATGCAAGAAGTATGTAACTATTCATACTGGTTTTAAACCATGATCTACTGTTTAATTTACAAACAAATTATACATTTGCATGTACTGATGTAGATTTAAAATATTTATACAATATGTATAAATGTTATAATATTTGTAAATTATTATCATTTTCATAATCTAGAAGTATTAAAGTTTATGGAACATAGAGCGCTCATTTCAATAAAACAGGAGTTCAACAACTGTCTATATGGTACATTAGCTAAATATAATGCTTGATCATTTTAAATATGAAACTTTGTTTATGGTGGATTTCTCTTCCTGTTGACTTAGGGCTGGCCTTAAGTTTAGAAATATCTGCACCAGTTTCAGAACTGATTTTTCAACCAAATGTTGATGCTTCTCCCTGGAAGGTATTGTCAGCCCTTTAGGTAGACCATACCAGGAAATCAACTCCACAAGTGGGCGAACACTACTTTTATTCAAATTGTCTATAATAAATCTTTCAAGACTGAATCTGTTTACCTCCTCCTTCTTTGCTCTTTATAAGTGCAATAGTATATGAGAATGCCCTTGAGAGAGAGGAGGAAGAGCCACAGAGTAGACCCCTGTCATGTAAAACATACTTCAGTCCACAGAAGGAGAGGGTGTGTGGGAGGCATTTCAAAATGGGTCCTCTCTAGTTTTTCAAAGAGTAAAGGAGACGGAGTGGATAAATACTTTCAATCTTGCAAGATACCGTTAATGTAACATTACAATAAAGATAAAGTTAGTATTCCTTGTATGGATTATATCACAGGACTAACAATAGGTACCAATGCCTTGTCTTTATAACTTTTAAAGTGCAGGAGATGACCAGGCTGAACATGATGTGGAGTCAAATGCATCATCAGTCTAGAGTCCCTACACCCCTGAAAGAGAACCAGAGCCTGAATATTTTTCTATCTTTCAACCTCTCTTCCTTTGCATGTGCTTTGGATCAAAACGTATCAGTTACCAAGTGATGAACTGAGGGAAAGAGAGAAGCCCATCTGGATTAAGAGATCTGCATATGGGGCTACAGGAAGTACATGACAAATAATAATGTGGGAATTGATGAATTACCCAACCAGCATGCTTTGTCAATAATCTGCAAGTAGAAGTACTTATTATTTTGGACATAAAAGCAAAATTGCACAAATATTTAAAAATCTGAACCTGCACTTCTGCATTTTATATTAATCGGATCCTCATCTGAATGATCTGGACAATCAAAGTCTCCATCACATTGCCACTGAGAATTTAAGAGACATCTTCCATCAGCACAGCTGAATTCTCCAGGATTACAATGGCGATAGCCTAAAATCAGAGTGATTAAAAAAATTATAATGGTATCTCAAGTGTTTAGAATTATATATATTCTAATCTTTTAAATATTTATATCATTTATAGCCTTACAATTTATCTTTGCATGCAAGGTCTCATCCACAAGGTAAGAGAAATATATGCAGAACTTTCTTGTTTGCCCGTTTACTGATGCAAATCCTAGCAAAAATGAAATTTCATTTTTTTATTATCTCACCCATTCATTTCTTGTTTGGGTAATGCCTGTCCATAATTAACAAATTCCAGTAAAGGGTTACAGCCCTATAAGACTCTTTTCCACGACAGGAAGATTTTGCAATTACACTGAATGGCAGAAAAGTTTTCAGCCAAGAAATATGGCACAATTTCTAACTATAAAAATCTAATTTCAATTAGTGGGAAGTTATAATAGGAATAGCAGCAAGTTTACAATTTTCTGAATCTCCAGTAATATTGTATGTGTAATTGAGACCTGTCTGCATAACACAGTTAGTGTTGTACATTGGAATTTAAGTTCTTGGATTTCTGTACTTCAGTAGATAGAAGAAGTTCCACCGAGCACATCAAAACAGACTTCTGATTTTGCAACTCTTGTATATTCTACTTTTGATAAAATTGAAGGACAATTACCCAATCCAAAGCATGCAGTAAGTGTTATGGCTCATTATATATATGATCCTGAGCACTCTAATAATACCGAATTGCCTATATACTACATAAGCCTTCCTCTATACATCTGTGATGTCTTGGCTATATCTTTCAAATATTATGGGTAAGGAAATATATGTTTTCCACTGCTAAAATGAATAATATCAATTACTCTATTGTTCACCATTAAAATTTTGTGGCTTATATTCTGTTACAATGAATATGCTAAATTATTAAAATATAATTTCAGTTAGTGGGAAATTACAAAAGGCATCAAAGAAATCAATCTGTGGTATTGACAAATGTACAAGTAATTTACTTTGAAAAAGTAGAAATTGTATTGATATAAAAAATATTAGTAGTTCAACTTAGATTTAGGAGAAATATAATTCCTGTTAACTGACTTTCTTCAATGATTTTTAACTGATTTTAAATTTATTCTTCTGTGCCAGAATATGAGGCAGAGAATCTCAATTTCGATGCAAAGACATGTGTCTATATCTAAAAAAAATTCTCACGGTCTTGTTTGAAATAAATTAATATATTATTAAAGCTTGAAAAAAAGATATATATTATGGCAAACTGTAATTATTAAAAAAAGCAAAATTAGAAAATTATGTACTGTAATTTTCTGTAATCAGATTTTTTTTTTGAAAAGAGGAACTCAGTACAGAATTCAAGCAGAGCAAAATTTCTCTTTGTATAATTCTTGCATAATCTGGCATCTTTTGTATAATCCAGGTATATGCAAAAGCTTCAGGATAATTTGATCCTGCTGAAGTCACTATTGGATGTGCTATTGGGCTGGAACAGCATATAAGATACAGAAAATAAATAAATAGAAAGATTAAAATAATATTATTTTGAATAATAGTATGCAAAGTACACAAAATGGAACAGAAATTCATAAGGTTCATTATGCAATAATGAATTTCTGTTTCATATCAAATTTAGTTAGACTTGCACGTAGCCATACATATGATATAATTCTGAAAGCTTGGGTTGACATACATCTTTACACATATGTTTACATTAAACAACAGTCAAATTTTGTTACCTTAGCATATTGCTAATACTGAAACAGCATAATTCAAGTGATGAACCTTGCTAGCCCTTGCTTTAAATTTTATCCTGCTATGGATTAATATACCAATTATACTGAATTCATACCTGAACAGATAAAAAAAATCCTTTATCAAATAAATGGAAAATAAATTATTCAAAAATAAGTATTTTGCATCATATCAAGGATGGATCAAGACATCTTATTGATTAATTCTTCCAGGAGAAACATGTTCAGAGTTAAATAGCTCTTCTTTAATTTAATGTTCAGGATTTCAACCATCGCTGGATTTTTTTCATTCAAAGCATATAGCTACTTTTCTTTAAAGCTTAAGAATAACAGTAAGAAATGTATAAAAATGGGGTAACAATGTTACTCTAAGGATGCGGTGGCTCAGTGGGTTAGGATGCTCAGCTTGTCGATCAGAAGGTCGGCAGTTTGGCGGGTCGAATCCCGAGTGCCGCGTAACAAAATGAGCGCCTGTTACTCGTCCCAGCTTCTGCCAACCTAGCAGTTCGAAAGCACGTAAAAATGCAAGTAGAAAAATAGGGACCACTCTGGTGGGAAGGTAACAGCGTTCCGTGCGCCTTTGGCGTCCAGTCATGCCGGCCACATGACCACGGAGACATCCTTGGACAAGCGCTGGCTCTTCGGCTTTGAAACGGAGATGAGCACCGGCCCCTAGAGTTGGAAACGACTAGCACGCATGTGCGGGGGAACCTTTACCTTTACTAATGTTACTCTATTGCATTGTTTTATTCTTTTATAATTGACTTTCTTTTTACAAAATCTAGATAATTTTTAAGAACTCTTTTATAGTGAATAATTTTCAGAGATACTTGCCACATTCTAGAGATTCATCTGATCTGTCTCCACAGTCATCATCGTGGTCACATACAAACAATTTCGAAATGCAGACTTTATTGTGGCATGTGAAAGTATTTTCATCACAAATATTACTGGGTGCTAAGAAAAATAATAAAAAGGGAAGAAGGAAGTTATCTTAGCAAAAGGAAACATAAAAGATACTTTCCACATTGGACAATATTCAAACTTACAAAGAAAAATCTCAGGCATTATAATCCTTTAACTCCTGCTACTAGGTTTCCTTCAGGAACAGAACAAAAAGTAATTTGAAGTTAATACAACTGGCACAAACATTTTAATCATACTCATTAAAGATTGTCTGCATAGAATATGCTTCCTGATGTCCCATGTAGATATTCATTGTATGACACAGGACTTTTGAAGTCTGATAATATGATAGAAAAGGAGGAAGAGAAAAAGCAAATTAGGTCATGTTTGTATACATTTTCTGTAGTGGGATAGTTTAAACTACTGACTCCAGGTGCAATGGAAGAGGAAGAAATGAGAACAGTCAAGAAAAATGTGGAGTTATCTCTATTATTATATATAGCAAAGTGTTCAAATGATTTCTTTTCCCCTTAGTTCACACTTTAAAAAAAGTATCACCAGCCAAATATCACAACCCGTAATACTTATTTTACACGTAAAAGGCATAAGCCACACTTCTGCCAGAGAACAGCACTGATAGGATTTATAACATTTCTGACATTTTATATAAATTTTCCTAATCATTTTTCTTTTAATGCATCATCTTAAATTCAGAGTCATCTTTCACTGAATAAGGGATGGGAAGCAAGATTTTATTTCAGCCATATGCCTTTAAACATCTATTGATCACTATTGTGGACAATTCCCTATTCTTTGGGTGCTTAAAAACCTACAAGTAGATTCATAGCATATATGTTTCTTATTGGGAATCAGATCAATTTCTTTGAGTCTATTAAACCACAGTATTTTTGCCTTGCCAAACAGCAAACATTAACATGTCTCATTAGTCAAAACTAAAATGGAAAATATGTTTTGCATATTTTACCACATCCTGCTGTAGCAAGTTCATCACTTCCATTAGGACAGTCTCTTTCACCATCACAAAGCCAGTGTTGAGGAACACAGGCATATGAATCTAAACAGCTGAACATGTCTGGAGCACAAGTTACTGAGCCTGTGAGACACATACAAAAGAATATAAAACAAACAAACTCCTGATGTTATGATGCACAGAATATATTTTCAAATATTCTTTTAAAATAACTAAACTGATGAACATGGCATATTCACAGAAAGAAATTACTTTCACTTGGGCACAAAACCAAAGGTAAAACTTAGCTGTTTAGTCTAGTGGTTGAGACACTAGTCTAGAAAGTGAGAGACCATGAGTTCAAGTCTTGCCTTAGTCATGAAAGCCACCTGGGTGACTTTGGGCCAGTCATTCTCTTTCAGCCCAATCACGTTACAAGGTGGTTGTTGTTGTGGGGAAAATAGGAGGAGGAAGGTGTGCTGGATATGTTATTTATAAAAATAATAAAGGTGGGATCTAAATAAATAAATAAATAAGATCTGCATATACTGTTGGTTTATTATTTCCATCATCAGCATTAGGAAAGACTAAACTGTATAATATTCTCATGAAGATACATCAGTGTTTGATTACTTCCAAACAGTGTATCACTAATATCTGAAGAAATTTTGAATTACACTAAAGTTTGGAACAGGCTATGCCAGATTTATTTACTGATTCATCTGTTTAATTTGTATAGCTGCCCATTTCACACATGTGTCTTTGTGCAGCTCACACAATTAAAAAAAACATACAAATATAAATAATCAACAATAACACAAAAACATTAAAATACATTAAAACCATTAAAACCCTAAAAACATAAACTTTCATCTTCTGAAAGGTGCAACCATTTCACAGGCTCCATGCCATTGCCAGATCCAACAGTTTTCTCCTGATACACTAATACATCTCTAGATAGTTTTGGACATTTTAAAATTAGGATCATTATAGAGCTCACCACAAATAGCTTTACTTTCATCCAAACCATTTCCACAATCATCTTCCCCATCACAAGTCCATTGTTTGGAGATGCATTTTTGTTCAGAACAAGCAAACTGATTCCATGAACAGGAGGAATCTAAAAGGAGATGTAAATTATAATGCATCCAATGCCAGCATCGTGAAAAGATATTTTATGCTCTTTATAACTGGAGGGCTAAATATGAACTGAAAATATTTTCTGAACAAATTTATCTCAGCTATTGTTCAGATACAGAGAGTTGGGCTCATTTTTGCATGCAATTTAATCTGATATTAAAAAAACAATTTATGACTGTTTAAGTAATTTTATAACTGTTCGTACTATAATGAAACCACATCTGTAAACAGAAAAATGAAAGTCTGCACATAATATGTGAGATTATTGTAACATAAAGTTTTATGGGATCCAGTTTCCATTAAAAAAATCAATCAGAATTGTAAAAGAAGCATCCTTTTAGGTGGACACTACCATAACACATATAATAAAAAGGCGGAGCTTCCATTCTGATATCACAATGCTGCTTGTATGGGTTAGAACCTCCTTCACTCCCAACTCATGGTCACCATTGAACTGTTATTGCCGAAGCTAGAAGAATTCAGATATGCTTAGATCTGATTCCAACATTATTTTGATTTATTAACCCATATACATTTGTCAGAATGTCATGATGTTAATTTAGATTCTGATTTTAAAATATAATTATCCTGTAATGTGCTCTGAAAACTCATTATCAACAGCTCTTGTGCAAGAAATGTTCATGGATTAATGATAAAATACTCACCACAGAGTAATTCATCACTTCCATCTTCACAATCTTTCTGACCGTCACATACCCAGGAAATCAGAATACATTTACCACTAGGACAGCCAAAATAATTTTCTTCACATGTATGCTTATTTCGAACTTCAGTAAAATAAAAGAAGCAATGTATTTCTAGTTATCATGGTATCGTGAATATAAATTGTACAATAAACAAAAATGGCAGTAATCAATAGAGTTCATTATGAAAGAAAATATTTTCCCCAATTACCTGCGCATTTTAATTCATCTGAGTAGTCTCCACAATCATTAGATCCATCACACAGCCATTCTGGTAGTATACAAAGTGAAGTAAAGTTACAGCTAATAAATCCTGAAGATTTCACTCCAAGTTTATAGAAATTTTTGCAATCTGTATTATCTGAGAACATAAAATGCAATTATCATATATTATAATATTTTTTAAAACTTTGATCTCACTACTGAAATTTCTCTTATACATATTGTTCAATTTATAAACATTATATTGCCTGTCATTGATCAAACACAGGATATATTCTTATCACATTCAGTGTACCAAGTTCCATTGAGCTTATTGTTTATGTAAACTCTGCTGCATTATATAAAATGTAAATTAATTATACATGAAGTATATATTGGTCGGAAGTGAGAAAAAATAATGTATTATACACTTGGAATAAATAAATTAATTAAAAAACAGAGTTCCTTACTGCAATTTTTCTCATCCAAAGCATCTAAACAATCCACAATCTGATTGCATTGAGCTGATTTTGGAATGCAAGTTCCATCTAAACAGTGGAATTCCATAGAAGAACATCCAGAAACTATAAAGGAAAGAGGGTATTTTTAGGGGCAGGAGAAAAGGGAAAGATTTTTTTTTAAAAAAAACCCTTTGCATTGATGAGGATAGATAGATAGATAGATAGATAGATAGATAGATAGATAGATAGGATAGATAGATAGATAGATAGGATAGATAGATAGAGGCACCTCATTCCAACTAACATTTTAATTATAGATAATTTAAAATATGTATATATATATATATATATATATATATATATATATATATATATATATATATATATTTATATATATATATGCAATAATTTAATGTCTAGAAACATGTATGTATCTATGTATATTTGTAGACATCAATTTTTTGCTGATCCCAACATTTTGTATTTAGATATCCTTGTCAGATTATTACCCGGCCCTAAAATGATAGTTATTGATCCCATGTTATTTCATCCCATAAATGTGAAGTTAATTATGTTTTTTAACAATGTTTTATTTGACCAGATTTTTCATGTATGTTAAATGCATTGAGCAAATAATGAATTACAATCCTTGGTTTCATCAAACACCCCACTCCAATTAACATTTTACTAATAGTTAATTTTAAATTTGTATCAATGTTCTAAGTATTTTTCTGTAAAAAAATGTACCTTCACATCCTCTTTCATCAGAACTGTCACCGCAATCATTTTTACCATCACAAATTTGATTAGTAGATATACAGCGCCGATTTAAGCAAGGCTTAAAACCTTTCCGACAGTTTCTGTTTTCTTATAAATTAGAACAGAGAAATAGCTTTTGTCATTTACACAGCTTTATTACAGCTGAAATGTTCTGGCATGCAGATATGAATCAGTAGCTAAAAGCATTACATAAAAACAAGAGATGGCAAGAGAATCAAATGGAAGAAATGGACATGGAGTGGACTGACTTACCACAATACAATAATTTCTCATCAGACTTGTCCTTACAATGAGCTATGCCATCACAGGAAAGTTGGTAATCAATGCACTCACCATTTCCACATTCAAATTCAGAGTAGAAATTGCATGACATGTTTTTAGCTAGAAAAAAGAAAAGATATTTACTTCAAAGTTAATGGCATAAAAGCCAACTACAGTCTCAAAAATTTAGCCTTCTGAAGTAGGAGATATGGCTGAACAAGAGGAGGTATTCTTGTGCTAGAAACTGACGAGGCAAGAAAATCAGACGGTATCACTTTTCATTTCTCACAAATAAATTTTCTATAAACTTTCCCTTTCCTCTATTAACATGGGACCCAAAAATAAGGAAGGAGAACTTGTCCTGATGTGACAGCTTAAATACATTAGCTATGTATTTGAATCATTTCACATTCTATTTATTTAAGACAGTCATTTGGGAACATTTATATGTGGAGATATATAAATATATAAAGTTGTATGGAAAAGATACAACAGGTGGAATGTGGGAAGGATTTTTTTTAAAAAAGTAAAATGCTTTCATGTTATTTTGAGAAGATAAAAGGCATTACTATTGCATCCAAAAGTGAATATGCAAAAATATTTGTCTATTTGACCTGAGATGTGTATGCTCATGCATTTTAGTTAATTGTCTACATATGTTTTCAGTTCCTTAACTGAGCTAAATGACAGGTAAATTTTTCTACATCCATAATTTCTTGATTTTATGATAAAAGCATACATAAAGTTAATCTGTACCCTATTCAGTGTCTTAGATATTCAATGCTGCATATGTGTGTGTGTGTGTGTGTAAATTTTTTTTGATTGCTAACAAAGAATTAAAGGGAGACTGATATGCATTTCAAACTTATTTGTTCTCATCAGTCAGCCATACCCTTCTGAGATTCGAACCTGGGCCGATTGCACCTTAGGCAATTGTTCTAACCTTTAGGCCACTGGCTCTTTCTTGCTTTGTTAGCTGAGAAGCAAGGGAGATATGTGTTAAATGTTATATATACTGTATATATATATATGAAGATCTGCTTTCTCATAGCAGCACAACTGTAGACTAGATGGCCCTGTGATTTGTGGGGGCAAGGTCATGCCACAGATCAAATACCTATTGTATTGATCTCTACCTATACTGGTTTTACTCTATCCATATTGGTTTTACACAATAGTGAAATATTTGTATTGTTCCCAGGGAATTAAAACTCTGGGCTTTCCATAAAAATACCAGTTATATTTTTTACTGGAATCCCCTAACAAAGGATTTGTTCAAGAAAATCCAGTAGAATCAAAAGCTTGTGGTTTTCAGGATAGAGAAAAGAATCTAAGCTGGTTATAGAGGAAGCAGAATCTAATGATGGTATATTCTCTATTGAACAAATGCAGGAAATTGCTCCCAAAGAATTGAAGATACGTAAAAATGCATACCTGTTTCCAAGTCATTGTCTAATCAGCTAACTAATTTTCCTAATATCTTGGAGGCAAAATGTCCCAATTCTTAAATGTTGCCAATGCAAGATAGATTGGCTAACTATACAATAATGTTTGTTCTGCATAACGGGATCCATACTACTTCAATAGTATTTCTTTTCTGATTATTCAGCTAGGTTTAATTCAGTCTAGTAGTCAGCTTCCTCTTTGAAATAGCTTTCATTTCTGAGAAACAATCCACTGATTCCTTTGTTAACAACCAATTGAATTGCTTTTATTCCAATTTAGATTGATTTTATTCCAAAATCTATTATTATATTTAAGCACAGACAATGTTCATCTTTGCTGAGCACAAAGAAAGCTTGTGGATGTCAGCTTAACTTGAAATTCAACCTAAGACTTCCAAGGCTTCATAATGCTTTCTATCATGACCTCCCAAACATTTCTTGATGCCAGGATCACATTTACAGGATAAAAATCCTGTTCTCCCTGTCTCTTAAATTCTTTAGTTGCCTTATTTCTCTGTACAACTTTGAGACACCAGGAAGTATCTGATACTCATACAAGTTTCTTGCCAAAACTTGCTTGCTTTCTTAAAGTGGTTTCTGCCCAGTGAATTTCTGATACTAGTTCTGAGTTGAATGGTGGTGTTGAGCAAAGAACTGAGAGGACTGTGGGACCAATTATGAGTCAATTCAACCTACTCTATATTTAAATTATATTTTCTCCAAACCTGGCTACATCTTATTCTATTTCTTTAAACTTGCAATTATACTGTATCTGAATGAAAAAGAATACATTATTCAATTTTTATAGCACAATATTTAGGAAGCCTTAACAAGTTTGAGCTTCTTTTTTCTTTCATTTTTAAATTCATAACAATAAGCCATGAACCTACAGAAAATTTTGCCACAGGTTTTTCTATAATTAACTGTAATCTATCCAAAAATGAAGTCCTTTGTGTTTCCCTTGCTCTGGAACAAGGAAAGGGCCTTGACACTCTATTATTACTTTCCTTCCCTCCTCCAAATTATTAACAAGTTGCTAATGTCACTAGAACTTGAATTTCCCAGTATAGGTATTTCCACAGCTTCTTCTCACATGTTTATTTTGCAAGTGTTACATTCCTGCTTCAATTATCTTCATGTAGTATACTGCACAAGTGTACATTGCATTTATGAGTGGAATGATTTGATATGATTCTATTAGCAGTGTTTCTATTAGCAAAAGCTGTTATGTTTTATACAATGGGAAACTGTCTCTCACTTTTCACAGGCTCACAGTCTATTTCAGACACTCTCTAAAGATTAGAGCAGATTCAGAAGAGATACAGGAGTTGTAGACCAAAGCTGCCATCCCATTAATGGGCTTTGATTTATGCAAAGTTGGATTTTATTTAATAATTTTGGATTTCGATGATTGTTCAATCTATTTCTCCCCATTTTTAAAGTATCTATTTTCCATCTCACGGCAGTTCAGAACATGTCTCTTTAAACCACACCTGTTTTATTCTGTGGAAATGAGAATGTAGGGCAATCATGCTCACTATGCAAAACACATCCTGGGCTCTGTCCATTCTAATGGCATATCAATACAGATATATATGGAATTGGAATCAAGGTATGTTTATGAATTGGTTTGTTAGTGTTCAAGAGCCAAACTGAAACTTGTACAATTAAATCAGAAATGAAAACTAAATGGATGGCAACCTGGTGAATCAATAGAGCAACATTTGTTTTCTAATTCCTTTGTTCACATGGACAATCTGTTGCATGATTTCAAAAGTTATATAATACAGGAATGTATATTAGATTCCTAAGAACCAGCATGTAAGAAATTTGTGCAAATTAAGCATTTCAGTACCCTTGGGAAATATTAATGCCTGGCTATGTTTCCAGGTTAATTACAGTTTTGAACTTGCAGCAAATCAACTCTACACAAGATTCTCTGCAATGTGTTATGGGTCTAAGTGTGACAGTTTTAAGGCTACCTTTGAATAAAATGTTATTCCAGATTCAGCTGGAACTTGGAAATCAGGTATCTGTCCATACAAGATCAATTGATCTCTAAGGGTATAATTTTCACAGCTGTTTTAAGACTCCACTGTACTACAATAATGTCAACAGTTTTAATTAATGTGTTTCTTATCAGTATAAATCATTGCTATGTCCCATTCACTTTTAATTAATATTGCCAGTGAGGGGCAGGTTTGTTTCCATAAAACAGTGCAAATTACAGTATAGTGACTGTAAATTAATTTATTGATGAAAATTTGCTTTAGATCAATTCAATACTTAAATATCAAAGTTTACAGCATTTAATTCCCAATGCACTGATATACTCCTTAAAATATCTTTTTTGTCGTAAAGTACATAAAGGAGCTTTGCACAACTGCATACAATAATTTACCAGAAGATGGGAACAAGAAATTGAAGGAACATAACTGGGAGGGAGATAAGGAGTGAAATGTTTTCTTCATCCTCAAGAAAAGAAACATAGTGAGTTGTTGTTGCTTTTTGTAGTTTTGTATACTTCCCAGAGTCGATTGAGTTGGGTGACTAATACATTTAAATAAAAATAAAAACAGTATGGGAACAGTCACCCTATTGGGTAGGTGTACAGCATATACATTTAATAAATAAAAGAATAAATAAATAAATAAATAAATAAATAAATAAATAAATAAATAAATAAATAAATAAATAACAAATAAATAAATAAATAACAAATAAATAAATAAATGGAATGCTGGATGTTCTAAGCCTTTGGTCCTCTTCCAGTACCAGGCTTCTCATGTATTTCACAATCTTCACTATTTACTTTACTTTTACCTTAACTGAATAAAAATTCAGTTTCATTCACAACACAATTGTTATGACAACAATCATACTGGATATCCATGGTTTTTTGGGGGTTACTAGATAAAACAGGTAGTATCATCCAAACTGGAATACAATCATTATTTAATTTTTACTGAAAATATGTAAGAAAGAAAATATATGCAAAAATGAGTACAAGATTTTTCCCTCCACAAGTAAGCTTATAAGAAATGAAATATAACAAACTTTTGCCTTTTGTTTTAATTCTGTTTATGAATAAATTTGAATTTTGAAAACTTAGGAACACCACTTAATATATATATATATATTCCTACATAGATGAATCTATCAGAGTTGTTTTCCCTATTTTTTAAAACACTCCATTTAATTCTTTCTACTCTGTTTATGAAAAAACTTGTGAAATTTTGAATTTTTTTAGTTATCTTTAATAGGAAGGTAGGAAGGAAGGGAAGGAAGGAAGGAAGGATTACAACTGTACTTACATACACATCTGTTATCATCTGTAAGTATGCGGTCACCCCTGCATGAGCAATTAACATGCCCATCAGGTGTCAGGAGACACAAATCATGACAGCCTCCATTCATTTGGGCACAAGGGGATAATTCACCTAGTGGGGAAAAAGATTGTATAATAAAAACAAGTATCAATTTGCATTAGAACTGTTGGTTTCAATATTTATGATCTCTTAAGATAGCAATGCCAGTACATTACATGATATGACTGCATTCTGGACAAGTTGCCATTTCCAGATGGTCTTCAGGGTTTATATATGTACAATACATTGCACTAAACCACTCAGAAGTGAGTTATTGTGAACAGTGGCTCCTGATCCAGGAATGGTGCAATTGTTATACAAAATGAAGTTTTGCAAAAGCTCTCTTGGTCACAGTTACGATCTACAGGTAGTGCTGTACCAGTCACCTTGCGACCGTTCAAAGTTACAATGGACCTGTAAAAGGGCACTTATGATCCATATCTGAAGTTCTGATGATTTCCTCCTCTCTCTAGTCTCATGATTGCAATTTGGGTGCTTGGCAACATTGCTGCATTTCACTTAAGACTGTGGTATTTATTCTACAGCTGTGTTTGCTTAACCACCATTAAAGTCACAAAATCAGATCAATCACATGACTGACACATTTTATGACTGTTATGACTTATGATTGTAATGGACCGGCTCCATTATGGTCATAACTTGAAGACTATCTGTACAGTTTGAATAGGAGCCATGAGTCCAGAAGAATACCCATATTGTACACTGGTATTGTTGTTACCAAAAATGGACCCCTAAGCCCCATAGCCACTCAATCTTGCCAAGTTTAAATTGAAGCTTGTTCTTCCTTATCCAGACTCACATAGTCTCCAGACACTGAGACAAAACTTTCACAGTAATCCTTGGTCAACCATGTGAGGAGATATAGAGCTGGTTATTCTCATCATATGCATGATACTTCACGCCATGCTGTAGATAATCTCACTTAGTTGGCTTCATTAAGATTTTAAATAAGAGATCATTGAACCCTGAGCCTCTTCTCCACTGCAAAAAAAGGACTGTATACTAATTCTGTCTTTCTATAATTGCAAACTAGAACTTGTCTTGGGAAAAGCAGAAGAACCAATGCAAAATTGTGGCACACCCCCCATGCCTAATTTTTGGAGGTGTCCAGAAGGATAGAGTGACTGAAGTATTAAAAGCTACCAAAAATAAAGGAAACCCAAGATGGACACAGTATCCACATCCCACTCCAATCAGAGGTAATTCATATATATGATCAATGCCATATTGGTTCTGTGCCCTATATGAAACCTGACTGAAAAGGGTCCCGATAAACAATTTCCTCCAGGATTCTTTGAAGTTGCATTTCAACCACCTTCTCAACAACCTATCCTATGAAGGAAAGAATTGAGTTGTTGTTCAAACAACGGCTCCTTAAAGACAGGGTAAATCACAGCCTCTTTAAACAGTATTGGGACACCCTCCCCCAATCTTTCAAAGATGAATTCACTACTGCAAAGATCATGCATGTCATCTCTTGGAAAACCTTTACTAACCAGGAGGGGCATGTGTTCAACACAGAAGTGGCTGAGTTAACAATGCCAAGAACCCTATCAATTTCATTAAAATCAAGAAAATCAAGCTCAACCCAGATAACCAAATCAGACTGAACCAGTCACTTCCATGGGATCAGCCTCAAAGCCAGAGTCAAGCTTGAAGCAGACCCAAGTGACTTTATTTGACAGATGTCTCACATAATTTTCATAGTAGCCCTGAAGGAAAATCTCCAATTCAACCTTTCCCAGGAAGAACTGTGTCACTTTAACTGGATCTCTAGGCAGCTATGTGTGGATACCTTAAGGAAGAGAAATACTGATGTTTTAGTGCCCTTACAGCTATGAAGTAGGCCCTGAGAGCAACTCTAACTTGTGTTTGGTCAGGTTCACTCATTATTGTCCTCCAAAAATGCTTCAAGCATTGTTCCAGATGTTTCTTGCACTTTATTTCCCTTAGCTCCTTGGTAAACCAAGGGGAGTCAGGGATCCATGAGAGTAGGCCACATTGTGATGATTTGATCCAAAGCCCTAGCAGCCTCTTCATTCCAAACAGTGGCTCAGAATGTGTGGATCAATTAAAAACTGGCTCTGAAAACCAATGGGATCCATTAGTCACTTGGGACAGGTGAAGAGATTTAACTTCTCTCTAATTGGAGCAGCACCAGGGGGTTCTAGGGCAAAGAGAATGTGGTCTAACCATGATACAGGAGTAATGACAATTTTCCAATGTTTAGATCATGTTGCCAATCAAATCTGGCAAATGGTAACCATTATATGTCAGTTTCACTGCTATCATGGTGGGCATAAACTCCTGAACTATCTCAAACTTCACCCCAAGACAAGGTAACATGAAGTATTCCAAGATCACAGGCTTAGCAAATTTGACCGTCAACCAAGCCACAGAATCAAGGAGTTTAGGCAGGTAGGTAAAAATGAAGCTAGTAAGGAACAACAATCATCTATCAGAAGAATGACTCTTTGAAAATAAAATACAAGGGAATGAGTTTGGTAAGATGAGAGAAACTGGATAGATAGATAGATAGATAGATAGATAGATAGATAGATAGATAGATAGATAGATAGATAGATAGATAGATAGATAGATAGATAGATAATTTTATGCATGTTAGTCCCTCAAAATAATGTGTTGATCAACACAAAATACCAATGTATTTCTAGATTAGGATATACAAAATGAAGAAGTCCATAAATGATGTCTGAAGCAAAGCTAGATTGCATGTTAAACAACTTACTACTTCTCTTCTGGTAAGAGAGAAATAACTGAAAGGCAACTGAAGACTGTTCAGAGACTGAAGAGACAACATATTATCTGTGTCAAAGAGTAAATATCAGGAAATACTCTTCCTTTTTTCTTCATCAGTGTAACCATGGTAATCTAAAGCTCCCTGTGAAATATGCTAACTTCCACTATGGTAGAAATAAGGAGGCTTCCAATGTAATATATATCTTAATTATTTTAGCAGAATTATCATCAATAAATATATATGAAATAGATATAAATTATATTGCAAAGAAAAAGACATGGTTAAGTTCCAAATTTGAAACAGGGATGAAATAGTTGGATGACTTTATGTGATTTGTATGGTAACAGGCTTTTTATATAACAACAAAATTTGCTAATTTGGAAGTGGGATTTGAATATCAGATGAAATGTCAATACATTAAGTGAAATGACTGATTAATTTGGACCATAGTTGGAAATAATGAAAGTATACCTAGTGAAAAATATAAAAATATCTTGGAAGATCTGATAAGTGCTAATTATGAAACAGTAAGGAAATCAGATAGTTTGAACCAGGTGGCATTTTTTTAATTAAACACTTGTCCTTGTTACCATGGCATTATAACATATTGAATACAGGGATACAAATTATCTGCCTGCTACCTTGGTAAAGAAATGGGTAGAGGGGCTTTTCTCTAACAGGAAATTGGTGTGCAGCCCCACCAGCCATTGGATGGGTATTGAAAATACTTTTCATCAAAATTCCCACAGATTTCACATTCAAGCAAGGGACAAATCTGAATACTTTTTCAAGAGAACATGCTTTCTCATCCAGAAAAGTAATTTGAAAACTGTTTCAAATTAAGATTGTTACTTCTTTGATAATTGTCTTTTTTCTGTAATAAAAGCTATATATCTAAAAGAGAACAGTATAATGAACTGTAAATAATAATCCTTTTACTGATTTTTTTAAAAAATCTACCAGTAAAGAAATACTGATGTTGTACTTAGTAACTTACAGCTGTTAGTGTCATTAGCAACAGCTATGATGCCCATAGGTTGATGTGGGATATCAGATCTAAGAATTTTTGTATCTCCACCTGTATATTTATTGGATCTCAGTATAGCTCTTCTCACCCAGTCTGTCCAGAAGATCCAAGCATCGTACACAGCTAGACTGAGAAAAGTGCCAGGTCCAGATCTGACTATCACCTGATTAGAAAAATAAAGGGATTAAGTAAATGTAAAATTATCTATTTTCCAATATTTCTGTTTTTTAATTAATGTGGACACCTTGATAGTTAAAGAATATTTGATTCTATATTAAATTAATTGAATATCACTAGAATATATGAAATGAACTTATAGTAGCAATAAGAAGGTCAGATAAAAAGGAATGATAGATAATGGTTCAGAATACAGCTGTTTTTCAGTATCTTGTCATGCATAATCTAGTCAAAATATGGAAATACTTTATTTGTGAAGTAGAGAATTTATCTGTTTTGAGCACAAAAAAATACACAGAGAAATATCAGCTAATTAGGGATGACTCTAAGTGGGAATGAATTAAAAAGAATTCCTATATTTGAAATCTTTCCCATTTGCTGGTTACTAAAAGGAACCCTCCATCTTGAGGATATGCAAGCCACATTTGAATGGGAAACTATCTCATGCCATTTACCTACCCTACCTATTAAAACTCTTTTGCGTACTATATTCGACCTACAACCATGATGGAGCCTGACCATTACAGTTGTGATGGCCATTACTAGGTTCGCCTAGTGCACCAGTTGCACCCCTTTTTGGACTGAGATGCCCTATGCACGGTTACCCACGCCCTCGTCACTTCTCGCCTGGATTACTGCAATGCTCTTTACATGGGGCTGCCCTTGAAGAGCACCCAGAGGCTTCAACTGGTGCAAAATGCAGCCGCATGGGTGCTTATGGGAGTATCTCGGTACTTCCATGTTACACCACTCCTGCACAAGCTGCATTGGCTTCCGGTTACCCTCCGAGCGGGATTCAAGGTGCTGGTAATAACCTTTAAAGCCCTACATGGCTTAGGCCCGGGGTACTTGCGAGACCACCTGCTGCCATTTTAAACCTCCCATCGCCCGGTTCGCTCCCACAGAGTCAGCCTCCTCAGGGTGTCGTCGGCCAGGCAATGCCGGCTGGCGACCCCCAGGGGGAGAGACTTCTCTGTGGGCACACTGACCCTCTGGAATGAACTACCCCCGGAGCTGCGGACGGCCCCTGACCTTCAGTCCTTCCGCCGTGACCTGAAGACCTGGTTGTTCCAACAAGCGGGCCTGGACTGACTATGATTTTTAATTAGGCTTTTTACTTGGTTAAATTGTCTTGTATTTATTGCATCTATTGTTTAATTCTTTTTTAAAAAAAATACTTTATGTTTTTTTAATTTTTATGGTTGTGAGCCGCCCTGAGTCCTCAGGGAGAAGGGCGGCATATAAATTTAATAAAATCAAAATCAAATCAAATCATTAAGTGAAGCATATCACCCAAATTTATCTTTTTGGGTTTTTTGCAGAGGAGCCTGGCTGATGTGATGTAAATCTAAGCTTTCTTAGAGAGACTGTTAGGTTCATGGCAACCTTGGGCTATTCTCCTAGAAATTAGCACTTCCTATGAGACTGCACGGGGCTTTGTTTTTTAAGGAGGATCCATTTTTTTATGGAGTTGTGGAGCCTCCTTAAAAAACAGAATCCTGTACAGTCCCATGACAAGTACTACTTGCTAGGAGAATAACATGCAGTTGTCAAGAAACAGGCAGCTTCCTTAATATTGCATGGCATTGGCCAGGTCCCTCTGCAAAAAATGAAAGGTAAGTTGGGTGCTGCTGGGCCCTGGATCTGGGTGAGGAACAGGTTGAGTCCTGCAAGTAGTCCAAGACCTCTGTGTGCTGGTAGTTTCTCTAGGCTCCCTTGTGTGGCTGAGTAGCCAGCCTAAGAGTATGCCAAGGCTTGGTGAAATCCTGAGGGGCACAGGGGGGCCTTGGGAGGCCCTGCCCTGATCAGGCAGGATGAACGGGAGAAAGGTGGGGGGCTGTGCTGCTGTATCCCTACAGTTGGCCATAAGGGTGGCTATAACTTTGAACCTGGGTCATATCTATTTTTTTGGGGGGGGGGTATGTCATAACTTTGAATGGTAGCTAAGTGACCAGTAGTAGGTCAAAGACTACTTGCACCTGTTTTCTAGGATCTCTTAGGAAGCATTGTATGCTGTTAATACAATACAGCATATACACAATTTTTGGGTATATGAGGATGAAATTACATTGCATTTGTATGTTAAAATTCACAATAAAATTATATTTCACATGTTAATACCTTGATAAAATCGAATTTTTAAAAAACATAATTATCTGGTCATTACTATACAGAAATTATACATATATATTAATAGAAAATCAATTTGTTCTAGTGAGATTGAAGGATGGAAAAATTATAGCATAAGCATTAAACAGATTTATTATAACAACAAGAACCTCAAATTACTATTCTTTGTTTATACTGTAATAAGGATGCAAAAAATAAATATTACAGTTATTTATTTATAGAAATATCAATATATTACTAAAAGTTAGTTTTATGATCTTACATTTCTGTGTGATCCATCATATTCGCACCTTTCTATTTTTCCCAAACTACCATCGGAAAAATACAGTTTCTCAGCCCTATGATCCATGGCAAGTCCATTTGGTGTTAAGAGGTCAGTGCTGATTACAACTTGTGCATTTTTGCCATACAATGTAGCTCTCATGATGCTTGGATGCTGCTCATTCCAATTAGTCCAAAACATTAAACTTAAAGCAAAACATAATTTCTATGTTAAAAATACATTTCACCTACAAATAATGTACATTATCTATCTATCTATCTATCTATCTATCTATCTATCTATCTATCTATCTATCTATCTATCTATCTATATCACAGGTAATGATACATCATCAAGTTGCAATCTAGTGTTTCATGGAGTGATACTAGTAAAAAATAAAGGTACGATGGAAGGCCATATTTTGTGAGCTATAGACCATTGACTGGCAAATACAAGGGAAAATTTGAGAGCACAGAAGTTTGGTAAATGTAAGGAAAAATAATTATCTTATATTAAAATGTTCAGAAATAACAGCTACTTTTGTGTTTTTCTGTGGCGAAAAAAATCATCTAATGTCCAACATCTAATGTCCATTCAAGCACTATAGCAAAATGTCACTTGCCATTACTCTTTGGAGAACATTTGGGAATAAAAAACCTAGTGGATTGATCACAAAGTACATAATGCTTCAGTATAAATTCAGTTTCTACCTAGCATGGTTATAGAATGAGATAGATGAATAAATAAAAAATAAGTGGTCAGATCGTGCTTAAGCATCCTACATTAATGGATAACTCATTCCCTGACCAACATGATAGAATATTTTTATATGAAACAAAAATACTAATGAAACCAATTGAAAAAAACACTATTCTAATAATCAACAGAATGAAAGAAAACATTTTGACTGTAATCCCAAAAGTGTACCTTTTTGTATCACACTTTTGAATACAGTGGCTCAAGAAAGAAGAAAGGAAGACATATGTTCACAATGCAATTGTTAGCAAGAATGTACATAACCAGTAAAAAATGTAGGAACATGATACCTACTTTTGGCATTCATCAAGGACTAATACATGTGGGTGATCATCTTCAGACATTGTTATTACTGCTTCTCTGTTGAAAGCACCTCTTCGTTTCTGATCAACTGTGTGCCTTGTAATAGAAGATGTAGTAGAGCTGGTCCAGTACAAAGTATCCCAAGCCCTATGATATGCTAGACCCTCCACAGATCCAACATCTGTCACAGCAGATCATTAAATACATGTTTTAATTAAGAAAAATGTATGAATGGCACAATAAAAGTATAACTTCTTAATATTTAAATTCACATTTTATACAATATAAAATTATTTTATCCTATAAATTGTAGGATAGCATAATCTGATTACAGTGGTACCTTGGTACTCAACTGCTTTAAACTCATCGAATTTGGTACTCAATATATTTTGACTTAAAAATGTTATCCTGGTACTCATCGTTTGTTTGGTACTCAAGGAACAAACTAGAACTTGGTGTCTGCTGCCTTGTGACTCACTATTCCTTATGGGGGCAAAATGTTGGTACTCACTGCACCTCCTAGAACCAAGTACCAAGATACCACTATATATCACTTTCACTGCATACTATTAGAATAAATGTGCTACATTTAAAAGATCTATGATTTATACCAATTAATATAGAGAAGATTAATTATAAATTTAAGTCTCAGAATAGCAATATTTTATTCCTTGGTGAATAAAACAGAAAGGCAGGTGAGATATGCCATCGAGTTTTACAGTCTCTGAGAAATCAATTTTGTAGGTTAACCATTTTTCCACCTAGGATCTGTGGACCTATTGTGATTGCTTTTCTTAACAGTAAAGATGGAATTGTAATCTTATATAAATGATTATGAGGGGTGGGGTGGAGGGAGGATAATGTTCTCTTGCAGAATATGCATACTAAATGCTGACTATGGACATAAGAGAAGTGTGGGAGAAAAATTACCACAAACCAAGAAATTAGCACATCTTCTAAATGCCATCAAATAGATACCTACATGTGCACAAACACACTTAGGTCACAAGCAAAATCAAAACACTGAGGGCAGTCACTCAATGCACATGGCACTCTTTATATGCATTAGATCTTGTTCATGAAGCAATAGGATCTTCAATTTTCAAGTGACTAGCATATTTAAATGAAATATGCACTAATGAAATATAATATACAAATACATTATTTGTCTCTTGCTTGACAATCTGAATTTAATCAGTAATATAGCATGCAACTGATTAACTGTCTGCCCAACAGAAAGGAACAGCTTCTGATTTACAGAACTGATAGCAGAGTGATCGCATCATACATTTCAAAATGTCACCTAACATTTGTATTGAACTTAACAAAGATGGATTACATCACATTAATATGATATACCCTATAAATACTATAATGTTACTCTTCAGTTTACTTTCCTGGAGAACAAAACAGCAAAAGATAAAAATCAATAGCTGGAGAAATTTCTATTCCTATGCTGAATATTGTAATATAAAATAACTGAAAAGCTCAGGTCAAGGCAATGGACTCTTTGACAACTGGTTAATTTTTTAGTGTTTCTTCTTTTTAAAATCTCATCAAGAATTTTGGACTCTAAAATTTTATTTCTTTTTCTCACCGTTAAGATTGACATTTGACATATCATCTTTATTTTATTATTTCATTAAATGATTAATTAAAATTCATTACTATTGGAAAATTCATACATTTTCAACTGAGTGATTTTTTTAAAAATATATTCCTTGTTTATTGACCTTATTTTATTTAGGGGCTGGCTAAACCAGTTTAAGATTAGAAAATTTATATCTGTGAGTCAATTCCATTGCTTCAGTTCCAGCCATGAATTTCTGCAGATAGGAGGGGAAATGACTTTATAACATTGCAGTACAAGCTTCACTTTTGTACTTTAATCATGACATCTTACAAAACTACTAAGAATTAGACAGGGGTTCATGATATTACAATGCACAGTTCATCATATAAATAAAATCATGGCTTTTTGCCAATGCTTCTAGCTCCAGTATAAAACTTTTTACAGGACAACTTTGTTATATGTTCCAACTGTGTCAGGGAAGATGTAACATTATCAAACAAACATTTGAGCAATTATATGTAGAATATTTGCTAATACTGAATGTTTAAATCTATTGGATTTAATGGACTAATAGAATATGTAATAGAATACGAAGCATACAGTGCACTGAATGGCACTCCGTCTATTTTTGAAGATGTTGCATCTTTGTTTAACACATACTTGCTGTTCTGTTTATTGGGTTTATTCTTTGTATTTATTTTAGAAACAGTCTGCTAATTATTTTATTTGACAGAACTCTGGAAATGAGGTTCTTTTCTAACAATTTATTTATACAGAATATGTGTAGTGGGTAGCAGTGGCCATTATTGGTAACTGGGATGGAAATAATGTTTTGAACTATAATCCATATAAGGATACATTTTAATAGCTCGCATATATTATAAATGGCACAATGAGGCTCTGATTAGGTTTTTTTTTTACTTTTCCATAGATTTCCTAAGGAAGCACCAAGTCACTAATGACAAAAAAACATATTTAAAAAGATATAAAAATAAGCACTAAACAATTTGCTGATTGGCAGTCAGCGTATCTGATTTAGATCCTTATTGAAAAATTAAAACATATTACTTTTGTAAGGGAATATTCATATGTAGTTTGTAAAATTAAAAAAAAGTGATCTCAAAGATATTAGAATATTGAATGTACAAAATCATATACCGTATTTTCCGGCGTATAAGACGACTTTTTAACCCATGAAAATCATCTCAAAAGTTGGGGGGGTCGTCTTATACGCCCAGTCATCTTATACGCCGGAAAATCAGCAAGCCCGGGAAGGCACGCCTTCCCCTCTCACTGTGGAGGAAGCAGGGCAGGCTGGCGTCTGGCGGGAGCCGGCAGGGCAGTCCTGCGCACGCGCGCGCTCCCCAGCTGTTAAGGAGCACTTCTTAGCAGCCGGGGAGTGTGCGCGTGTGCAGGACTGCCCTGCCGGCTCCCGCCAGACGCCAGCCTGCCCTGCTTCCTCCACAGTGAGAGGGGAGGGCATGCCTTCCCGGGCTCACTGATTTTCCGGCGTATAAGACGAAAAATCTTGAAAATAATCTCAAAAGTTGGGGGGTCGTCTTATACGCCCAGTCATCTTATACGCCGGAAAATATGGTACTTTCCCCAAATATTTATTTTATCACATATTATCCAAGAAAGCTAAAGTCTGACTAATTTGTTTGACTTCTGGCCATGCATTCTCAGAAAAATCATTTGAAAATTGGTGTTTCGACTGAATATAATTGAATTATATTAGCCACCAAATAGGTAAACTTTCATAAATGGAATGTAGGTAGCCCTCAAGCTATGCCCAAAATGGAGCCCAGAATTTCAGTCATGTTACTATCCAATGGATGAGGTTTTTTGCCATTTTCTGTTGGAAAATAGCAACAATTTTTTCAAATTGTGATTACATGACTGCAGGATGCTGCAACCAGCCATGAATGTGAGCCAGTTGCCAAGCTTCTGAAATTTGATTAAATGACAATTTATAATTTCAAGAATGAATCAAAAGTAGCTTTTTGGAAGTCCATTATAACTTGAAACAGTTGGTAAGCAATTGGTTGTAAGCTGAGGAGTTCCTGTAATTGCTTTTGTCCGTATCTCTGGATATAAGATCTTAATTAATCATGCAGTATTAATTTTTCTACTTCATGAAACTTTTAACCAACTTGTTATTCAGCTTATTTTATAGGATCAAATCACATTCTTTTCTTTCTAAATCTATTAATCCATCAACTATCATATTTCAACTGCTTTTCTCCTTAGTTCCCCCCCTCCAGTTAAATTTATTACATTTATCACTGACTCACCCCACTCTCTGTCTTTTCCCCCCTTCCCTTTTTTCCTCCCCCTTTTGGAAAACCTTCTTGATTAACCTATTAGTCATTGTTTCATTTAAGTCCCTATATTATTTAAAGAAAAGTTGTATGAAATATCTTCCTTTTATTTGGCCAATTCAGCTTCACTAACATGCTGCCAAAAAATCAAGGGCAAGGGTAGAAAGATGTTTCTTATTTTACTGGTGCATGTCCAAAGCAGCTCAAAGTTCTCCATGGTACAGATTTTATAACCTCATAATTTTTAATAGATCTGTAACTGCTGTGAAATCTAGAATATGCTTTGGAATCTTGCATTTTATGTTTATTTTTTGTGAATTTTTGTAGCGTTGTTTTATGCCATAAATTGGCCTAATTGCTTAATAGGAACAAAAAAAGCACACAAATTTAATAAATATTACAACAAATAGATAAATAACTCTTCTTTGATCTTCACTGTACTCATCCCACATTCATTTTGTGGAAGTACTAAAAAGTGAAAAGGTTCTTGAAAAGGAATTTGTGAATGTAATGATAAACTGTTATAAATATCCATAATAAAGATCCATAACAGAAATCATTTAATGAAAAAAACACGATTATAAATAGTCTTCAATAAGTGGAGAGTTATGTTGTATGCCACTCTGTATTAACAATATAGTCCTGGTGGCACAGTCTTTAGAATGCACTATCGTGGGCAAACTGCCCACAGCCAGGAGTTCGATCCTAACAGGCTCAAGGTTGAACTCAGCCTTCCATCCTTCCAAGGTTGATAAAATGAGGACTTAGATGAGGACTCCTATGCTGATATTGTAAACTGCTCAGAGAATGCTAAAAAGAACTATGGAGCAGCATAGAAGTGCTGTTATTGCTATTGCTGTATATTAATTGTTCCCAGGTAGCTCTTATTTTTTTTACATACAAGTAGTGTATGAACCACCAAAAAAGGTAAACAAATAAAAGTAATATGGAATAATTTTCTGTATATAGAAAAATGAAAAAAATACCAGTCATTCTCCCTTTTTCCATGTTGAAAATATCATTTTTTTCTTTGGATTATATTTGTTTAAAATTCTACATTTACTTCATGAATAATCAAAAAGATGGTTTGGAAACAGAGTTTGCCCACAGATGTTGCAGCCAGAGTATTAAGTGGAATTGCTAAAGAATAACACTGATCCTTGAAGGCTTCATTAACTGCTTATGTTGGCATTAATGTGTAAAGCCTTCAACAGCCACAGGAGCTAAGGGCTTTGAATAAGGTGATCAGGGAAAAGGTATTCAGATTATACCTTGATTATAACATTCTCTATCAAGAGAAATACATCTTCTCCCCAAAGTTCTGAATAACAAGACTGCCTTTCAAATTATTTTTGCCTCAGTTGTGTGGATCTGCCCTGAGTCTAAGTTAGGATGTGAGTCACTCTTCTCCGGTACAATGAAATGGCTCCTCAAGGAATCCAGATGGGGCAAACTGACTTGACCAGCTGTTTATTTTGCAAAGGGGAACTTCTGTACATGTGCTATGCATGCCCAAAAGCTGACTCTCAAATGAAATAAATTGGCCATGCTGCTGATTCAAAATGGGTCCTTCATTTGAGTGAAGCAGTCTTTTAAAGATCTACAAGGGTCTAGAAGGTAAAGGTAAATGTTCCCCCGCACATGCATGCTAGTCGTTTCCGACTCTAGGGGCCGGTGCTCATCTCCGTTTCAAAGCCGAAGAGCCAGCGCTTGTCCGAGGACGTCTTCGTGGTCATGTAGCCAGCATGACTAGATGCCAAAGGCGCACAGAACGCTGTTACCTTCCCACCATAGTGGTCCCTATTTTTCTACTTGCATTTTTATGTGCTTTTGAACTGCTAGGTTGGCAGAAGCTGGGACGAGTAACAGGCGCTCACTCTGTTACACGGCACTCGGGATTTGACCCGCCAAACTGCCAACCTTCTGATCGACAAGCTCAGTGTCCTAACCCACTGAGCCACCGTGTCCCTTTCACAAAGGTCTATAGATAACATTATATTTCTATATTTTTTCATGCTTGCTCAATTGCTTAATTACAAACTTTTTCTTGTTATTATTTCAGTACACCATTCAGCAGTAGAGGTGTGCAGATCACTTAGAATCTAATTCACATCAAATAATTAATCTCATCTGATTCAGTGACTCAAACATTCAAAAGTTCAACCCTTTAACTCAAAATAGCCAAACTGATTGATTGATTCAATCTGGTTTTTATTTGGAAAAATAGATCTTGTACATCTACAAAAAGACCTTCTGAATCATTGGAGTGATCTGATTCAAACTGATTCAATTTTGCAAGTTAATTTGATGTAAACATTAAATATAATTAAGTTTCATATGGTTTTATTCATCAATATAAAAATAAATAACTTTAATGATACAAACTACAGTAATAATGCCAATCATTATGATAATAAATATCACATATAAGAAACTTTGGTTCACAAAAGAACATAAATACATGAATTAAAGGAAAAGAACATAAAAATAAATTGAAATATTTATTTATTATTTTAAAATTAAGAGTTTCCTTATGTATTTTATCCATAGCTCATATGATTGCCACCTTAATGATTTGATCTGATCTATCCCTGATTAAAAAAAATGTTATATATGATAAGCAGACAATAGGCCATTAATGACTGGTCTGTTGTCTGCTTATCAGATATAACATTATTAAATCAGGGATAAGTAAAATCAATTGAAAATTGCACCACTGTAATCATAAATAGGCATAAGCTTACCCTAAATGTAGGATTCAGAACTTTATTTGCAAATTAGTCTATTTTTTTAAAAAAAATTCCTCATAAGCAGCAGCTTACACTTCTCTGATCCTTTTTTATTATTTTTATTAGCTCTCATTCTATACCCTCTTTCAAAAGAACGAGAGAAAACGGCTACTGGAAATTATTTAATGTATTATCTTGAGTGTAATTTAGCTCTGTAAACAGAAATAGATTAATTTTAATTTTTTGTCTTATCTGGCCATTTCAGAAAATTACTGAAGTATAGAAATACAACATGTCAATAATTTCTGAGGATAAAGGTGACTACCATATCCCCAAATTATATAATTCATGAAGAAAATGAACTATTTTTTCACTATAAACTGATATGTTCTAGAAATATTATATCAATATTATTATATAGCTGCTAATATTTCATGGTAAAAATACATGAATATAAAAACTTTGTTGTAAATTAAGTGATCTCACATCAATAATATACTGTAGCATTTAACTGTAAAAGTGAATAGAGCACACAGGATATTTAATTATCAATGTGACAACGGTTCTTATACTCTCTCTCTCCCTCTGTGTGTGTGTGTGTGTGTGTGTGTGTGTGTGATGGCAACATTTTACTAATTATTAATATTCTTGTAACTTCTACATCTCTTTTCAGTGAATTGGAAACATTAGATAAAAGTTGTTTATATATTGTAAATCTACTTTCAGTGAGCTGGAAGGAAATTTGTTAGATAATGGGTTGTTTATAAGTTACAAATTAGTTCAGTGAACTGAAAATTTGTCAGATAATGCATTTTTTATGAATTCTAAATCAATATTCAATGAATTGGAACTATGTTTGATAATGGTTTGTATATAAGTAGTAAATCTATTTCCAGTGAACTAGAAACATGCTAGATAATGGGCTATTTCTAAGTAGTAAATCTGTGTCCAGTGAACTAAAACATCTTACGCAATGTGATGCTTGTGAGGTATAAATCTGTTTAGCGAAGTGAAAAAGACTGTTTATCAAAAGGCAGCTTATGTAACTTTAGGTTCCCATACATCCCATATGTGTGATTGGATATATGCTACAAACATGTTTTGATGGGTATGTGGATTGCATGGGTTTTTTTCCTATGTGGTAAAGGTCCAAATGAAATAGAAAAGGCAGATTGATAGTATTCTATAAACCATTGATACTAATTGCTTAATTAGTGAGGAAGTGAAGCCACTCCTATGTTGTTCAAAGAACTTCCATGTATTGTTCGTTCAGCAACTTAAGTTGCTTCTTTCCCATGCTGCTTCCTGCTCTTCCTGAAGTTGACTTTAAATACTGCAGTCTGGACTGTAAGTGTCTGGCAACAAGTAGATCTAAATTCAGTCTGGATAATGGCCTTTGCAGGCTCTGACTGACTGTTTCCTTACTTCTTGCCCTTCCCATCTGCATGGGGAAGACAATCCTCTAGGCTGGCACCTGTGTTAACAGGTCAACATGTGCCTACTTTCTCCTTTTAGGGCATGTTTCCTCCCACACACTAATTGCCACTCTTTTCCTTTACTTTCTGGATGCTTGCATACATGAATGCCTTTACAATCTCTTACTGTATATAAACACCATAAATCCATCCAAGCAGTATAGCAAGAAACAGCTGAGAAGAGAAACAAAGTAGCATTGAAGATGAGGGGGGAGAAAAGTGAGAGGGAAAGTTAACAATACTGTGGGCAGGGCATTACAAAGTAAGGGGAGCAGAAATCAAAAGGATGCACATTGGGAAAAGTAAAGATTGACTGGAGCAAAGAGTCTCTAGAGAGGTGAGAAAAATAGGCAAGGAACATGGGGCAAGGATGATTTAACAGACCATCCCTGGATCAAGATAACAAAAAATGGCAGGTGTTGGCCAAGAACATAGGAACCTGGCAACCCAAATTGAAAATGCTGCATAGGGTAGGTGCAGCTGCTGGAAAGGGAGGGTGGCATGCCAAGTGCTCTGGCCAATCAGATTTAGAGCTATCATTTGTCAGAAGGAATTTAAGCAGACCACCTGCTTTGAAGGGCATTAAGAAGCCGATATTGAACAGAAGGGTGGATATGCAATGGCCTGGCAGTGTTGGAGAGTAAAGTCATTTGTTCCTGCTCTCAGGAAGTAATAAGTAACTCAAACTAATGTTAAAACAAACAGAAAGTATGATTCTACCCTGAATCCCAGCAACAGGGACTTTCCTAAGGTGATTTTGTGACTTTATGATTCAGCTACAATGATTCACTCCAGGACATCTAGGTAACAGCACTTCATTGACTTTGTCAGGCTTAGAAGATAAGTAGAGCCAGACCTGGCTAAAGCCTAAATGGGAGTTCAACAGAGACTCACAGATTAGATTGAAAATTGAAAAGGAGAAGATTATGACAAACCATTTTCATAATATTGCCAATAACTGTAATCTTGACCTTCTTTATCCTGATTGTGTAGAGATATTTTTCATTTAAGCTGATTGCAACATTTTATGCTAACATGTTTTGGTTGATCTATTTAGCTTAACACTGAAGATCACCTCTATATCTATTTATGGAGCAAAATAAAGGAGTTAATAGATGTAAAAATTACCTTTGGCATTATTGTTGCTTAAGTTAGCAATAAACTCTAATTACAGTTTCTACATTAATGTTATTCACATTTAAAGATATAATTATGAAATAAGCATGGGTTCCTGATTTTACCAATTTTTGAGCCTATAGCTGCTTTTAAACTTCCTGTCAAAATTCAGACTGATTTAGGAAGTGTGCAAATTCCAAGAGAAAACTACCAGATTGATGATAAACTTTGGTAAGAAATATTGTTGATAGCTTTTGTATTTTTCTGAAAGTAGCATCAGTTTTTAAACTATTAAATGTATACATTTTTTTTAAAAAAATAGAAATATAAAGAAGAAAAGATTGGTTTTCCATTCTAAAATAAATATAATTACATATATATTGACTCTACACACATGCATATCCATCATGCTAATTCCTTTCAGGGTAAAGTAATATTATATAAATTGTGGGAAGGGAAGGAGAGAGGAGGTGAGGAAAAACTATTTACCTCAACACTATGTATTATACCTCATCATTTATTTCTATCCTTGCAAATGATCCTTAGTTCCACCACAACTACATGCCAATTTATGTATTGACTTTTGTTCTTTCAATGTCTCACCATTCTCTTTTTCAGGATCTTATCAATTACATGCCATCAGTCATTTCTCAATCCTCTCCTTCCTTTTGACTCATTAACCTTTCTTCATGTATTTGTACTGTATTGGTTACTTATTTTAAATCCATATTTAACCAATAACCACCTATTCTTGATGTCTTATCATATTTAAGTAGCCATTCCCATAACATTTTTTACTTGTTTGTTCTGACACGCTCAACTCACTTTTTCATAAAGTAGATTGGGAAGCAGTACACAATTATAACAACTATGTTGCTTCTTTTGACAAACATTTCTTTTTCACAATAGACTGCATATTACCCACCATTTTCCTAGTGGCACTTATACATCTAAAATCTCAATTTATTTTCTTACCCTCAGGTAAATATTCTATCAAGGTACAAACATTAATCTGCTCGCTCTAGTTTTTGCCACTGCAAATTTTATTCAATTTTCCCTGTCAAACCTGAACAACTAATGTATAATATATGTTTCAAATCCATTCTTTGACAAGTACTACATAAATCTAGCATTTACATCTCTCATTTTCATTCCCACTGATTTCATTTTTATTAATTTTATTCACTTTGTTTAGCGCCTTTTGCCCAGTTCCAAAATGATTTTTTTTAAAACAATCAGTAGTAAATTGCTCCATTACCTCCAGGAGTATGCCCAAATTATCCCCAATTTAAGAACCTCTGTATCATGCAATCTATCTCATAATCTATTTTATATCATTATTAATTTTTGGTGGCAATTATTTCTTAAATGCATTTTACTCATGCACCACCTCTTTTACTAAGCAGTTCCTTTTGGCCTGTCAATTTTTCCCTTATGTTGTTGCGGAATTGTTTTATCTTAGAATATTTTTTCATACAAAATTTGTGATTTCTCGGACTTCCGGTGGCGACGCGACGCCGAAGACAGCCATTTTCGGGCTGCCCGCTCCACAGCTGTGTTTTTCCAGCGTAAACAGTGCCGATCAGCTGTTTAGATGGATTTGAAGCCCCCTCCTCGGGAGAAGAGGAGGGGGTGAGGCCCCAGGTAGGGGTTGAGCTCTCCGGGGCCGCCTGAGCTGAGAGTTTGGGCGGCTGAAGGATTGAGCCCCCCCGAAGCCTGGGTTGCTCCGAGCTGCGCAGCGCCCCTGCTCCGGGATTTATGGAGCAGAGCCAGGCGTTAGCAACCACCCCTGCCAAAAGGAAATACTTTTGATTGTTAAGATGCAGGCAGAGCGGTACAGGAGGTCAAGGTGATGTGGACTCTTATCTTTACTCTCTAGCTCAATGGATTTTATAGCTTTAAAGTGAAAGTGCGCAATAAGTGAAAGTGGGGGAAGATGGCGGCTAAAACTTCTAAAGCTCTTCGGAGTGCGGGGTCTTCCCTGGTGCAACAGACCTCATTGCAAGCTTTGCTTCCTCCTGTACCTCCTCCGACATTGACGCTTAAGGATTTACAAGATGCTCTTGGAAAGCATTCACAATTGATGTCTGACATGATGGATGAAAAGTTGAAAAAGCTGGAGGAGAAAATGGAGGAGAAAATGGAGAAATTGGAGAAGAAGATGGAAGAGAAGTTTAGAGCAATGAGGGTGGACATGTTGTCTGTAATTGAATCTGTAGCTGAATGTGTGCAACAGCTGGATGTAAAAGTGAAGGATCTCAGTCAAAAGAACTCTATATTAGAAGCAAAGGTATTAGAAAATGAAAATATAAGGGTTAAAATGGACGGAGAATTGAGCCTTGTTCAGTATCATCAGATGCAGTATGCTATTAGAATCAGGGGTTTAAAGGAGAATTGTAAAGAAGATTTAAAGCAGCTGATTTCTGAGGCTCTGGAAGGGGTATTGGGCCAGCCGGCATCTGAAATTGAGGGAAATATGGACAAAATTTTTCGTGTAAATTCATGGATTGCAAGACAGAGGAAGTTACCCAGAGATGTGGTGGTCTATTTTACAAAGAGAGTAATTAGAGATGAAGTCATTCAAGCTGCTTATGATACTAAATTGGTAGTGGCTGAGCAAGAAGTCTTGGTTTTAAAAGAGATTCCTCCGAAGATTATAAGGAGAAGGAAAGATTTTGCATTTCTTGTACAGGAACTTAAGAAATGTGATATTAAGTTTAGATGGGAGATTCCAGTTGGACTGGTGGTGACGCATGAAGGTAAAAGACATCGTCTGGTTACTGTGGCCCAGGCACGTGATTTTTATAGCAATGTGTTAAAAGCAACCCCCCTATCATTTTTGGAAGCTGTAAAGGGATACGGCGAGGGAAAGCTTCAAGATGTTGCAGATAGACAGATAGAGGACAATGGTGTTGGAGGGGATCAAGATACAGTTTCATCGGATGTTGCAGGAGGCCAGAGGATGACGCGTGCCGCCCTAAGAAGAGCGAGACGAGAGCAAGAGCAAGACCAGCAGAAAGTTATGGAATCTCCAAAGTGTACTTACAGTGAAGATGTGGGAGGGGCGCGGTCCAAAGAAGTTTTGGGGGTCATGACAGACGTGCTCCAAAAGCTTTGGGGCGTTAAGATTGGTGATTAAATTTTTAAATTAGAATGTCAATGGATTAAATTTATCATAGAGGAGAAAGAAAGTTTTTTTTTAATATTTAACACAATTTAAGATTGATGTTATTTGCTTGTTAGAAAAGTATATTAGGGTTATGGACTAAAAGTATGTGCTGAACTAAGAATGGGTATGCAAGCTCCTAATTAACAACAAGTTGTCTTACAGAATGCTTAAACCTTTTTTTTCTACTCTTTTTATTAACTGCGAGACATTTGGCGTGATACATGCAAGAATTATTTTTGATCATGGTTTAGTTTGGTTGGAGATTATTAAGGTTAATAGAGATAGGCGCTTTTGGCGTGTAACTGAGAATTTGTTTAAATTAGAGAAAGGTTGGAGAATGTAAATAGTAGGTGAAAGGTTTTTTTTTCTTTTTTTTTTTTGAAAGTAATATGAATAAGGACTGGGATTAAGAAAATCTATTCTGAGTAAAGCTCTTTTTCTGTTTTCCTCTTTTTCTTTTTTACTTTATTTGTAATATTAATATTGTTTGTATTCATTTTACATGAGCTAGAGGGAGATAGAATTAATAGTTTATTGCTGATAACATAGGGGTGCTTATGTTTGTTTTTTTGATTTTATACCCTGTATTTAGCTCTGGGAAGTCGGGGGGGAGGAGGGAATGGGGGAGAGGGATAGGGAGGGTTGGGTGGGGGTGGGGAAGGGGGGATTAAAGCCAAAATGTATTGTAAAACTTTTTAAATAAAAAAAAATTGTGATTTCTCTTCCTGCAGGTGCTCTGCTTTTACTCTAATTTCTTTTATTCTTGCCCTTTTTTCAATGTCAATTTTTCAAAAATGTTTCGCTTTGGAAAAGTGGTCTGGACCACTTTTCATCAATTGTTTACTAATTATCTGAATATTTCATTGTAGACAGTAAAATCAATAATGTTTTAGCTTTATAATCATTCACTTTTTGTACATAGGAATAGATTTAATAAATATTTTATTAACCATGTTTTTGTTAATGTAGTAAAAGAGTCCTTTTGTCAAGCAATAACATTCGATGTTAACACCTTTTTCTGAGCAAGTACTGACTGGACAGTCATGATTCTTATTTAGTTTTTGGCATATAAATAATCCAATCATTTTTTTCAGCACTTTCACACTTCATTCCAGTCACCCACTCATACATATCATCTAACAAAATATTTTTTTCTGGATTGCACTTATTGAAAACATTGTATATCTTCCCCAAATATATATTTGATTTTTCCCCCTACAAAAAGTAGAATTACTATCAATCTATAGATTCATATTTAAACAATACCATTTTATACTTTCTAACATTAATTTTATTTTTATTCATAGTTAACTTTAGCACTTCATTTCCTTGCATGTATTCATCACCTTTATGCCATACGTTCAGATCATTTTCAGAAAAATAATCTATGATATTCTTTCTATTAATTCCAGTGACACAAATCATATTATTTTTCTTGTTTTCTTTAGTTTCCTTCATTATTCCTTTCGCTGTTTATTCTAACTACATTTCAAGTTGACATCTTTGATATGCCCATGTCATCACCAGTAGCATTCAAAGCAAACTGAAATTATGCCAAGTGACAATATGTGCACTGTAGTGTAACCATATAAATGCTGTGATCAGGTATTTGTATCCTAATGTCTGACACAAGTATGAAATAATGGAATTTGCATGACTGTTACATGATTTTATCATTTGCCATCTTTGTCTCCTGCAATTATGCATGTCATCACTCAAAGGACTAACATGTATTGATCTCCACAAAGACTTTCACAGGATGCTTTTTAGTAAGATAAGGAAGTATTAAATGACAGAATAAGGAAGAAAACCAAAGTAAAAGTGATAATTAAAAATAAGAAAAAGTGTAAAAACAGTATGCAAGGGAGAGCCACAATTAATGATACCAATAACTTATCCCCGTTGCAAATCTTGAACTGCAAATCTTCAATTTATCATTACTATAATGATTCAGTTAATTTTTGTAATCACTGATGTCTACCCAGTTCTAAAGTTTTGCTTTCAGAATTCCTCCCCTCCCTTCCAATCCTCATTCAGCAAAAACATTTCTAAAAAAAATTGCATTTAAGGAAAAGGGTAGGGAACTCAGGACCTTCCACCATTTTTACAAATGTTTATCTCTTTATCCAGAACATTTAGTTCTATTAAATATAATAAATTTAATAATCCTATCACTTTTTTTAAAATAAAAACCTATATGCCAGCCAGGATTGCAAACACTATGCAATACACAATTGTCAGTAAGTAAATAAATATAAAGAAACGAACTTCATTGTTAGAAAGTATACTTACTTTCAAGTATAATTTTTCTACCAGTCCAATCATCTTTAATAAGTTGTATGTTTCCGAAATGTGCATCACTAAAGAAAATTCGATTAGTTCCTCTTCCTTTCTGTCTATAGTCAAAAGTCAATGCTATTGCATTTTTGAAATATTCTGGATTTTCATAAGGTTGCACTGGTGAATTTAAATTTTTCTCATCTGAAAGATGTATAGTTTTTAGTATTGTTCTTCCTGAATAAAGCAAGTAGCCATCATGTCTTAAACATGTCACACCATCCTCCGCAAGATAACCATGTGCACAAGCACATGTTCTCTGTGCATTTCCCCGATAGAGACAAAGTTGCTGACACCCACCATTGTTTTTGGCACAAACGTTGGTTCCTATAGGGAAAAAAAGTATAATACAGCATAAAAATAAAACATATAAACATAGTGTATTCAATTTTGTCATGCTCAATTTTCATGTTAAATTCAATTCATATGTCAAAAAAGAAATTTAGTCTAGTAATTAAAGGACTAGGTTAGAAAAATCCTGCTATAGTCAAGAAAACCCGCTGAATGACTTTGGGCCAATCACTCTCTCTCACCCCAATTCACTTTAGAGGAATGTTGCTGTAAGGAAAATAGGAAGCTGAAGGAAAATTAGCAATGTTTGCCACTTCTTTGAATAAAAATAATATAGGCAGGATAAAAAAAAATAAATCTAAATTTATATCTAAACTGTTATTAAACTTGCACTGACAGTAATAAGCTAATTTTAAGCATTTTTTAAAATCCCATTTATATCCTGCCCTTCTCCGAAGACTCAGGTCGGCTTACAATCTAAGCACAAATCAATGTGCTTAGCACATTTTAAAGTATTGAATAGAGTTTTATTCAGAACTAGATCAGCTTCTGTACTCAGAATGATTTTTGTCAGCAGAAGCAAAAAAGATAACTTTCTTAATATCCTGTTCCTGTATGCACATCTACTGTTCATAAATCTATTCTTTGAGAAAGTGGGAAGTCCAAGGAGGGAATGTGAATGAAATACTGAAATTTTCCCTCATACTTTCTGCCAGCTTGATCACTTCCTGGATCTAAATATTTGTGTGTGAAGGAAGCCTGCTTTTCTGTATACAAGAAGTAAAAGAATACACACCCACACCCACACACAAACACAAAATTGATACTGTTACAATTGAATAACACAGATAATTTTGGCACTGTTGATATTTGTTATGTGTTATTTTCTGTACTATTCAGTACAGTTGCTTAATCTTCAGTATTTTAGAAAAGCATTTGTGTTCATTGAAACAATTAGCATTCAGTGAAAACAAATAGCACAAATTAGTTGTTATTGTTATTTGTGCTTTGGGGTGGAGTGGAAATATTTTAAAGGGGGAGAAATTATAAGTACTTTTTTTAGGAAAACTGCAGTTTTTTTTTCCGAGTGCTTGAAGGCAGCCAAACAACAGCAGGTTCAACACCAGTTTTAAACAGATATTAAGCCAATATACTGTTGCCAAATCATCATTTTTTGCCAAAAGTAATTTCTTGTGCATTTAAACTATGCAAGAATTAGCAGGTAAAGAAAGTCTTTTATGGCTTAAACATAATTTGCTTACTGCTGCAAATTAGAGTTGATAAAGCTAAAGCTATAATACTATTTCATAGTGATATTTAGTTTGCAATGCCATGTTTCTGAGACTCAGAGATTTTTCAATAACTTAATCACTAAAATCTTTAGTCAAGATGGAAGAATTGTATTCCACAGCATGTGAGCATATAACATCTGGCATTTATGTATGCATTTCAGGGGTTCAGATTCTTATGTGGTATGAAGGATAGATTACACTTCCTGTCTCCAGTATTTCTAATTATACACAGCATCTTTTCTTGTAAGACAAATAGATAATTGATGGTAATTGGTCATATTCCTATGAGCCTTGCTATGTAATTGTACAGATAGGTACAATATGTTCACAGATCTTATTTTTTTAAAAAAATAAGCACTTTTTACACCACACACATACATGCGCACACACATACATATGGCCATGCACACACACACACAAACACACACACACACACATATATATAAACAAGCAGAATCACACATACACAAAAAAAACACATTAGGTGACTGGTATTAAATGTTTTGTCATCCATGGATCTTGCTGGGATCTCATTCTTTAGAAATAAGTATATTAAATGTCACCAATAAGCCTTATCTAGAATGAGAAAGTGAACTAACTAGATATTAATTTCAATTATTCAAGTTTCTGCTAACCAAATAATAAAATAAATTGTTTCTTTTAGTTAGAAAAAAGTAAATATTTATGAAAATAGTATATAAAAATAGTATATAAAAATATACTATTTTTACTAATTAATGCTTTAGTCAGCTAGAAAGATATGTATCCGTGGAATACTTTAGGGAAGGTACATATACTGTATATCTAGAATGAAGTTTAAAATGTTCCTACTAGTCCCATCTTTCTTAACTTTTTTTTTAACCCAACTAATAAATAAATAATGATTTTGGCTGTGGTTTGTTCTCCGAGCTTGTTTCAATATAATTTCTGAACATTTCATTACCAACCTAGGTAACATTATCATCAGGATTATCTTGTCCTATTCTACTTAGCTCATAAATGTCATGTGCTGGTGTGATCAGTTGGCCGTACAATTGGTTGTTTGTTTGGAGATATTTTTGAATTCTGAGCAGCTGATTGGTTCTCATGTTGATTGTCTAAATATAGAACCTTACTTTTTTCACCATTAAATTTTATTTTGTTAGTTTGTCAAGATCTTCCTGTATCTTAAGCCTATCTTCTGGAGTGTTGGCTATTCCTGCCAGCTTGGTGTCATCTGCAAATTTGATGTGTTCCTCATCTATGCCTTCATCCTTCATCCAAAGGAGCCTTGGTGGAGCAGTGGGCTAATGCCTCCTTAAGTAACACCAGCTGCCTGCAATTAGTGCAGGTTCGCATCCCACCAGGCTCAAGGTTGACTCAGCCTTCCATCCTTCCGAGGTAGGTAAAATGAGGACCCAGATTGTTGGGGGCAATAAGCTGACTTTGTAATAATGCCGCTGGGGGGGGCGAAAGCCCTAATAAGCAGGCATATACATAGAATGAAGGCTATTGCTAAGCACATTGGTTTGTGCTTAAATTGTTAGCCGCCCTGAGTCTTCGGAGAAGGGCGGGATATAAATGGGATTAAAAAAAATCATTTATGAAGATGTTGAAGAGTACTGGGTCTAAACAAAGCCTTGAGGTACCCCATTGCATACTTCCCTCCATGTAGATGCAGTTCTATTGAGGACTATGCATTGACTGTAGTTGGTCAGCCAGTTACTAATCCATCTGGTGGTGATGCTCTCTAACCCACATTTTCCTATCTTATCAAGTAGTACTTTATCAAATGCCTTACTGAGGTCCAAGTAAATGATCTCCACAGCATTCCTCTGGTCGACTAATTTTGTCACTTTGTCAAAAAAAGGCAATAAGATCTGTGTGGCATGATCTGTTTTTGATAAACCCATATTGGCTTTTGGTTATGATTTTTTTTTGCCTCTAAGTGTTTGCTGATTCATTCTTGATTATCTTTTCCAGAATCTTTCCAGATATTGAGGTCAGGCTGATAAGTCTATAGTTTCCTGGATCTACTTTCTTCCCTTTTTTGAAGATCTATCTGTCTGTCTGTATGTATGTATGTCTGTTATCTATCTATCTATCTATCTATCTATCTATCTATCTATCTATCTATCTATCTATCTATCTATCTATCCTCATCAATCAAAGGGTTTTTTTTAATTTTCTTTCCCTTTTCCTCTGCCCCTAAAAATACCCTCTTTTCCTTTATAGTTTCTAGATGTTCTTCTATGGAATTCTGCTGTTTAGATGGAACTTGCATTCTGAAATCAACTCAATGCAATCAGATTGTGGATTGTTTAGATGCTTTGGATGAGAAAAATTGCAGTAAGGAACTGTTTTTTTAATTTATTTATTTATTTCAAGTGTATAATATATTATTTTTTCATCACTTCTATCTATCTATCTATCTATCTATCTATCTATCTATCTATCTATCTATCTATCTATCTATCTGTCTGTCTGTCTGTCTATCTATCCATCTGTATGTGGATGTGGATGAATGGATGGATGGATGGATAGATAGATAGATAGATAGATAGATAGATAGATAGATAGATAGATAGATAGATAGCAAAAAATGATATTAATGATGATTTAACTAATTCATGTGAAATTCAAAAGGGCATGAGACAAGGATGCCCCTTGTCTCCTCTGTTGTTTATTTCAGTGCTGGAACTTTTGAATAGAGATATTAGGTAAGATGAGAGAATAACTGGTATGAGTATCAAGAAAGAAGTTTATAAACTGAGAGCATTTGCTGATGATTTGATTATATACCTGCAAGACCCAAAAATAAGATTTGATGAGGAAATTAAATGAGTTTGTGGCTCTACGTTTTAAAATAAACAAACAGAAAACAACAATGTTGATTAAGAATATGTCCTCTCAGGATTGTGATATATTGATTAAAAAGACTGGTTTTGAGGTTGAGAAAAAGGTGAAATATTTGGGGGTTATGTTGACAAATGCAAACACATTTTTTTTTCAAAATAATTATGTACCTCTCTGGAATGATATTAAAAAGGATATACAAAGATGAGACAAGTTACATTTATCACTACTAGGTAGAATTTCTGCAATTAAGATGAATGTTTTACCAAAGATGCTCTTTCTGTTTCAGACAATACCAATACTTGTAACAAATACTCCATTTAAACAATGGCAGAGGGACATTTACAAGTTTATATGGCAAGGAAAGAAACTAAGAATTAGATGTAAGTTATTGCAAGATGCCAAGGAAAGAGGGGGTTTGGGTTTATCAGATTTGAAATTGTATTTTGCTGCAGGTTGTTTGGCCTAGCTAAAAGAGTAGGTGAACCTCCAGAACAAGAGGCTATTTGATCTGGAAGGCCATGAATTAAGGTTTGGATGGCACAGTTATTTTATGGTATGGTAACATTAAAGTAAATGTTAACTTTAACAATCATTTTATTAGACGTGCCATATTAAGAGTTTGGAATAAATATAAAACAAGTTTTTTTATGAAGTTGCCTCTTTGGTTGTGCCCCCAAGAAGCTTTTTTAAGAAAAGAAATGACAGTGAAGATGGACTGGTAGATGTCTGGTAAAATAATATCTTTTAATTTTGGTGACCCTACCTTCAAGTCTAAGGAAGAATTAGAAGGTCATGTCTGCCATTGGTTTACATACTTACAAATGAAAGAAAGATTTAAATTAGATTTAAAAAGTCATGGGTTTGACTTTTCAAAAACTTTCACAACTTTTTGTGAGCTGCTTATCTATTGGGGGGTTTCCTGTATTTATATCTTTATTGTCTCCTAAAGTGGATATTCTTCTCTTTACTCCCTTCTCTTCCTTCTCAAAAACTATGCTTATTGTTTTCCTATGAATAAGAAGGTAAAAAAGTAATTTACTGGTTTATTATGGATTCATGGATTCTATATTGTATACAATTATTATTTTTATTTTAAAACTTTGACACATAGAAGAGAAAATGGTACTAATTTTCAAATTTGGAGCAAGACTTTTGGGTGACAATAGCAATGTTTTAGACTTCAAAAGGGTAGTAGTTACCGTAAATTATTATGTTCTATTTTTTTTTTCTTGATAGTGAAAATTATGTCATAGAACGATGCTCCCTGCAGGATATTCTGACATGGAAGCTTAGCAAACCTTTTGCTACATATTTTTTTAGCCATTTGGAAAACTTTTTAAGATACTACTACTACAAGTATCTTCTAAACATTTTCAGACTCATCTTTTCTGAAAAAATGATTAAAGGAGGAATTTGGGAAATTTTACAACTCATCCCTTTAATTAAACCAAATGTATACCTTATTATAACTTGTTTCCTGATAATTTACTATTTTAAGTACTGCTGTAGGAATGTTCCACTCTTTTCTTAACAGCTTTTCATTACTTGTCTTAATAACAAACATCCAGACAAATTTGTGCAGTTGAGAAGAAAACACTCAACTGTCTTTAACAGGATAAAAGATTGTTCACTATTACTATATACTTATCTCAGAGTAAATTTCACTGACTATTCCTGTATAAATATGCATAGAATATGAAAGATACATTTGTCAAAAATAGTGCAGCATATTTTTTTTTAATCAATAGATATTTTTTGTCATGTTTGCAAGAAAGTTCATGTGAGTATGTATATCAAGCATACAACACACATACACACAAACACACATTTTATTAGATTGAGTTTTTGTTTTTTACAAAATGGCTACACTTCAGTATGGACCAAAATGGGTATTGTTTGAAAACTTTTTTTTTAAATGTTAAGGTTTTTCCCTTTGATAGTGATCTTAGTTATAATGTGTTAGGGTTAGGGGTTAAGGTTAGGTTGAGGGTTGGTTAACAGTAACCCTATCAATAAGTGTCTGTAATGTTCATGTACATGTAGCATAGGTACCTCACAGGAAGGAAATTTGAAGGTCCTGTTGTCCAACACCCTGCCCAGGAAAACTCAGATCGTTTCAGACAAATAGCTGCCCAACCTTTGCTTGAAAACTTCCAATGATGAACTCCAGAAGGCAGGCATAATAGCCCTCACAGAAATATCTCCTTGTTCCAGTTTTGAATCTCTCTTACTAAAGCTTCTACCCAGTGATTTTTGTTCTACCTCCTGGGCACTATGGAGAACAAAATTCACATCTTCTTCCTTATGATAGTCATTCAAGTATTGGAAGACTACTCTTTGTCCTCTCTTCTTTAGGCTCAACATACTTAGTTCTTTTAACTACTGTTTATTGGATGTAGCCTTCAAGCACACCATCATATTTCACTCTTCACTGCACTATTTCAAATTTCTCAATATACTATTTCTATTGTAGAGGCAAAAAGATATAGTGTTCCAATTGTGGTCCAACCAATGCAGTATAAGTAGAAATATTAGTTCTTGTGATCTCAGCATTATATCTATGTTGATGCAGCCCAGGATTACATTGTCTATTTTGGCAACTACAGCATACTACTGATTCATGTTTAAACTATGGTCTTTTAAGACACCTAGATCCTTCTATTTCACAAGTACTACTGCTGAGCCTTGTCCTACCTATATCTGTGCATCTGATTTTTGTTTCTTATTGAATTGCAGAACTGTACAATTCTTACAATTGAATTTCATTCTGTTGGAAGACTCCTATATTCAAGATCCCTTTAAACCCTCCTCCTGTATTCTAAAGTGTTAGCCATCTCCTACGGCTTTGAGTCATTTTAAGTATGTGTTTATGTTGTTTTATTTTTTTTCATAAATGGATGAAACTCATCCATATGTTTTATAAGCTAATGCCAATATCCAATATATGCCAATATGGAAAATTTACATGGTTCATTTATTTCAGAATTCATTATGGTAAATAATAGCATCATCACTACAGTATCTCCACATGTACAATCAAACACTTAAGTCTACAATAAGAGTTACCTTTTTCACGACCTCTGTTGAAAACCTTTACTTCCTTCAAGTTTATTCCTAGGCCTGTCCTCATGGATACTGTCTCTGTGGCATCATTTTTTTTGCTTCGTCTGATAGATCCATTTGCATGAGCTCTGCCAAAAAATGTTGAAGGTATCTGACCCATAGTTCTCAACTAATTAAAAGTGAAAGAGACATTAATATGCAAGGAACATATGACCTAACAGAAACTGAAGAAACTGTGGTGTTTTGTTTTGTTTTTAATTTGCAATGTTGATATAGTTTAGCTATGTTGAATATTAAAAAGCCTTTAAAAAAACGCCCTCACTATGTGAGATCCTTTTAGTGATATTAGTAAAGAACTGCTATTTCTATCGGGGTGAAATATCCAGCACAGAAGTAAGATTTTGAAACACAAATACTTATAGAAAAATAAATTACCTGTCAGACCAGTAGATGTAAGCCCCAAAGACTGTGACTGAAAACATATCCACGTTACTTCCTGACAGTACAATCTCCCGATTTCTTCCACTCTCAAGGTCAATTCTTTCTATCTTGTCCATTCGAGCATCACACCAATATAATTTATTTTCCTAAGAATCAATCAAAAAGTAAACTCCAAATATTTTATCCTATTTTTAATTAAGGCAATAAAATAGATTGTGATATTCATATTTTAGCGTAATGTAGCATGAATTATGTGTAGAAAAAAATAGGAAAATTCACCTCAAGATCAACAGAAATTCCATTAGGCCACATGGCACCAGTACCAACAAGAACAGTCTTCTCTGATCCATCTAAACGAGCCTTGCCTATACATGGTGCCTGTCCCCATTCTGTCCAGAATAAATAACTAGAACATGGAAAAAATATTATGATCAAAAATAGGTTTATTAAAACTAATGGGTTGGAACAGAAAGAAATTTGTGGAAGTTTTCATCACCACCACCCTTCATAGTGTGGTCCCTTTCCCCACATAGCTACCCATAGATATAAGAGACTTCCTGAAATCACTTAAAAGAGGGGGAAAGATCCTGTAGAAAAATTAAAATAAGCCAAGTTCTAGAAGAGAAACCCTGATGTAAATATTACAATTTTATGAAGCTAGCATTTTTCAGAAATAAATAGGTACACCTATAAAATATTTCCATCTCTTTGAAAAAATGAAAAATTGCTGATGTCTATTCATTTTAGCTATTGTACTTTTTTCCTTCTAATATGTTCATACACGCTTTTATATCTGCAAATATACTTTGTGATTTTTTTGTTGTTAATCTGAAATGTGAAGCTCAGCTTGTAAAACTTTCATACTCATGTATTCCTGGTCAATTCTATATAACATGGTTTTGAACCCTCATCTACCCTTGACAATTTACTGAGGAAAGACATATCTGACATCAGGTTGCATTTCTGACAACCTAAAAAAAGTTTTCTGATCCCCCCCCATTCCTCCAGTTAAGAATCACTGCATGCCCAACGTCATATCTCCTGACACCAGAGCTGTAACCGACTATGTCCCAAATTATGGAGACACTGTTGCTTTACCAGTATTCCATTTACCTTTTTTATCTCAAATAATATATAGTTTAATCTTTCTGTGGTCAGTTTCTTGATCTGGTCTATCTCACCGGAGCTGACAGTTTTCTGGAATATTGTAGGATGAGAGAAGATGGATGAACCCCTTCCTTTCTAGATTTACTTTGTATTTATAGCCTAATTCTGTAGCAGGAAATCTGGTACCAGGAGGAGCTGACTCTAAGGCTTTGTTATGTATTCTCTCAAAGCTACAACAGAAGCTTCCAGAGGTTATACCTGAGGAAGCTTTTACATGTGGATTTCAAACAACCTTGATGTCACAAACATCTAGCTTGCATCTTGTGAGAATATACTGTAGCTTTATTATCAATAATTAATTTGCCTAGTCTATCTTCCCCTTTGCAGGCTGCTTTCCTTGACAACAGCCCAAATTGGAAAATTACCTTGCCAAACCCACTTGGGATCATCCAATGCAGCCATAATAATAGCAGTCTTTTTTCCTACTTTGGCAGCTATTTTTCCCCCTTCAAAAGGATATCCTAGCTATGTAATTCCAGGTACCCGAAAATCAATTTAGCAGGCTATTAATACAGCTTGCCAATAATTTAGAGGTCTCTATACAGATAGTCCTCAAGATAGGACAGGACACTTAAGGAACATTCAAAGATGCTCCCCAATTACATATGACTTTGTTTCAAAATTATGGTGGCTGCAGCATCCCCTGGGTTCACTTGCCCTTATGATTAACCAGGGGTGTGTGGCAGTATTCCCTCACTTCTCTCTCCCAATCCCACCCCAAAAAGAGTCCTGCAGCACTTAGGCCTGCTTCCCATATCTCCATTTTCAGCACTCAAAAAATTCATCATCATGCTTTCAGAGTTTTCTGCTCCAAGCAGCTGGTTGTTGGGAGACTGTAAACCTCTCCTGGCTCTTCCTAGGTTTTGAGAACCTGACCCTATTATGCAAAGGCAGTAGTTTCAGGATGAGCTTCCTAAAAATTTTCCTTGCTTTAATACCCCCTTCTCTCTGCAAAACATTTCTTCAATGAGCTCAGAAAAGTTAGGAGAGACAGACTTGTTCATTATTTTCTCCCCCTCTCCACCTCAGGTTCTGAAACTAAACTCCCTCCCTCTGCCCTCCGATACATATCCCCTTTAACAAACTAATTTGCTAATTTACTGCATGCTGGAAAAGGGGTGACAAAATCTTGCCTTGAAGAGCTGAAAGAAAAAATCAGCTCAAAAAAATTAGCCATTTAGAGCACAACATGCACAACAAACAGGATAGAAAACTAGGTCCTAGCAAAAAAAAAAGCTATTTGTCTGGTTGCCTTTAGGGCCCACCTTTAGAGTCCTAGCTGGGTCCTAAGGCAGTTATACAAACAACAACAAGCTTTTAGGGGAGACCTAGCTGGGTCCTATGCTCACTTAACAACCTGCACAATCATTTAATGATTGCCCTAGGGAGAACAGGGATGGATGGTCATTATGCGAGGCAGTTCATTTAACATTTGTCCTGACTTTTGACTGTAATGGGCAGGCTCTATTACAGTCCTAACCCAAAGGTTACCTGTATAAAATAGTATTTATTTATTTATTTATTAATGGGATTTATATCCCGCCCTATCTCCCGAGGGACTCAGGGCGGCTTACAACATCAAAACTTAAAGGTCTCTGTACAGTAAATTAAAAAAAAAAATTTGAAATAAATTAAAATAAATTAAAGAATAAAGTTAGAATTGTAAATATAATTAAAATCCCTGTCAGTCTAGGTCAGCCAGGTGGAAAAGGAGTGTTTTGAGGCCGCGGCGAAAGGACTGGAGATCTTGGGCCTCCGAAGCTCAGGGGGGAGCTGGTTCCACAGGGCTGGCACTCCCACAGAGAAGGCTCTTCCCCTGGGGGTCGCAAGCCGACATTGTCTAGCTGACGGTACCCTGAGTAGGCCTTCTCTGTGTGAGCGTACTGGGCGATGGGAATTCGTTCCCGGCAGGAGATGGTCCTGCAAGTATCCTGGGCCTAAGCCATGTAGGGCTTTAAAGGTAAGAACCAGCACCTTAAATCTCACCCGGAGGGCAACCGGTAGCCAATGCAGCTCACGCAGGAGGGGTGTAATATGGGAGTATCGGGGTGCTCCCATCACTACCCGTGCAGCTGCACTCTTCACCAGTTGAAGCCTCCGGGTGGTCTTCAAGGGCAGCCCCATGTAGAGAGCATTACAGTAGTCTATACGGGAGGTAACGAGTGCGTGGGTAACTGTACGTAGGGCATCTAGGTCTAGAAAGGGGCGCAACTGGTGTACCAGGCGAATCTGGGCAAATGCCCCCCTAGCCATGACTCCAATATGATCTTCAAAACTGAGTCGTGAATCCAGGAGGACGCCCAGGTTGCGTGCTCTATCAACGGGAGGTAATATCTCTCCTCCTATAATCAAAGTATGGCAAAAGACGCTGGTAAACTCAGATATAGTGGGGCCTAAGGTTAAGTACAATTGCTTTTTAATTCATATCTTTCAATCTATTTGATAAAGTAGTTACATTTAAAGCTGGGCTCTTACTAAATAGTAACCACTTCCCTTTATTACATTTTTTGCTAGCCAACCCTAGAGCAGTCAGGGTATCAATGGAGCTAGAATCAGCCACAGGAGTTAAATAGACTGCAACATAGGCACTAATGGTAGAATTATCATTAACCTTAAGATGGTCTTCCTACCTTGGGGAATACCTAATATTTCAAACTCAGCAGAGGTCCTAGTCATAAATTTTATAAGCTCTCATAAACCCCACCCAGCCAATATTAATATTTTCCAAGCATGCTAGTAAAATATTTGCCTGTATCCCTGGAAACCATGATTTGAACAACATTATACATTGACTAGGGCTGGATTAAGAACAGCATTTAAAGTTTGTAGATTGAACAATTAACAATGTGCCAGAAGTCAGTTAGTTCCCTAGGATTTTTTTAATTAATGAAAAATAAAAAAAAATCAAGGAGTAGTGACTTTTTCAGGATCTGGAAGTTGAAAAAACCTCTCTATTTAGGAAGCTAGTTATATGCTCGTTACACGATGGCAAACAGTGCTTGGAGGTTAGGTTCCAGCAGCTAGACAGGAAAAGTTTTATAGCATACAATATAGATTTCCTTTTTCTATTTGCCAGTTTCCATGTGAGATGACATGTAGCATCCCTCACTAGCCCTTGGTTTCTCACTCAGAGATTCCTAAACTAATGAAATTAAAGAACCGAGACTTAATGCCACTACGAAGAGAAGTGCCAATTGGTGCTCCTGTCTTGGTGTCTCACTTCAACAATTCATTACAAATGCCTGGATTTAATCAGTGGTGGAATTCAGCCGGTTCACATCACTTTGGCAGAATCGGTAGCTAATTTCTTGTTGCCCAGGCCCAGAATGGACTTCTGGAGGTGGCATCCACACAGAGAACCGGTTGTTCACATATTTGAATCCCACCACTGGATTTAATCCATATGATTTTACATCTTTTTATATGTTTTTGTATTTATTTTGGTGGGGTTATTTGTGTTGATTTTGTTGTAAGCCTACCTGTATCATATATTTGATACAGGCATTAAAATAATGAAGAAAAAAAAATCCATCTCTGAGAATAACAACAGCACAAATTTTTACATTACCATATAGTTTGCTATTAGTTTGCAAAAATATAGCCCACTTCTTATGTTATTGGATTGGCTGGACCAGGAGAAAATTCTGGTTGAGGAGCAAGCTTGATTATAGACATCAGTTTCACAATAAATCAGTAGATCATTTCAAAAATTTTATAGAGAGGTGCTGACAAAAACACTCCTATATTTTTTGTTGAGTTAAAATCATTTTCAATTCTATTCCAAGCAATAGATTTTGATGGAAACTATTTCTCATATCAATTGATTGGTGCCTACTAATTAGGAATATGTATGAAAACACAGTTATTTAAGTCAGACTTGAAAGAGCTGGTAATCATAGAAGCCAGAAATGGTCCTTGTATGACTTGTGGACTTCCCAGAATTCCTGAGCCAGCCATGCTGGCTCAGGAATTCTGGGAGTTGAAGTCCCAGAAAGGGGCCATTGTTCCTTAACCCTGATCCAAGCCATCAACTAGTGAAACAGAGTGGTATTCTAATTCCTCTGCTGTAACATCGATGTGAATTGTGTGGTGGGTGCCTTCACCAAAAGGAACACCAACCTCCCCAACTTAGTAACAGACATTTGACAGTATTGTATTTGACTGTATGCCAATGATGCAGCAATTCTTTTATTTACATTGGTGGAACTCAGAAAGAGTCCTTAGTGGAATTTTGTAAGGGCTAAGTATTGCAGTCATTCAATGATGGTTTTCTTGGAATGACCTAGTTACCCCTAATATCAATGGCAATGGCAAATTGGAAATAACACTGAACAAGTTCCCTTTTTTCTCCCTCCTTCCCACCATCATTTAATTATGTCCAGTTCTTGGAGACTGCCTGATGAACTCCCTGTAGTTTTCTTAGCAAGATTTTTCTGCAGTGGTTTTGCTCTTGCCTGATTCCTAGGGCTGAGAGAAAGTGAGAGACCAAAGATCACTCATCTCGTTCTCGTTTCGTGCCCCATGCAGGACTAGAACTCACAATCTCCTAGCTCTTAGCCAGATACTTTAAGCACTACATTCAATTGGCTCTTTAATTTTCAAAAGGCTTGGCATAATTTTTCAAGCTTCCCAAGCTGGGAGACAAATAAATAATAATAATAATAATAATAATAATAATAATAATAATAATAATAATAATAATAATAATAATAATAATAGACCAATTTCTGCTGAAGCTAGCAATGGCACCAAGTCAATTGACCTTTCTTTTCCCCTCATTCTAAAGGAGGTAAATGCATACATGTCACCATCAAGCCTTTGAACGCTAAAACTGTATCTAAAATGTATAGAGCAAAACATAGGGTTTTGCCAGCATTCTTCCATATCCCATACTAATTTTCAAACACTTTAAAACTGGTATTTAAATGGAAACTGGTATGATTCCATTGGAGGTGAGAGTCCATGTTTGCCAACTGTTTACCATTTCCCAGGAGCTCACTGATTCCATTAATGGCTTTTAAAAGGGTAAACAAAAAACGTAAGATGAGATGAGATGAGATGAGATGAGATGAGATGAGATGAGATGAGATGAGATAAAGGAAGGCAAGGCAAGGCAAGATAAGATAAATAGGTAAGATAAGATAATAATAAGATAACTAGATTACCTTAATCAAAAGAAAAGAGAGTCTCTAGTACCCCCAGTGGCAAGCTTCTTCAAAGAAATGCATTGACTATATCCTATTCTGCCTGTCCATCTTATATTATACTATATTATAGTATAAATAATTAAACTTTTAAATGTTCATTATCAACTTATTGAGTACATGAAGAACAGGTCTTCAAGAGCTGTTTCTCCTAATCATTTGGAAATACCAAAATAAATCTAGGTCAAAAATTTCATGTCAGTATTAACTGTGCTGCCTTTTTAATGGAATCTTGTAATTGAAGATGCAACAAAATATACCATTTAAACTGAATTTTTTTTGACTGCTAAAAGAAATGTACATATATCAACAGCTCATAAAACAGCATGGTAAACTAGATAAACATGATTTTATTTATGCTATTGTTGAAACTGTATTTTAAAGCTTTAATGGTTTGTGGGCTAATGTCAAATTTACACTGCAACTTCCTAGATCAATTTTACATACTATTCTTCATTAGCTTTCAATATTTTAAGATGCTTTTTAAGAAATGTATTCATTTGCATGCATATCAATTATCAAGTTACCCTTTTCCAGGGTGCACTGCTATAGACCTTGGCTGATCCAGACCCTGAGATATGACAACATAGCGAAAGGAGCCATTAAGCCTAGAAACCTCAATAAAATTGAAGCCATGGTCTGTCCAATATATATTACCTGGAAGCAATAAGAACATGCAGTTATGGAGACATAAGGCTATCATTAAACATATCAGTTATGATTACAAACAAAAAAATACTAATATCAACTTTTCATAAATTAAATTACTAAAAAGCAAAATCAGTGGGCATATTTGTACTATTCTATGTGCTTCCTTTCTGCAAATTTCCTTATGTTAAAAATACATCTACACCATGATGGAACAATCTATGGTCTGGCAAATCACATGACCCCTTTTTGTCAACCTAAAACCCAATTTTGTCAGCCTACATATCCCCCCAATATTTAATTTGTTAAAATATCAATCACCATTTTTGACAGTGCAATTTTTCATTTTGTGGGGACACAGGGAAAAAGTGATTAGTTCACTGCAGACACAATGTACCTATATTAAGTTAAAAAAAATATTCCCTTATTGAATTAGTCCCACCATCAAAATATGATTGGCTAAGTGATTTGTATTTCTTGGATAATTTAAAATACAATAGAATAGAATAAATAGTACAGTTATCAGAAGAAAAGCATCTCACATCCTATGAAGAGACAAAAAGTCTCCGCTTTAAAAAAAAGGACTTGGATTTTTGTTATACTACTAAATAAGATTCTATTTTCTTATATTATCTGGTAATTTACTGTTATAAAGAAAAAAACAGGTCCTAAAGGTGCTTTTTTTAAAAAAAGCACCTTTGGGACAAAACTGAAAGAATTGCTTGGCTATAAATCAGAAAAGATAAAGTAAAATGATTATAAATAATAAAAATAACAAAAAACCTACCCGCTATCCAATCCACTGCAATGCCTTCCACTCTTCCCAAACCATTTGTAATGATATCTTCCTTCCATGTCTGATCTCTGCTACCTCTGCTTATTTTATTGAATCCCATGTCAGTCCAGTAGATTGTATCATTTCCTATAGAATAAATATTTAAAATACTGTTTCCAACAATATCTTATTCACTGGGCATACTCTGATCTTTTAGTTTGAAGTGCTTCTATAACATGATTATTTTTGAAATTCATCTTTGCTCTTTCCATTTGTAAATGTTTGGGTATAAAATTTACTGAAAATCAGTATATATGTCATATACATTTCTCCCCCTTTTTACATTTTTGCAACTGTTTTTCTTAATATACATCTATGTAACTGAGAACGAAGAATAGTGATCTTATGTAACTTTGAGACTTCTAAATTTACAGTCCTTTTATAAGTAAAACATATTTACCTGCATGAAAGTCTATACCAACAGCAAAAGATGTTCCTGTTATAGGCATTAATGCATCTGTTTTGTCATTTGGATCAAGAGGGATTCCCCTGATTCCTTCATGAATAGAGTACAAGAGAAATGACTCTATACCTAAAGAAAAATAATAATATTTCACAATTGTTGATATATTATTATGATGATATATTATAACAAGCAGTTATAAAATTAACTAGATATGTGAAGCCAAAAGACAAACTTCTGGCTCTTAATTAGTTGTATTATGATGAGGTGGGAGGGATCATCAAGATATCAAGAAGGAAAATAGAAAAATCAATGTAGAAAAAACAGAATGTCATTAAAAGCTAGTACAGGTAGTCCTCAACCTATGATCACAATTCAGCCCCAAAATTCCACTACCGAGCAAGGCAGTTGTTATGTGAATTTTGGCCCATTTTATAATCTTTTTTGCAAAGTTGCTAAGCCAATCACATGGTCGTTAAAAGAAACTAGCTTCTCCCATTGATTTTGCTTGTCTGAAACTGGGTGGGAAGGATGACCCTCATGAGATTTTATTATATCTTTTTGGAACTCTAACCTGCATCTGTCTAAATATACTCTTAAGAAGCTTGATTCTACTGTCACATACTTCTGCTAAATATGGACTTCAGTGAAGGAACTGAGATTTTAAGCTGCTAACCATGATTATGTCAACATTCTTGCAAGAAGTCTGAAAATTGATGTTCAAGTCATCAAGTTAATTTTAATTAAGAATTTGTCCTAGGGACATAATTTGAAAAACTGATTAGATTTTTATTTATTTTATCATCAATAAACTGAAATAAATTATTTGATTTTGCAACTATTTTAAATAATGATTTTAGTACCCCTAAATGATTGTGCAAATACTCTGCTTTTACCTCTGTCAATATGTATTTCTGAATGAATGAACCTTTATTCTCAAAGTACAACATGTGTACAGTGAGATTGGCTGAGCTTCCCTTCGTGCCGCCTCACAACTCATAGTGACAACAAACCCACCATCTTGTTATACCATCTCAATAAATACAACACAGATTAAAAAAAAACACCTTGGGGGGATGCAGGTACTATTGGTTATACCTATTTTTGATGCTCTGAATGTTTATATTTTGTGGGTGAATTATATAAATTACTAATTCTAGAATTATATAACCAAAGATTATATAAGTTTATTTTATAAACCTAACAACAAAATTAGTAAAGAACTGAGTCTATTCATTAAAAAAAAAACCTAACCAACCCTCAGAAAACACAGTCACAAAGACCCCAGAGCATGATATTCTTTTCTTCCACTATCAATAATACATTTGACTTTTGGGATTATTAAATTTGTATTTTGAGTTCTTTTACTTAGCCCCTGAAAATAAATAAATGATTATACCTTGACATGTCATACGGTTTTTCTGAAGATTATAACCTACAGTACATAAGCATGTTCGAGTGGATTCTGAAGTTGGTAAGCAAAGTTGGGAACATCCTCCATTATTGATCTGACAAGAATTGCTACCTATTAAAATTACAGAAACAATGAAGTTTTACAAAATTTTTATAAGGTACCAATGATTTCATTACATTACATATTAGTAGGTAGTAGGTAGAAGCAACTGATGAACCTTGTTTGGATTTGAAAGCTAAGCAGCATTGTGTATGATCAATATTTGTATAGAAGACCTCCAGGGTATAGTTAAGCTGTAGGTATGGATATGTAGTTAGCAGAAATCAAAGTCAGTTTGAAGAAGATCTTACTAATTAGTTTCATACAGAATTCATAAAAAATAGGTCATCTGCCCTGTTACATACGGTATGCCTGACATACCTTTCTTTTTTGAAGTACCAATAGCAAATTACCTATAGTTGTTCACCATTAGAAATTCAGAATTTGCTCTAAGTGGTTACCCATAGAATAATAAAGCTAGCTCAAAAAGGCTTGCTTTTTAAAAAATGGGAAGAGAAAGTACACATTTTGATTAAAACACTTTGAGCTATAACCATAAGCTGAAAGGATAACTTTACAAATGTGAAAGTTAGTTTTCAAATAATTTGACTTAAATGTAGAAAAGTTGGAAGTAAACCCTTCTTTTTTCTTAAAGTAAGGCCCAAGTAACCCATTGCATAAATCAGGGAAAGAAGAGTTTGAAAGCTGGATTTATAAATAGGGTTTCTACCTGAAATCCTCAGTTGTTTAAATTCTGTTGTTGTAGTTTTATACAATAATAAATTGGGGGTTATATATTTTTGTTATGTATTCTTTAACAAAAAAAACCTGAACAATGGGGTTAAGTTATAAAGAATATATAACAACTTATAGAGAGAGGCATGAAGAGTTTACCACTATTTCAAAGCTCAATGCAATGAGATCTGACTTTAACAAAAAAAAACCTGAACAATGGGGTTAAGTTATAAAGTCAGATCTCATTGCATTGAGCTTTGAAATAGTGGTAAACTCTTCATGCCTCTCTCTATAAGTTGATTGGAGATGAGGAGTCATCATCCAGTCTTTGCATGGGTGAATCAGACAGGCGTTAACATTTCTCCATAGTCTCTCAAAACTTACAACCTTGAATGCAGTTACACTCAGGCTTTATCTGACAAGGTAGGACTAATATAACAAACTGGGGCTCTACATGTGACTCCTCTTGAAAACATCCAGAAAATGCAACTAGTTCTGAATGCAGCAATGTGCCCAGTTCTGGGCATCCCAAGCTTTGCCCTTGTTACAATGCTATTGCATTGCTTTCTGGGTGAAATTCAAGAGGCTTGATTTTACCCTTAAATGTCTTCTCACCAGAGGGCTAGGTTACTTACTTGGTTTTTCTTAATGATATCTGCTGTGTATAGAATTCCTTTAAATATTGTCACCTAGTGGGACCTTGAAGATATGTCCTTGGCTACTCCTGCCTTTGGAACTGAGTCCCATCTGAGATCCGGGGAGGCTCTACCTTTATAGTTTTCTGAAAGGATATAGTATGGGTTCTTATTGCATCTTGGTGGGAAGGGTATGGTGTGTTTTATGCTATAGTTTTTTATTGGTTGCCATGAGCCTCCTAGGATCACTGTGTGAGATTAAAAACTATATATTAAATAAACAAAAATACTTCTCACTAGTTATTGATTTCTTATAAGCTTGCCTAATTGATTCTAGTTTCAAATCGTCAGCTGAAGCCTGAATGTAACTGCATTCAAAGTTGTACATTTTGAGAGTATGAAGAGATTTTCAAGCTTGCCTGATTCATTCATGCAAAGAGTGGATGATGATGTAGATGCCTCAACTTTTTCTTACCAATCAATATAGAGAGATGAATAGATTACCATTATTTCCAAGCTCAGTGCAAGAAGCTCGACTTTAACAAAAAAACTGTACAATGGGGATAAGTTATAAAGAATATATAACAAAGAATATATGTAGAAGATACTTTAAGGTAGATAATAAACTAAGCAATGATGTCTTTGGTTTTAATTAAGACACTGGAGCTAACATCAACCAATCGTTCTGCAAAGCAATATTAATAAAACACACTATATCCTCTTTCAGTGGTTCCAAAGCAAAATGTTCATGGATGCATAGAGCACGTATATCAACAGAAACCCCTGAGCTATAAAGATAATTATTATAGAAAGATAGGTAATTATTTTGTTTTGTTTTATCTTCCAGTAGTTCTCTGTCATTACCACTTAATGTCATAGGGTTTTCCAATGATTTGGAAATTTCTGGGGGCACAGCTGACTATGGAAAAAGAAGGAACTAGTAAAAAAAATCACTTTAGTTCATGGGAGCTGAAGTATATTCCTCCATAAAGAGATTTATGTATTTTATTATTCAAAAACCTAATGTGTGGTTTACCTTTCTGTCCTGCTTTGTCATATATTTTCATATGTACAATTCCTGAAGTTTTGTTTCGCAAAACTGTAGGATTCCTTCCATCTTTTTTATTACAGGTGCCCAGTTGGCCTAAGTTATGGTCTGCCCACCATAACTTTTTATCTGTAAAAATTAAGCACTTCCATTTTAAAAAAAATATTTAAATTAATAAACATACCATATACAGTACATAATTACATACATGCAAAACAATTTGTAAAACTAGAAAAAAACCCTGAAAAATGCAAGAATAGTAACATAGAAAGCACACAGCAGAAATCTAATCAGCACATGATTTAAGCTATGTTATCCTAGTCCAGTGATGGTGAACCTTTTAGAGACCGAGTGCCCAAACTACAACCCAAAACCCACTTATGTATCGTCGGGTGCTGGGTGGGCATGGCCCATTAGGTGGGTGTTGTCCATTGGGTGGGCGTGGCTGCGGTGGTAACGGCAGACTGGGTGGGACTAAAAAGTTCAATCAATCAATTTCAAGATTTTTTTTTTCTGCAAGAAGTTGAAATTGATTGATTGATTGAATCTTTCTTTTTTTTGCACACAGCGGTGGAGGCCTAAAGTGAAAAGGTTTTATAAAACCCAGCTGAAGGCCTAGGACTGGGATGATGGCACGCGTGCCCACAGAGAGGGCTCTGCGTGCCATCTCTGGCATGCGTGCCATAGGTTCGCCACCACGGTCCTAGTCTATTATGCCCATCCATGCTACAATGCCACCTATTACCCTAACAATTTTGAATCAAGGACAACCCTAAAACACACTTCTGTTGCTTTGAAAGGAGTGCAATCTTAGTTACAAAAGTCTGTTCTCCTATTTCTCAAACTGAGACCAACCTAAACACAGCATTTCCATCTTATCTGTATCCAGCTTCAGTTTATTAGTTTTCCTTTAGTCCATTACTACCTCCATTTAACTATCAAACACCTTAATTCTTCAATGGTACTGCATCTACATGGAGGAAAGTGTGTAGTGGAGTGCCCAGTGCTCTGTTTTGGGCCCAGTGCTCTTCAGCATCTTCATCAATGATTTGGATGAGGGGATAGATGGGGAACTCATCAAATTTGCAGATGACAACAACCTGGCAGGAATAGCCAACACTCTGGAAGATAGGCTTAAGATACAGAAGGATCTTGAAAGACTTGAACCTTGGGTGCTATCTAACAAAATGAAATTCAATGGTGAAAAAAGTAAGGTTCTAAATTTAGGCAAGTATCTTGCTCAATAGTAGTCACTGTGAGAGGGATGTTGAAATGCTAGTGGACAATCACTTAAATATAAGCCAGCAGTCTGCTACAGCTGCCAGAAAAGCCAACACAGTGCTAGGCTGCATTAACAGAGGGATAGAATCAAGATCATGTGAAGTGTTAATACCATTTTATAACACCTTGGTAAGGCCACACTTGGAATACTGCATCCAGTTTTGGTCACCACAATGTAAAAAAGATGTTGAGACTCTAGAAAGAGTACAGAGAAGAGCAACAAAGATGATCAGGACACTGGAGACTAAAACACATAAAGAACGGTTGCTGGAATTGGGTATGTCTAGTTTAATGAAAAGAAGTACTAGTGGTGACATGATAGCAATATTCCAATATCTCAGGGGTTGCCATAAAGAAGAGGGAGTCAAGCTATTGTCCAAAACACATGAAGGCAAGACAAGAAGCAATAAACTAATCAAAGAGAGAAGCAACCTAGAAATAAGGGGAAAAAATCCTAACAGTTAGAACAATTAATCAGTGGAACAACCTGGCTCCAGAAGTTGTGAATGCTTCAACACTGGAAGTTTTTAAGAAGAGACTGGACAACCATTTATCAGAAATGATATAGGGTTTCTTGCCTGAGCAGGAGGTCAGACTAGAAGAGCTCTAAGGTCCCTTTCAATATTATTATTATTATTATTATTATTATTATTATTATTATTATTATTATTATTATTATTATTATTATTATTATTATTATTATTATTATTATTATTATTATTATTATTATTATTATTATGTCCTGATACAGATGGAAAGATGAAATAAAGTTACATGTTATGAGCATACTGATATCACTGAACACTGAAATCTCTGAATGACTATTGCCAGGAATATCATGTCATAATTTGAACACAAAACAGAAAAAAATAAATAAAAGAATCTATAGAATTAAAAACATAAACTCCATGAGACTTTCAACTATCATTCCCTAATAGTGACCTTGAGACAGTGTAAGACTGTGAATCCAATTCTCAATCATTAATACACTCCAGCAATATTCTATTATTATTAAAATTCACTGAGAAATCCATATCACAATTACTGAGAAATCCATGAAAATCGACAAGATAGCACTCCCTATCTCTCTCCCCAAAATGATTATTAACCAGTGCAACTAAATCCATTTCAGTTAGATATCTAGCCACATTCATAGATAACCAAATTCTTCTAAAAAGTATTTAAAGTACAATTTATTATTTTAAATCATTTATTTTAAGTTCCTTTGGAGATCATAACTATTTAAATTGAGTTATCCTAGAAGAAACTTCAGAGATACCATAAAAGGATAAGGCACAGTTTCATTAAAGAGCTGCTGACAAGTACTATGAAAGCATTCAGGTAGTATCTGAAGCTTTTTTCCTATCTCAATCTGAATACATACATGCCCATATCTTGAATATGTATTTCACTAAGCAAAGCTTTGCTATCCCTGGAGAGTGGGATGGAATAGTAATTTGCTGTAATTCTACCTTTATTCACAGAAGGATGAGACATAAGGTCTGAAGGCTTTGGTAGTGAGATTCAGGCACAGACATCATATTTTTGCATCCCTGTATAAATCTGGAAACAGAAGGAACTACGTAGTTGATATTTGCTACAGCTGCAGCAATACCATCGCAGATGGTTTCTGCAGCAAACTGTGATGATATTAATATGACGACATCACACAAATGTCACATGACATACTTGATTATTTATATGTCAGATGCATATTGTAGCATTTATGTGATGATGATAATGTCATGCATATGTTGCAATTTGACCTCTTTTCCTTTTCAGGACACATAAATGTGTAGTATTGCAGGGAGTTATTCATTCCAAATTGCATCATAATGATACAATATACCACAATCACATTATCAAAGATCACACTGTAAATGATGAAACCAAAAAAAGCCTGATCAGATGAATTTCTTGTTGATTTTTTTATAGATCAACCTTCTTTGTCATAGAACGCACCGGAACTCTGTTCCGGTACCTTTTTTCGACAGATTTTCCAGAGTTGTGTTCTTTTCCTATTGTTGCCCTTCCTATCCTTGTTTGTTTGTGAAAATGCCTTGTTGGCGGTACGGTGCGAGCAGGGTCCCCCTCCAGCACTGTCTGCCTCCTCTAGAAGGAGCCATGAGGTGCCGAAGCACCACAGCCAGAGCGTGGCTTGATTGGCTGTCTACGAAAATCTATTTTTAGTCTTTTATACTTTATATTCAAACTGCAGAGGGGAAGAATAAGAATAAAGGCAATGTCTTGTGAATTGGAGGTATTATTATTATTAATAACATATATTAATTATGTATTGGTCAGATGTAAAGGTGGACGGACCTACAGTATGAGGTTTAATCAGATCTATTTATTAAATTGACTTTAACTTCAAGGTAAATTAAAAGTCACTGACAAAGTTTCAACTTTACTTTTTTTCAAGTCAACATCCATATTAAACTGCAAATGTAAATTTTTACACCTTGTTTGACAACTTCTTAAAAATAATTCAATCTTTTACAAGCAACCAAATTTTGTTTTATTGGGCCAATTTCATTTCACATAGAAAGCTGACATTTCTGCTGATTAAACTAAATGGGCATGCCAGTGGTAAATGTCCCAAAAGATTAATAAAATGCCTTCTTGTAATTTTAGATTGACTAAAAAATTGAAGAAGTTTTTTTTCAACTACAAAGGTAAACCTTGTAGGGTAGGCAAGGCGGGTTGTATGACATGTGTGAGTTCTGGCACCTTTTTATTTTATTTATTTTTTTACAAAAAAAGCACTGGATCTATTGGGGCATTTATTTTGTTATATGTCTATAATCAATCATCAGTATCTAAATATTTCCTTCATTATTTTATGAGGACCTTATTTCAGAAATATTAAAATCTGACCTAAAGAATCTAAAAGATATGGAAGCTAAGGGCCAATTTCTATATGCTAAAATAACTGTATGCTATAGCAAAGCAGTATCTATGCTAAAATATTAACTACAACACTAGCAACAGAAAATTATACCATCTTCAATGCATCTAGATTAATTGGATTCATAACAAATAAAATATTTTTAATAACAACTTTATTAAAATTTACAAATGCAAAGGTAAAAAACTAATAGAAACTAAGGGCAATGTAAAAAAGAAAAAGAAAAGCCCAAAGAGGCAGGAAAAAAAGAAGATATATAAAAGATAATTCCATATATCCTCCAGACAAGTATAAACAGTTTCAGTAACTCAACACCTTCTCTAGTATTTCAATTTCAGAAAAGCATCTTTTCTTCCTATTTCTTATTCCTTATCAATAATCAAATTGTAAAAACTCATCATTTAATCCTAATAGGCAAAAGGCTAGTAAGAACTACTAGAAATAGTAAAACACACACAGAGAGACACAGAAATATATAGTTGTATTAGCCTTACTAAAAAAATCAATCTTGTAATTCAACTGATCACTTTATCTAAGAAATAAAGCAAAAGAAATCCCTGTCGACCTACAAACTGATCTGTGTCATTCTGTCCTGGTCAAAAAAAGATCTCCGAGCCTCAAGAAACCACAGCATATATATTTTAACCCTGACTGAATACGTTCAGTACGCAGACCTTCTCTCTGTTTTTAAAAAGCTTGATCTTTTTAAAATTAAATAATGTCCCAAAAGTTTATTTCTTATCATTTTCTCTTTGTTTTCTCTCAGAAACAGTTTTATTGGTTTCACAAATTCCTTTTGTAAATCCAAAACAGGTAGCCTTTTTATATCTCTGTTCCGATTTATTATTTGCATGTCCCCTTTAATTATTAAGAAATCTGTTTTCATTTGTAATTCCATTTTGGCATCTTTTTCCATATCACTTACTGTATGAGCTGCCATTTTTAAGTCCATTTTCTGATCCATAGCATCTTTCCCCATATCTCTTTTGTAATCCAGCATTTTTTAAAATTCCAAATCCACATTCAAATCAGTCAGCTTTATACAATAAAATCTGAGGTTCTTCTATATATTTATTATAGTTTAAACCAGGCATGTCAAACTGTCGGCCTGCAGGCTGGATGTGTCATGCCAAAACTGCACCTACCCCATTGTCGGCAATGGGGAAAAAGTCGCGATACGTCACACAACGTCATATGACGTCGCGAGTTTGACATGCCTGGTTTAAGCAATCTTGTAAGTAATTTCTGAATACATTGTTCTGAAGCAGCCTTAACTTCTTCTGTAGTCAAATATTGCTCCATTATATTAAAGGGTCCCTTCTTATTAGTATAATGAAATATTTTTTTTCTCTGAGCCATGTTCATTTCTGCCATTGCTGTCCCCAGAAGTCCAGAAATTGATAAATTCTTACAATATTTGCCTTATGGTTCTTATGGATATAGATGCAGATAAATTAGTATCACTTATTCAAATTTTGTTGGATGTAGAAAAGAGTTTTTATATGGATCAAATTCAATTTACAAAGTGTATTTTCAGATAATTGTTTTCCATTACCATTTGATTACGATGAGGTATTTTTATCCTGTGGCTTGAGTTACTGTATTTCCATGAATATATATATATATATATATATATATATATATATATATATATATATGTATGTATGTATGTATGTATGTATGTATGTATATGTATATGTATATATGTATATATATGTGTGTATATATATATATATATATATATATATATATATATATATATATATATATATATATATATATATATATATTGCTCAAAAAAATAAAGGGAACACTTAAATAACAAAATGTACAGTATTTAATAGTAGGATGTCTTATCTTGTGTTCCCTTTATTTTTTGTGATATATATATATATATATATATATATATATATATATATATATATATATATATATATATATATATTTGTTTTCGTAGATTCTCGCGGGTGTCTGTATGTGTAGGTCTAGAGTCTCGGGTTTCTTCCCGCGTTCCTTTCATCTTCAGAAAGTTGTGGCCACAACTTTCTGAAGATGAAAGGAACGCGGGAAGAAACCCGAGACTCTAGACCTACATATATATATATATATATATATATATATATATATATATATATATATATATATATATACATAATCAGACCCATTAGGGCTTATTTTGGGGGGATGTCTGACTTTGCAACTGCCCCCCCACCATCTGCTTGCCCATCGCCACAATAGCTTACAGGGCTTCCCAAGGCTTCCCAGGACAGATGCTTGGGAGGCGAGAGAAGTGCCAATGGAATATCCCTTCATGCTAGGAGGAGAGTAGTGCAGTCAGACAGGGGAAGCCGAAGGACAGGGTAGTGCAAGCCTCCACTGTCACCTCCCTCCACCTGCCACACTCTTTCCTTTTGCAAGCAGACAAAGCTTCCAGTCTCTGTCAATTCTCCGGGTGAAAAGTATGAGTGGAGTGATTCACTCCATTTCCAAGCGCCCCATAGGCGCCCAAATGCTTTTTGCCCAGAGGGAGACTGGATTGCCTGCTTCCCCCCCACCTCTGCCCCCACACTTGGAATTACTTGCGCTATGCTGGCTGCGGCTGATGCTGGCTTGCCACCTCCTTTGCTGGCCACGCCCACCCACCCCAGGCTTTTTGGGGGTAGGGCTTATAATAGGACCACCCCAAAAAAATCAGGCTAGGGCTTCTTCTTTTTTTGTGGGTGAGTCTTATTTTTGGGGAAACACAGTATTACCAATATATTTGTGTCTTGATCCACTGAATAACATTATCATTGTCTCCAATTTTGTATTTAGTTTTGAACCGCTATCTTCTTTTAGACATTAGTGGTGTGCGGGGCACTCAACTAAATATTTTTTTTCTTGTATGCCAATGACATTAAGGCTGTTTTTGATAATTATACAATATTGTTAACAAAAAAATTTCAAATTTTATCAATATAGTTTTTAGTATTTATATCCTGGTTATACCATTAACAGGAAAATATCTAATTTCTTGACTTTTAGATCAATGATATCTATTGATTTCTGTAAGAGATTAGGGTTTACAATTTGTACAGACTCCATAATGTCTGGGATAGAGTGGGATGAGGGGTGGCCATGATAGAATACACTGCACCTTTTGCTGGATCCATCTGTATGCCTTCTGGGGATATTCTATAACCTAAATAGTCCAGTTAAATCAGATCAAATGTGCATTTTTCTACTATATCAAAAAGCTTATTGTTCCATAATATTTGCAATACATTTCTGACATGGGTTACAAAAACATATTTATCTAAAATGTCTGCAAAAATTTAGACAAATTTAATCTACAATTAACCAGGCCAAAAGCTGTATTCAAAGTTTTCACATCTTCTCAACCACTCCTCTGCCACCCTGACCCCTCCCACCCCTTTTAGTACAAACAGATACATCAGATGTGTTGATAGGAACAGTTCTACTCCAAGCAGAGAAGGGAGTACACACTTGTATGTGTGTTTTACTCAAGAGCATTGCACCACGTAGAGAGAAATTATGCTATTGGTAGCAAAAAAAAAATGTCTTGCAACAATGGAGACACCTGCTGGAAGGAGCAACCCACCCACTTACCATACAAATCCATACTGACCATAAAAATTTAGATGTGCTGCAAACACCACATCTCTCATACCCTGGCAAATCAGATGTGCACAATTCTCTTTTACTTTGATTTTTTACATTTTCTATATTGCAGGCTGGCAGAACAAGTTTTCAGACACTTTTTCATGCAAGCCAGAGTATCAAGTTCCCCAATCACGCCTCCCACCCCCAGCATTGATAATGCAGGCAAGCAACTTTAAGGCCTATGGTAAGACAGATTGATGCAAAAGGCTGAGAGCAGAAAGGTGGGCTGATGATCTCTTTGATTAGATTAAGGTATTGTAGCAGCAGGATGTATATGCTAGGGCCTGGATGGATAAACTCAAGACCGAGCAACAAGCTATTGTTTCACTTTTAACAAAGGTGGGAGAAAGCTATTGTACAATGAATGTCTATGTGCCTTTTCTCCTAAGGGAGGAAGAAGAACAGCTGTGCCTTGACAGCTGACAGAAGGACACATGGGAATTTTAAAAGTCAATATATACTTCTAAGAGAATTTTGGTGGCCAAAATCCTGCACTGAGCTAAAGGATTATAGTTTCCTCCAGCCATGTCTGTTGGAGAGCAGACCCAATCCCTGGTAAGCCATTTGTCTTGTTGCAACTGCTAAACACCCCCATCCCCCAACCTTGGGACACTATTTTGCTAGATTTCATCACTGATCTTCCTTCAATGTGGGGATATACTACCATATTAGTAGTAGTGGATTTATTTACCAAATTGACCTATTTCATTCCTTTCAGGGGTCTTCCAACAGCTCAAGAAATGGCTCAAAATGTTTTATTCCATGTCTTTAGATATAGAAGGTTGGTTAATAATGTCATAAAAGACAGAGAAGTCAATTTACTTCCAATGTTTGGAGGGCACCCTTGCAATTATTAAATCTTAAAATACATATGTCATTTGTCCATCATATGACTCCAATAGAGAAGCTGAGAAGGTTAACCAACTACTGCAGAAATGTTTAAGACACTATATTTCTGGACACCTGGACTTATTTCATACCATTAGCTGAATTTGCTTATGGCAATGTGTGCACTCCTCTCGTGGTATATCTCCATTCCAGGCAACATATAGTTCCACCTATAGGTCTTACTAACAAACAGAAAAGAAATGCTATTCCTTGCACCACAAATTTTTCTACATAAAAAAATATAGCTATTTTCCTGAGCTTTGGAGTGCCTTCAGAGCCTGTGAATTATTTTTGTTGGAATATATTGCATCTACATTGCTTAAAAATAACTTAAGAGTGTGGATTGTCCATTTATTTTGTATTTTTGATTATGGTTTTGCTGGTTTAATTATTGCTGCTGTTCACCACCTAGAGTCATTTGTTTGACATAGGTGACCATATAAAATTAACCTTTATTGCTTCTGATTATAGATTGGCTCTCAATTATCTTCCTCCCTCCTCCTTCCCTAAGGAAATGCTAAACCATGCTTGTGTTAGATTTTCGGAATATATCTTTATTTGGACTCATCATAAGCTATTTACGACTCTTGCAATTTACAAACTGTTTATCTAAAATTAACATAATAAAACAAAACTCTCAATTGTACTCAGTGAAAAGTATTTTTTTAAAAAATGCACAAAAGCAGATAAGTCAAAAAGAAACAAAAATATTCACAATGCCTAAAAACTAATTTCCACTTGAATGACAAATTTTAATGATAGTTTCAATTTTATTTTTCAGATAAAACCTGAATCCTAATTTGACCATGATCAGCATTTTTAAGAAATATCATTTTTATTCTAAAATAAAGTTGATTGAACCTTTGATTGACTACTGCACCCTGCCCTTCCAACTATCACTTAATTTTTTGTTTTGTTTTGCTAATTAACTTGGTGAATCAAGTATATATGACAAGAAAGCTAAAATTCCCAGACTAAGAAAAAGGTAAAATCACTCCAAATTTAGTAAATGACGTTTTTCCCACAGTGTTGTTGTTTTCAACATCTTGGTATAGAGGTGGATTGCATCATTACTTGCAAAATACTGTATATATTTACTGTGAAGAAATGATTGCATTACACACTGAAGCTGGCTGCAGCACTTATGGACAGCCAACTTCCATCCTTAGTCATTAGATCTTTCTAGGTTGCTCTATACTGGACATGCAGTAATTCACAATAGATTTGTTTGTTTCTAACACTAAAGGTTTCACTGACAGACACACACACACACACACACACACACACACACAGACACCAATTTCTGCAGGCCCGAGAGTAGTCACCATTTCCTCCTAGACTATCTTTACACCATGGAAAAAAACTCAAATGCAGCAGTGGTCTGGAGTGTTCTGAAAGAGAGGTAACCCTCCCAAATGTTTGTTTTTAAATAGTAATTCTTATATTAATTCATATTTTAAACTTAAAAAATCCATATTTTCATATTGTAATCATGATTTTAAAAACCCCTGAAAATAAAATAAGAATACTTAAGAATTGGATATTTAATATACTTTTAAATAATATCAGCATAATCTGAGCATTTTGGGAGGAGAAAATTACTAATTATTATTATTACTAATATATTTTCTCTCATGTTAAGGAATTTTATGGGGAACTTAGTTAGCACACTGAGTGCAAAAGTAATGCTCTCCATTCTAAAAATTAATAGTTTCATGTAATGCAGTGATTCTGTGAAAAGATTTTTTTCCAGATATATGGAAATGCTTTTGAAGAGATAAGATATAATCTATAGTTTATATTGACATGTTTATAAAGTAAGGTAATAATAGCAATTTGGAAGAAAGCAAATCATCCTTACAGGATTCTTCTAAAATTGTAAATAAGTATTATGGGGGCTGCTTGCCTTAGTTATGAATTAAGTTTTCAAATCATCTATATTAAACAGATTCAGAAAATCAAAGATGTAAAACACTGCAGGTATACAATGCTGTTATTCTTTTGCTTTCTAAAACTAATTCAGAATAATTTCACTAAATCAAAATAACTATGAAAAACTTTCTGTTTTGGTTTTGCCTACATTTGAAATATTAACGATAATTAATTTTGTAAATCCCATATGTGTATATATATATATATATATATATATATATATATATATATATATATATATATATATATATATATATATATATATATATATATATATATATATATATATATATATATATACCTTTTGACATCACTGGACACTTGAAAAACAGTGATAATCCATGCAACCAGAAATGGTTTGTCCGTCTGTCAATCTGAGGAATGCTAAAATATATTGTTCTATATATTACTCATACATTTATTTTTCTAGCAAAAAATGAAAACGAAAGCAATGAAAATTACAATGAAAACTAATGAAAGCAGGAGCCAGAAAATATAGAGCCAGAAACTAATGACCAGCCATGGCCCTGTCTCTTTAGGCATGTGCAGTTACAAATTTCTCAAATAAATAAATCTCCAAATCTAGAAGTATTAAAATAATGTTCCTGATACAATCAGAAAACGGAATTTACCAAATACTATTAACCTAATAGTGCTAAGAGACATACTAGTGAACTTTCAAATGGAAAGGAAAATTCCATATGGATCTGAATAACATGGCTTCTGCAATTGATCACACCCCAATGGAACATATAATGGTAAGAGTAATCTGCCTACTATGCTACTAGTTAAGATAGTTGCTGTTTGTATAAATAGTAAATAGTCTCTAGACCACCTACCTCTCCTGCTAATTCCAATCATGTAAATAGACAATCCTGTTATCTTTGTTCTCAGATCACAGAATCATTTTTCACAATAGATATTAGAATTAGAAGACAATTCAGCCCAGGATAATCTCATCACTAGCCCTTAGAGTATTGGCCTTCTTTGCTGTCTCCTGCACCTATACAATTGAAAAAATTCAAAAAATCAAAACAGAATTCTCAAAAATAGCCACATTCTGTTATCTTGTTTCAGTTCTGCATTGATAATGACCAAACTCTCAGACTTCTCATAATCCACTAAAATCCAGTTGTGTGCAGAAGTGTACCCAAAGACATTTTCTTTGTAGGAATGAATGGATGGATGAAACCAATTTTAAAATTAATCTAGACTTATGAACAAAATTTATAATAATAAGAGCTAGATAATTAACTACAATTAACAAACTGGGAAACCTGACATTTCAGTGTTTACATTTAAGTAAAGAAATACCCTATTTATTCGAAGACCTTTTTATTATCATTTCATGTAGCCTTAAGATCAAGATAGCATTTTTTGTTCAATTAGGAAAAAAAACATCAGAACATGATTTAATCACCAAGTCAACTTTTCCAAAATAAGTAAGTAACTAAGTTATATTTGGAAGTATTTGGAAGTATTAGGTTTCCTTCATTTATGCCTAAGAGTTTACTTTTTCTTTTATTGTATTAAGGATTTTCATTTAAACAGTTTATTAGCTACAAAATATTAAACTATGTTGTTAAATAACTATAGCATTAAAAGAATTAAAAATAGCTTCCTTGATATCAAAGTAACTAACATTATTTTAGTATTTAAAGTAGTATTTACTATTTTAAAATAGCTAATCATTGTGTTGTGGTAAGTCAGAATTTTGTAATAACTTACTATAATTTTAGTTATAATAAGTAAACAAACAGGTAAATGCTTTTATGTATATTATTTAACAACAAAAAATACAATATTGTTAAATAGAGACGGAAAATGTTCAAGTAGGGATCTGAATACATTTTTTTATTGGCTATTATTTTTCATTATTGTTGATTCACATATGAAAAAATATCTTAAATTTAGAATTGAGTGAATGTAACTAAACGTATAAAATTATAATAAATATAATTAAAATAGTATGTCAATTAGAAAAACTGTGATAGAAAAGTTTAATACATTTCATAATTATTTAGGTGAATTAAGACTTGTCAATTTTTAAAAAGTTTGTTACTGAAAAATTAATTTTATATATACTGTAATACTAATTTGCATAACATCTTTCAAATGTAACAATTTTCTCTTTTCTCCATTCATGCATTATATAAAGAGGAAAATAGGTGCTCAGGCATCCAAAGTATTTATTATTTGTTTACCTTAGATATCTTGATATTTTAGCTTACAATTAACAGTAAATTAATTTAGTAGTCTCAGCCACAGAATATTGTTTATAATACTATAAATCTTCTTATGAATATTTTATTAAATAAATTTTCCTGGGCCACTTAAATCAAAAATAGTTCATTATTATTTTAAACCAAAATAACTTAAGCTATATAAAAATCAAGACTGAAAAAAAGCTGATATCAGACAATGATGGCTTAAATCTTCAGCAAATCAGACATGGTGTTCAATTATTTTGAACAGGATTACATTATTTAAGTGTGTCTGAAGGCGCTTATTTGTCACCAGTGAATATTAAAATGTTTCATTATTACAAATACATTAATAAATCTAACATTCAGGTCAATATTATATTTCATTAGTTCTAAAAATGAAATTGTTTAAAAAGGTAAAGGTAAAGGTTCCCCCGCACATGTGTGCTAGTCGTTTCCGACTCTAGGGGCCGGTGCTCATCTCCGTTTCAAAGCCGAAGAGCCAGCGCTTGTCCGAGGACGTCTCCGTGGTCATGTGGCCGGCATGACTAGACGCCAAAGGCGCACGGAACGCTGTTACCTTCCCACCGTAGTGGTTCCTATTTTTCTACTTGCATTTTTACGTGCTTTCGAACTGCTAGGTTGGCAGAAGCTGGGACGAGTAACAGGCGCTCACTCTGTTACGCGGCACTCGAGATTCGACCCGCCAAACTGCTGACCTTCTGATCAACAAGCTCAGCGTCTTAACCCACTGAGCCACCGTGATCTATTTCTATTTTAAAATCACAATCAGCTACTTATCAATCACGTTCATGTTGATCTAAAGTATTTAGAATGATGTTGCTGTAAGCAACTGAGCAACAGAAGCCTTAATAGCAAATGTTACTAATCAGGGGTATCAAACTTGCCACATCAGATGACATGTTATGACATTGTGTGACTTTTTTCCAATTGACGGAGCTGGGGTGGGTCCAGCTTCCGTGTGATTCATCCGGCCCATGGGCCAGCAGTTTGACACCCCTGCTCTAAATGATATATAATTTTCTCTTTGTTCTATAGTAGCAAAATAAAAATCACTAAAATAGGCTAGAAGATATATTTCAAAACAAGGGTCTTTTTTTTTCTACCTTCCCCATGCCAGTCATCATCTATCCTGATTTATGTTTTTATTTTAACTAACATTTTGTAAGCCATGAATGTAAGGGGTTAGCAGGAAGTAAAACTTCTCTGCAAGTTGTTACCACCTTTTCTGAGAAGCATTTTGAAGAGAAAATCACTCATATTTCTCCAGAACCTGATGCCTATTGGTGGAATCCAAAGAGATGACTGGAGGGATGTCTTGTCAAATTATCTCAGGTATGGTCTTCTGAATATCAGGCAACAAGAGTTTTTTTGTAGCAAGAGCTTTTCCATGTGTGAGCTGCACTCTTGCCTTTATTTCTAATTATTTGCCAAGCAGGGGACTGAGAGCTGATGTGGGAGACTATGAACACTTATTTAAGTGAGGACGTAATGGTATATCTCTTCATTAAAGGGAACTTTCCTGTAACTGGGCAATTTCCTTTTTTTGGGAAAAGGTTTTAAGAAAGCAGTTATGGTCTAGTTACAGACAACCTTGGCTGAAGCAGGTTGCTTGACCATTAACAGTCTGGATTTATGCATGGGCAGAAGTGGGGTTGTAACCCTGGCCACATATATAGAATGCCTTAGGACAGAGGTCCCCAACCTTTTGGGCACCAGGGACTGGTTATATGGAGAGAAGTTTTTCCGTGGATGGTGCTTTCCTTGTTTGTGCGGCCCGGTTGCTGGCATGCCATGGCCTGGTACCAGTCCACAGACCAGGGGTTGGGGACCCTTGCCTTAGGATTCAGTGCTTTCCTCAATTTTAAAGTCTATATGAAGCCGCTTGAAGAAGTGATCCATTGGTTCTGGGTAGGATACCAGCAGAATGCTGGCAATACTTCTAGATCACAATCTTGGGCCAAACATGAGATATTGTATCCTAACCTAGGATCTGGAAGCAGACAAAAGCCATAAATAGGAGAACCTTTGCCCAGCTTCACCTGATGCACCAAATGCAGTTGTTCCTGGAATCATAACCACTGGTTGTCATTTATGCTGTACTTGGAATACTGCAAAAACACTTAATTGGAGCCCTCTTTGAAGACTATTTAGATAAGTTATCTCTTGACTGGTGAAAAAAATAGTAGGACACAATTCTTCTGGTTAATACATTGGCTATCTCTAGGATTTTGGGCACACTTTAAAATGTGGGTTATTACTTGCGAATTCCTTCATAGCTCAAAATCTTACTTGAAAAACTAGCGACTCCAGATGGAATCTGCCCCTATATAAATCTGAGACAGCAAGGTAAGTTGTATGTTCCCAAGACTGCTGCTTCAACCCAACGGAAGAGTTAGTTCCCAAGGACAGGGCATTCCCTGTTGACACATAGGAGGAATGTAAAACAATTCTCTACCACCAAGTTTTTGAATCTTGATCTATTGGGAATTATTTTTATTGGCTGATTTATTTAATAATTTTATCTGTCTAGTTTTGCATTATAAGTTTAATGATTTTATATATTTTAATGGCTGCAAGGAGGGAGTTTTATGTTGTTCCTTGCTAAAAAAAAGGATATACAGGTAGTCTTCAACTTACATTCATTTGTTTAGTTAATGTTCAAAATTACAATGGCACTGAAAAAAGTTACTTATGATCCATCCTTGCGCATCTAACCATCATAGCATTTCCAAGGTCATATGATCACAATTTGAGTGTTTGGCAACTGGCATATATTTACAATGATTGCAGTGTCCTGGGGTTACGTGATCACCATTTTCCATTTTCCAGCTGACAAACAAAATCAATGGGTAAAGCCAGATTCTATTAATGATGTGATTCAGTTAATAACTGCAATGATTTGCTTAACAACTGTGGCAAAAAAAGGTCCTAAAATTGGACATGACTCAGTTAATAACCCCCTTGGTTGGCAATGGAAATTCTAGTGTGGTTGCAAGTTGAGGACTACCTGTAATCACATTAGTGACCCCCCCACACACACAAAATTGCAGTCTCTAATGTAGGGCCATCACAGGTAGCATGAAGCTGTAAGTTGCTTATATTAATTTACCTTGCTGCTAATTGAGGACTGCTTTTCTGTTCCTTTTTTTTTTTGAGGGGGAGGGAGACTTTTTATGTCAGTCTGGACTCTGGGACTGAGAAGTCCATGCAAATTTTTATGCAACATTTTTAGAAGTCATTTTTTAAATACCTTCTTTCTAGGACTGAGAAAGACTGATTGGCTCAAAATCACCCAGCTGGCGGGTCTAGTGCTCAGATTTACCAACTCCCAATCCAGAATGTTAACCATTGGGCCAAACTGGCTCTCAAACATGATTATAACTTTAAATTCCAAATATGGAAAATAATTCATAAATATTATTCAAAGTCAATATGTTGTTTCTCTTAATTTTCAGCATCTAGTTTTCATAACCATTCTGCTCTCTCCAAATAATTCCTTATTCCATTGAAACGACTGGTTCTATTTTAGAAGAAAAAGCCAGTCCCTGTGATGTTCTATTATAGCACAACCACTCAAAATAGCACATATGACTCTTCTTACATCCACAATACAAACACATAAATTAGGATATAGTTCTGTTTTTAAGACTCACATAGACATATGTTTCTGCCTTTATAACCCTCAAATTTCTACTGAGTACAGAAATGGTATTTGCAGAGTTAACAGTGAAATAACATACTTCAATAATGTGTACAATTTTCTAATTTACTGAATGAAAATGTTTCAAGTACAAGTTAGAAGGTGATTATATTGACAACTATACCAGTATTATTCAAATACTGGAGTAGGCAAATCCTAGAATTCTGTAAAATTTTGGTGAACAATATTGAGATACATTGTTTAGGCTTATTAAAGAAACACAGTAATATTCTGAGTAGCAGATAAAAAAAATGTATACTATTATTCAAATCTATACTAGAAACTGCTGTCAAAGTTAGGACATGGATTCTCAATTTCATTTTATGGTTAAAAGGTTACTCTAGTGTTAAAAGAACCTCCTACTTTGTTCATTTAACCTAGTAGATCCTACTTGAAATTCCTATTCCTTCATTTATTTATTTCAACTTTTAAACTGCTTATCAGATCCAGTTTTACAAGATAACAAGCAATTAAAATCATCTAATAAAACTCTAACAACTAAACTGTACAATAAAAGGTAGTAATTAATATATATATAACTAAAATAAACAGTAATATAAATTAAAGTTAAAAAAATTGTCACATTAATTTTTTTTGGGGGGGGTGAATACTAAAGACTTTTTAGCTTAGTTTGTGAAATAATTTTCCTGTCTCTTCCAGTTAATTATCCTCTTAATTACCTATAATGTTTATATGGCATCTGCTGCTTGACCATAAATAAAGTTAATACATACACTTTGATTAAAAAGAGAATAAAACATTTTGCTTTAAAACAGTGTAACCTATGCTAGGTATGACACTTTGTGGATGGAACTAAGAAGCTACTCTCTGATAGCTGGTTACTCTAAGTCTGCAAGGGAAGGCATGTGAAAGAAAAGGTAAAGGTAAAGATTTCCCATGTCCAGTTGTGTCTGACTCTAGGAAGTAGTGTTCCTCTTTGTTTCTTAGCTGAGGGAGCTAGCATTGTCTGAAGACATTTCCATAGTCATGTGGCCAGCATGACTATATGCCAAGGTACATGGAATGCTGTTACGTTCCCTCTGAAGTGGTATCTATTTATCTACTTGCATTTGTATGTTTTTGAACTGCTAGGTGAGCAGGAGCTGGGGCAAGTAGTGGGAGCTCACTCTGTCACACAGTGCTTGGGTCTCAAACTTGGGCTGTCAGCTTTTCCAGCTGACAAGCTCAACGTCTTTAACCACTGAGTCACTGGGTCCCACATGTGAAACAAGTATGGTATGCAGTACATGTTCCATGTATGCGCTCATGCCCAAAGAACACTCAAACTATACATGCATTAGATGCAAATTATGTGAACTACTACAGGAAAAAGTTAGGAACTTAGAGGCAACCCAACGTACGAAAGAAAGCTCCACCCAAACCGAACCAAATAACAAACAAATAACTCCCTGATAAACCCTTGGAGGAAGACAAATGGAGGTATGTCACACAAAGAAGGAAACACAATACTCAAAGAAACAGCATACAAAAAACAAACCTCTTCTGCCCAATCCCACTCAACCAGAAGCAGCCCCATTAAAACTGAGCAATTGATTTCTCCCCTTAAATGGAAACATGCAGACCCACAACCGCCCCCTCAAAGAAAACATGCAGACACCTAGCAAAGAAACAACTTCAAATACCCCTAAAAAAGCCACATCAACAAAAACACCTGAGATAAACAAAAAAAAAACAACACTCCAGACTGCATCTCCCAAAAAAAGAAGGCAAGTGTTGGCAATAGGAGATTCTATCCTCAAAGGAACAGAATTATCCATCTGCAGACGGGACATACAATCCAGGGAGATATGTTGTCTCTCTGGAGCAAAATCAAAGATGTGGCTGACAAACTAACCAAAATAATTAGGCCTACAGATTACTACCCATTCCTCCTTCTCCACATTGGCATGGATGACATAACAACCTGAGTACAATAGTGAGAGATTGCAAACAATTAGGCAATAAAGTTAAGAGTTCTCATCAGTACTCCCAATGAAAGTCCAACACCCACTGAGAGAAAAAAGAATTTTAGAAATAAACCATTGGCTAAAGGGTTGGTATCACCAAGAAAACTTTGGTTTCCTGGATCATGGACTGCATTTCCTAGCTGAAGGACTCTTGGCAAGGGATGGGCTGCACCTCATGAAAACAGGCAAAAATGTACTTGGAAAAAGACTGGACCAATTCATCAGGAGACCTTGAAACTAATACTGAGGGGAAGGGTGACTAATCTCTAGAATCTCTAGAACCCAAATCCAATCACAAATCCCAAGAAAACAAATCAAACTATGAGGTAGGAGTGATGAGAAAAAGGAAAACTCAAACAACAATCAGGAGATACAGAAAAACATACCTATGGACAGGCATAAAAGTCTTAAATGCTTATATACAAATACTCAAAGCTTGGGGAACAAACAGGGTGAACTAGAAGCAATAGTACACAATGAAGTGTATGACATAGTTGGCATAACAGAAACCTGATGGGGTGAAACCCATGAATGGAATAGACTAATGGATGGATACAAATTGTTCAAAAGAAACAGGTCTACAAAAAGAGGAGGGGAGTTGCACTATTTGTAAGAGAACACTGCATATCTACAGAAATGTGCATGATCAAAGATAAAATCTCTCCAGAATGTATATGGGTCAATATAAAAGAGGAAAAAAGTGACATTGCCATAGGTATATATTACAGGCCACCCAACCAATCAGAAGAAATAGATGAACTCTTTGCCAACCACTTAACAAACATAGTAGGAAACATACCAAAGTAGTAATAAGAGACTTCAACTATCCAGCTATCAACTGGGAGACAAACTCTGCTGTGAGCAGGAGATCAAACAGTCCTAACCAACCTAGTCGACAACTTTGTCACCCAAAAGGTGGAGGAGGAAACTAGACATGAAGCTATACTGGACTTAATCCTTACAAATAGAAAATAAGTGATAGAGGGTTATAGAAAGAAGTGATATAGAATATAACGCAAACACTAGCAATAGAAAACAATCCAACCAGTGTCTTAAACTTCAAAAGAGCTGACTTCAACAAACTCAGAGAGAACCTAGGAAAGATACCATGGATGAAAATCCTAAAGGGTAAAACACCCCAAGAAGCATGGGAAACTGAAAAATGCCATCATAAAAGCCCAGACCAGCACAATACCATTGAGAAAGAAAAACAAGGAATTCAAGAAGAAACCAGGATGGCTGTACAAAGATCTCTCTGACAAACTGAAAAATGAAAAGGACAAATACAAAAAAATGGAAAGAGGGGCACATAACTAAGGCCAATTATCAGCAGACAGCCAGAACATGCAAAGATGAAGTCAGGAAAGCAAAGGCTCAGAACGAACAAAGACTTTCAGCAGAGTCAAGGACAATAAAAAAGTTTCTTCCAATATATTAACAAGAAAAAAGTCAAGGAAACTGTAGGTCCATTAAAGAGAGAAGATGACAAGGAAATAATAGACAACAGGGAGAAAGCAGAGCTGCTTAAATCATACTTTGCATCAGTCTTCACACAAAAAGAAACTATAGCCCAACATACCAAAAAAAACCACTGCAAAAGACATACTATAAACAAAAATTAAAATAAGCAAGAAAATGGTAACAGAACACCTATCTGACCTTGACGAATATAAATCACCGGGACACGACAGATGTTATCTCAGAATCATTGCACCACATTTTTCATAAATCCTAGGGCACTGGGGAAGTACCTGAGGATTGCAAAAGGGCTGATTTGGTTCCCATCTTCAAGATAGGGAAAAAAACAGGCCCAGGAAACTACAGACCATGCAGTTTAACATCAATACCTAGGAAGATCCTTGAAAAGATAATCAAAAACAGATCTGCGAACAACTAGAAGCAAACAAAGTCATAACCAGTAGCCAGCATGGGTTTGTTAAAAACTGATCATGCCAAACCAATCTTATTTCATTCTTTGATAAAGTGACTAAACTAGTAGACCAGCCAAATGCTGTGGATGTAGTCTACTTAGATTTCAGTGAGGCATTTGACAAAGTAGACCAGAATCTACTGCTTGGTAAGCTAGAATGAATGAATGAACCTTTATTGTCAAAGTACAACCATGTATACATTGAGATTGGCTGAGCCTCCCTTCGTGCCACCCCTCCCCCCACAACTCACAGTGGCAACAAATCCACCATCTTATTACACCATGTGAGCTAATTGCACACAACATACCGGCCTCACAAGTCAATCATACATAAAGTTATTTCCCGTTCAAGAGCCTGACAGCCCATGGGTAGAAGCTGTTCTTGAGCCTGTTGGTACGGCTGGCTATACTCCTGTATCTCCTACCTGATGGTAGGAGAGTAAAGAGGTACCGACCAGGGTGTGAGTCGTCCCTGAGAATTTTCCTCACTCTTCCAAGGCAGTGAGCCCTGGCAATGTCATACAGTGGTGTCAGGGAACAGCCCACAATGTTTTGTGCTATGCTCACCACCCTCTGTAATATCTTCCTATCTGCGGCTGTCAGGCCAGCATACCAAACCACAATACAGTGCGAGAGGACGCTCTCTATAGTAGACTGGTAAAAGAAGGTCATTAGCCATTGTTCTACCCCACCAGATGGATCTGTAGCTGGCTGACAAACCGGACTCAACGAGTAGTCCTCAATGGCACTACATCCACATGGAGAGAAGTAAGCAGTGGGATACCACAAGGTTCCATCTTAGGCCCAGTACTCTTCAACATCTTCATAAATGACTTAGATGAGGAAATTAAAGGGGAACTCATCAAAATTGCAGATGACAGCAAACTGACAGGAATAGCAAACACCCCAGAAGATGAACTCAGGATCCAAATATATGTAGGCAAACTTGAACAATGGGCCCTATCCAACAAAATGAGTTTCAGTGTGGAGAAAAGCAAGTTTTATATTTTGGCAGGAAAAATCAAAGATATAAGTACAAATTAGATGAGACCTGGCTCAAAAACAGTAACTGTGAGAGGGACCTTGGAGTGCTAGTGGACGATCACTTGACTATGAGCCAGCAGTGTGCAGCAGCAACCAAAAAAGCTAATACAATCCTGGGTTGTATAAACAAAGGCATAGAATCAAGATCATGAGAAGTATTAGTACCTCTTTATAAAACCCTAGTAAGACCACACCTGGAATACTGCAACCAATTTTGGTCACCATATCACAAAAAAGCTGTTGAGAGTTTGGAAAAAAATTCAGAGAAGAGCAACTAAGATGATCAAAGGCCTGGAGACTAAAACATACGAAGAATGGCTACAGGACTTGGGTTTGGCTAGTCTAAAGAAAATAAGAAATAGGGGAGACAAGTATCTGAGAGGCTGCCAAAAGGAAGACGAGGTCACATTGTTCACTAGAGCACCAGAAGGAAGGATGAGAAATGATGGTTGGAAATTGATCAGAGAGAAAAGCAACCTGGAATTAAGGAGAAACTTTGAGACAGTGAGGACAATCAACCAGTGGAACAGCTTGCCTCCAGAAATCGTGGGCGCTCCATCACTGGAGATTTTTAAGAAGAGACTAGACAATCACCTGTCAGAGATGGTATATGTTCTCCTGCTTGAGAAGAGGGCTGGACTAGAAGACCTCCAAGGTCCTTTCCTCTTCTCTTCTCTTCTCTTCTCTTCTCTTCTCTTCTCTTCTCTTCTCTTCTCTTCTCTTCTCTTCTCTTCTCTTCTCTTCTCTTCTCTTCTCTTCTATTCTATTCTATTCTATTCTATTCTATTCTATTCTACAATAGAAGGTATAGAATAATATGTTCTGGAACAGTAATCCAAGCCATTAAATGCCTTATAGGGTAATATTTTGTTTTTGTTTGTTTTTTTATTTGTTTTTACATTCAAGTTAGTGTTGAGATAATGGCTGACTGCCTGAAATAACTCCTACAGTTTTCTTGGCAAGTTTTCCAGAAATGCTTTTCCATTTCCTTCTTCTTATGGCTCAAAAAGAGATTGGCCCAAAGTCACCCAGACAGTTTCATGTCAAAGATGGGATTAGAATTCATGTTCTCCCAGTTTCAAGCCTGTCCCTTTAACTACTATTTCAAACTAGCTCATTTATAATGTAATACCAGCACTTTAAATTGGGTCTGGAAACTGACAACTAGCAAAGACTTCATAAAGTTGGTGGACTAAGACCTTAATACCAAGTGACAATTAATGCTTTAGTAAGAGTTTTGCTTTGTTATTAAATTTTCTGGACTGTCTATAAGACTAGTCCACATGTAACATGTCATATAACTTCACAAACATATAGTAACACAATGTATTACAATTATATTTCTTTCAAAATATAACTGTTGTTGTCCAGCGGAGGAACAGATAACAAGGACCTATACTAAATGCCAGTTAAAGAAAATTTTGCAAGAAAGAATAGCAACCAATATGTATCACATAACATTATTTCAATAGCAACTCTGAGATCATAAAAGGTAAGGCATTAGCAGATAGATCTTCAACCAGAGATCCTAATATTGTTCCAGTGATGTTTTTTAAATATAAATGTATTGGATTTATTGTCTATTATCTTGGTCCAACATTGTGAAGGGGATAATAGAAAATTCAGAGGAGCATTAGAGCAGGGGTCCCCAACCCCTGATATGTGGACCAGTACTGGGTTGCGGCATACCAGCAATTGGGCCGTACAAACAAACAAAGCCCCATCCACAAGATACAGGCAGCACAAAAAAACATGCACCCTCCAGTCCATGGAAAAACCTCTCTCCATGGAACCGGTCTCTGGTGCCCAAAAGGTTGGGGACCTCTGCATTAGAGGACAGGCTACACTGCTCCTAACACCTTACTATGCATAAACATCAGGGCAAAAATGGCAAAATTAATCACCAATAGCATAATCTCCCATGACATGCAATGGTATACCAATGCTACATGCAGGACTGCTGTTTCCACTCTACCAGTCCTTGGAAGATTTGAGAGTTATAACTGATATAATTATTCCCAGGTTTATGACTATATTTAATTACAATCCTTAATTACTGATCAAGTTGGTGTGAGATAAACTAAGAGGTAAAATGAAATATTAGTGTTGTTTGGATTTATGTTAACAATAAAGACTGTATAAGTATATGATTACATAGAATGAAGATTAATACAAATCATGAGACTGTACTTAAATGAAATATGGCTTATATTGACATAAGAATAGAATACACTATAAGAATAATACTGTATCAGACCAAAGGTCCTTTTGTTCTAGCATCTTAATTCACACCCAGCCAACCAGATGTCACAAGGACACAATATCACTGTTGCTTCCTGTCAGTTGGTTTTTAGTATTATGGAGCCGCTGAACCTAAAGATTGTATATAAAGAGCTCCTAAATCCATTTATTTCTATAAAAATGCAACCTATTTGTTCTACATTAGATGTAGCACATTTAAATATCTAATTAAACATCTGTTTCTTATTATTTTTTTAAATCACATATTTTCTACCCATAAAGGAATTGTTCTAGGTCCATCATGAATTTCTCTTTTCTATATATTTTGCAGTACTTCAGTATTATTTTTGGTAAGCAATGATTGTATTCCAGTATGCTCATATCAAATATTTGTTTTAAGTGTATCAGATACTGACAACTTTGTTTTTAAACTTATCCTAATGATCATCAGCACCTAAAGTAGCTTCACAGTGGCTAACACTTTAATTCAAGCTATCCACTATGACCACCAGATACTTTTCAATGATCATCATTACCAAGTCAATTCAGCATGCATATAAAGTTAGAATTTTCCCTGCAATCTGCATCAATTACACTTACACTGAACTACTTCTAATGTTTATATTCGTTCGCTTGAGATAAATTATTTTTGATTTGTTTATTATTCTTTATTTATTTATTAGATTTTTATCCTGCCTTTATTATTTTTATAAATAATTCAAGGCCATGAATATACTTCACTTTTGTTTACCAGCCTCCCCCTGAAATAATTCGGTGTTATCAGTAAACCTAACCAGCTTCTCTGTAAACCTGACTTACAGTCACACAAACCTTAGGAAATAATAGATGTCTTGAAATTCCAAATTCTATCACCAAATCTATTTTTTCCATATCAAATATAATGCTATGTATTGCATCTTTTACTTGTAAATCAGAAAGTCTTGAATATTGTACTTTTCTTCCCAGGAAAAACATTTCAATACCATAATGAATTTGGGCAAGATGTTATGCATTGCTCATGTTTTGAAGTATCCATTTTAAGATTTTAAAAATGGTTATATTATTATATTATAATACTTTATTTTGATCCATTTCCTAACAATCTTTATCACTTAATCTGTTTGGTTTACAACATTCTAAATAATTTGTATCAGCTGTAAAACCTGGCCAGTTCATTGATTATCCTGAATCAAGATCTCTTATAAATGTATTAGAATCACTACATAAACCTGAGCAACTAATTTCTTGTGTCCTCAGGATTAGATCTGTTTAAGTAACCATATTCTCTACTTTCTATTTTAGCCAGTTACTTGACCATAAAAGTGGATTTTATTTCACATTAATCCAATAAATATGAAAGCAGAGTATAATAACAAGCAAAATTGGTAGAGGTAGTCCTTGACTTACAACCATTCATTTACCAACTGTTTAAAATTACAATGGCACTGAAAAAAGCTGACTTACAACTGGTCCTTGTGTCTAAGACTATCACATTGCAATGGTCATGTGATCAAAATTAAAGCACTCGACAGCCAGCATGTTTATGATGGTTGCAACAACCCAGGGTTATAGGATCATCATTTATGATCTTCCTAGCCAGCTTCTGAGAAATTCTGATCTTAATTGTTGTCATAAGTCAAGGACTACCTGCATTAAAGGTATTCATTTAAAAGATATTCTTTTTAAATTATTTCTAATGACAAAAGTAAATGCATATAGTTAGATATAAGATAATCTACTATTTAATCATTGCTTAAGAATTTCCTAGTCTTTTTCCATCTTCAGCAAGAATATCTCCTCTCTTTCCAGTACCATCAACCATAATTACTACAGAGATGCTACTTTGAAATCATTTTAACAATTATGCTATACTATTATATTCTTCTATTTTAATTATACTTTCTTTTTTACCTTTTCCTTTTGGTTTTTCATATCATTTACATAAAATAACAAGCAATTGTACTATTAATATTTAACTATGAATAATAATGAGCCATAGCTCTAGATCTGTTAATTATCTAAAAATGAATATCAGCCACCTTATTTACATAGTTAAAGATTTTTTAGAAAGCTAGAGCAATGATAAAGACAGCAATAGATACTGTAGAAGTACTGTATATGTGCATATATGTTGATACACATATTTCCATTGTACAGTAGAAAAAGAGCATCCCTAACTGAATCATGGAATCCCCAAATCATACAATCTTCAAACTTTCTTGTCCTACCTGATTGAGTAGAACCTTGTGGAGCCTTATGAATAAACAAATAAAAGTATTTTTAAACAAAATATAAATGCTGGCTTCAAAAATTCATATTAAAAATATGGTACAACATACTTTAATGGAAGAGTCTGATACGTTTTTGATAATTAAAGTGCATCAAGAGGGTTAAATATTGGATGTGAACCATGTTAATTTATATGTTCACTTACCCATTATAGTTAAGGCTGTAGCTTTGGTTAGCTCTTCTTTCATTGAGTCTATTACTTCAAAATTGTCACCATCCAAGTTGCATCGGTTTATAGTTCCATTGCCTGAACTGATCCAGTAGAGTTTATTCTCTGAATAATCTATGCACAAACCTGAAACACATTTTTAGATACAGGAATCATATTTACAGAAATGTCAATATATTAACTCTATTTTTTATATTTTCATATTTGCTTATACAACAGCAAAATACATTGATGGAAAGCAAATAAAAATCTGAACAGTATCAAAATAAAATAACTTGTGTTATTTACTTATTATTTTTCCTATATAGCTATAAAAGGACTTTGGGACAGATGAGCCCTCTTTACTAAACATTGCAAGCAATATTACTGATATTTTTTCCCTTTGTTCTTGGGGTTTCACTTTTTAATACTTTCTTAATTTTTCTTTTTCTTTTCAATTTTGATTGTTCACCTTCTATCCAATCATTACCTTTACTACAAGTTTCCTGGTTATTGCATAAAAATAAGTAACAACATTTTTGTCCTCCTGTTCCCCAGTAAATAAGTACTACAACTTTTAGGTTAAAACATTCATGTCTTTTTCAAGCCTTGCAGGTTTCTTCAAAAATTGCCATGTACAAGCTCCCATTGGTTTATGATCGCCTGTTTTGAATGATTGCATAGGCCTATTAGCCACTGATAGCCCAAGTCTCCATGGATGTTCTATAGTAATTAGGGAAGTTATGAAAATAAAAATCAGAATTACACATTTTATTTTATTTTTAACTTAATAATTAGGGAAACTTGTATAGATTGTTATATATTCTGAAGCTATACACTTGCCTTAAAAAGGTTCAAAGTTAATGTAGAGTTATAATACAATAAAATTCTAAGATGACATGTGGTGTTATGGTAACTTAATTCTGTTTTGCAGAAAACTTACATAACAGTGTAATATTAATTGCTGGCACTACAATTTAGTATATAGGAGTACTGCAGGATTAGAAACTTACAGAGCAGGGCATAATTCTACAGTATATAAAACTATAATTTGTCAGCATTCATCTACTACTGTGACAGAGAGCACCAAAACTTCACAATATTATCTACTCCTTTTTTAATCTTAATTTTTACAATTTTACGCAAGTACAGATTTTGATACTGGGTGCATCCAGTAGGATTGCCTACTTTCTTGCACGTTTCTAGCCAGTAAATAAACCAAACATATATTTTATATCCACAATTTAGAAATCATTTAGATTCTTCTGAGAGAGATTTTTTTCTATAGAACAACCCTTTCTATGAAACCATGATAAATGCTTGTTGCCTCATGTTGTTATCATGAGACAGTGAGTTAAATTTAGAATATTTGTTCTGAGAATTCAAAGACACTCTATTTTCACAGAAGAAACTGGAATCCAGAAAAAGTATTAAGGCAAGATGAATGCAACTGATTGATCCGTCTCACCCTTTATGTCACAATCTATTTGATTCTAACTATCTTCAACCAACTACATCAGTATTTCACAAGTTGTAGGGAAAGAGAAATATGAAAACAGTCTCTCTTCCTCCAGGGTGATTATCCCACGAGTATCATTTTGCTCATAGGCAACTATAGATCTATCTATCTATCTATCTATCTATCTATCTATCTATCTATCTATCTATCTATCTATCTATCTACTTATTTACTTATTTTTATTTTTTTAATAAAGGTTTGTTATCTTCACTATATACTTTATTTTTATGTATATTTTATTAATTTTTACGGTAACAATATATTTAATAAGCAACATGTTGTCTGCGTTTATGTGTTTAGCATTAATAATAATAGTTTTCATTCCTACCCTTTATTCTGTTTTTCTAACCATTTATTTAAAAAATTCCCATGTTTGAAAATATTGAGTCTTGCTTCCCCTTCATTTTCAATTTAAGCCTATCCATTTCTGCACAGTCCAAAGTTTTCTTAATTATTTCTTCTTCAGTTGGTATTTCTTCATTTTTCCAGTATTGAGCAAATATAATTCTCACTGCTATTAATATATGTAGTATTAAGTATACAATTTCTTATCATAGTTTTCTGGTATTATGCTTAAAAGAAATAATTCCAGTTTATAGTCTACATGTGTTCCTATCATTTTCTAGTCACCTATGTATTTTTGACCAATAGGTCTTTGCTTTAGGGCATGTCCACCAAAGATGACAATACATGCCTGGATCTTGTCTGCATTTCCAACAATTGCTAGATACATTTTTAAAAATTTCTGCTAATCTTGCAGGTGGTAAGTGCCATCTATACAACATTTTATATACATTTTCTTTGTAAGTAGCTGCCCTTGTTAGTTTGTAATTTCTTTCCCATAGGTTTTGCCATTTGTATATTTTAATAAACTGTATACTTTAATAAACCAATGTGCACAAATGAAAATATCTAAGCAACAAAAATATTGGGGAAGGGATTAACATCTCTGAATGCAAATGGGACATTTTCATTAAGATATTGAATTCTAAATACATTGCTTACTAATTAATTCAATCACATGTTTTGTTTGAGGTTCTTAATGCCTCTGGTAACAAAGAATACATCTAAATGAGAAATGTTTAACAATATATAAGCTTAAAATGCTGTACTTATCTCCTTTTTTATTTTAGAGAAGCAAAATTTGTTGAGCCAAATTGCTTGAAGAATATTATTCTTCACTGAGTAGCAGTACATACTAATAAATGCCAAGCAGTTATTCTGACAAGATTGTAATACAATTATATTTCAAGTAAATGGATTTTAAAAGGCAATAGGCAAAAGGCAAACATACATTAGTCAGTTGCTGAATATTTTCTTACAAAAAGCAATACAGTGAATAGTGGTAAAACTATTCAGGGGAGACTTCATATTACTGAAATGAATTTTACTTTGCAGTACTTTTTTTGAATATGCAAATTTTTAAAAAGTCACCTTTCCTTCCTCCCTTATTATCAGCCAAGTCAAGTTATTTTAACAAATGTTCTCACAATTTAAGGCAAAGCTTTATGGCTGATTGAATGAATTATGCTAAGGTTTAATGTGACTTATTCCATGTGTGAATCCAAAGACTGTGACTTATAAACCATAATTATTCATTACTGAAATCTGTGGACCCAGTCAACTATCGTTTAGTCAACAAATAATGACTTAACATTTATTAAGGGCACATTATGAAACCAGGTACATAATGGAATAGTTTGTGTATAGCAGAAGTGAGCAATTCCCAAACCATTTTCTCCAACTGTAGTTCTTAACACCTTGAAACTACAACTAATATCTGTAACCAGTGTCCTCAGTTTTGATGGGATTTTTTTTTCTTTTCCTTTATCCTAGCCAACAAATGGAGATGAGAATTGGAAGCCACACCTGCTTTTCCTATTCCCAACTTTAAACATTTTAAAAAATGGCCCCAGATTTTTATTTATGAGGCTGACTTTCACAGTATGTTTACATTTGAATGGGGGAGGAGTTAACAGTAAAAATAAAAACACCACTTCCAAACTTACTTCAATTCCTATAACTCAAATCTGCGATAAAAATAGCAAAATCTTACACTTAACTTTTCCAAATATGAAAAAAGTATTCCCAAATACACTTCTACAGTTACTAAAGATATTGCTGCAGAACAAGATGATCTCCCTCAATCCTTTGGAATTTTAAGATGAACTGTGGTCTATGACTCTTAAAACATTATTCATACCTGGCCTGTAGACTTTTCACAAACCTACCTTTAATTTGAAATAACACTTTTAAGATCAATTCTAGAAGTGTATCTGCCTCAGTACATAATGCTGTGTTTTACAGAATTGGTCTACAAATTAGAATGCTTGCTATTCATAATTCAAAATTCCATAATTTTACATAGTCAAATGATTTTGCAAAGGAGCAACTAAAATGAAATTAGAAATGAAGACAAGGTAAATTGCTAAAATCTTTTAATAGAAAAAAGACAAAAGTCATAATCATTAATAGCCAGAAATTGTGAACAGAAATAAGGGAAATAAGAAATGCAAGGGAGAAATGTAAAGATAAGAAGACTGAAATAATAAATCTCAATTATGTAATAATATATGTCCTAAACATATTTGTTATTTCTTAGAATCTGTTGAAAATACAGCGGGGGTACTCAGTGTTAGAGTATGAAATGCTATAGGATTTTGCCAATTTTCCCCTCAAGTCCATCAATGAAGAACACTTAATTGTATGGGATATACATGTAATACAAAGGAAGAGTTCTTTTGCCTGATTATAGTTTGTTTTTTACATATGAACCCATCCTATATTTTTGGCAATATTTTACAAGTTGAAACTATGGCCTTTTTTAACATGTTTTTTCAGTGTTAATGGCTAACACTCTTTAATATTTTGAGTTTGCTTTTGTGTTTGACCCAAGCTTTATAATAATCTACAAAAATGCCATGCAAAACCATCTTAAAATGATTGTTCCTTGAAGTAAATTGTTTTCTTGTTTTCTTTTTCCTTGAAATCACTCTTTTTAATAATAGCCTTCTTGCCATGGTTAATTCTTCCATATACACAATTCACAAATTTTGAAGACTCCAAAGGCAAATTGTAAGATAAGCCAAAACTACCACCAAAATACTTATGTTAATAAAGAGAAAAAAATGCAGGAAAATATACACCTGCATGAAAGTCCATAACTATTTCCCTAAATCCACCTCACAATCATTTGTCACATAAATAGAACCTCTTACAAACATATCACAAAAAAGCCTCATAACTTCAAACATACATAAACACACACACACACACACACACACAAACATTCTATTAAAAAGACAAAACAGAAGATAAAACATAGGCCACAATAAAACCCACATAAACAGCACAAGTTAAAAAAAATCAAAGTCATTAAAGGCAAAACACACAGGATACTATGTTGTCTCATTTCTGAAAGAAAAACAAACCAGGTTTAATGTATCATAATTAAATGATCTGTTTGCTTTGGTAGTATACTAACAAAGATAGTATGCCAAAGCATATATAATTTTATATGTTTTTTTGGTGTTCCATTTTCAATGCAACAAACTTTCTTTAGATAACTATTTTATTATCTTCTTTTTAAAGTTATTTCTGGTCTATAATAATAATAATAAATTAAGCCAAACCAAACCATCCATACCTTGACACTTCCTTTACAAATGTCTGCTTAATTTGTACATTTCTAAAGAAACACAAATTTGAATTGATTGGTTCACAAGTTTCATTAAATTATGGCTTTAAAACCCTGGTTTATTAAATCTGACCCACAGTCCATTGGTAAAGCGTGGTCTATAAATTATATAGTTGAATGTATAGAACATACTAAGACAAATAAATCAGATTGTGACTGAGTGAATTGAATCATGAAAATTCCAGCACTCTAGTACTCTGTGAAAAATGAAAGCCAAAGTATTTGCTATCGTCTATGCCTCTTTACTTTGTGCACATTATGTCAAATACCTATACAGATACAATATCTTGAGTTATATATAGCAAAACAATTTGACATGAGAGAGGTTATAGCAATATTTACCAACTGGTTCTTTTTGATTCTGTAGTAGTATTTTACTGTTGCTGCCATCCATATTTGCCATGTTAATTGTGTTCCCATCAATCCAATAAAGCTTCCTTAATGAAAATAGATATAAAATACTGTTGTATTAAGCATATTAACAAAGTAATCCTATCTTATTATGGAAAGGAAGACACTCCATTCTGGAACGGCAGCCACATTGTATAACTTGTGGCAGGAGGCATCCATTTCTTTTTTCCCATTTATTATTTTGGAAAGAAATTTATGATTCTAGCACCAGACTGGAAGTTTTGTGGATGGGTGATATATGGGGGAAATATAGGGCTTTAGAGCTGATGATTTTTTATCTCCTACTTCCCCAAATTATTAAATGAACATAATGTGATAGCTTTAATGGGTTCTCTTCTACCATCCTGAAACCATTTCTCAATTAGAAATTGTATGGAATTCTTATTGAATATCATTTCTAAATCTAGTAAAAGAACAATCATGAATTAGCATGTATTGGGAATAATCACCAAATCTGCACTACATAAACTAAATAATAAGATGCATTAATTTACAAAACAATGCATTAAAATATACATATGTGAAGTTTTAGCTTTAAAATATATTTAACCTTTGAGTTTTCTAACTGGAAATTGGAACAGAATACTTTTAATTAAATTTTTAAGAATGACAATATATGTTGTTTATTTTTTAATGTTATGCTGTATCAAAAATAAACTGCAGTGATAGGAATGCAATTTCTTAGAAGCCAAAGATACTTAGTATTGGTCATATAATAATATCATAATTTTCTTTAGAGGGTTACAAATAGTATCATGGCCTTTTCCGGATTGTGATTAATACTGGAATATCAAAAATATTTTAAATCATGCAATAAAATGTAGTTCTAATACTGATCAGGAAAAAAATTACAACTTGTCCCACACATGGAGGCAAAATTCCCTAAAAATAAAATAGCTATCCATACAAACAATTGATACACAGAGGTCTAATTTATTATATCTTTTTTCTTTTGACACACGTATGTAACTTTTTTTCCTAGAAAATGGAGTCTCCATACTAGTACTCCATGGAGATTTGTCTTATAGGAAGATAGAATTCACTAAATTCTCTTTTTATGTATTTATATATCTTCTATTTATATAGCTGCCCAATTGCCACATGACTCTGGGTGGCTAACACAAGATTATATAACAAAGTGCAAATAGTATTCAACGTGACAAGCAAACATAAATTTATATTTTAAAGAATGCACATTCTTTACTATCCCAAAGCTGTAGTGATAGGAATAATACTTTACCCTTTAGCTGGATAAACAGCAAGAGATTGTGGTTTATCAATTCCATGTATAATTGAAGTTTTTAAAGAGCCATCTAAATGAGCCACATTAATTTGTGTTTCATCAAATTCTGAGCTAATCCAGTATAAATTACGAGATAACCAATCCAGAGCCAGTCCACGAATGCTTTGAATATCTGCAAAATATATATAAAAAATCTATTTGCCCAAACTGTCCTACTAGTTAGTCTTTACTGCTGAAAATATTTTATATGCTGTCTGAACCCCATGTAATTTGATGCCTGCAATACAAATTTTATTTAAATTCATATTGTAGCTTTTATGCTACAATATATAGGACTGAACAAAAGTATTCATAATAAGCATGAAGAGCAAAATGAAGATTGTGAATATTGGGTTGTCCAAAATATCCAAAGAGCACTGAGGTTTAGCATGGCCACTTTAAGACCTTGCCTAGGTTCCATCTTTATGGATATGCATGCACTGACCACATAAGTTACAAGTCTCCTGGTGAAGAAATGCACAACATGCAGATACAACCTGGAAAAGCCCTTGAAACAGACATATATTTCATAGATAATGCACTCTACCCTAGCCCTAACTATACTGAGTAACATATCTGTAATAACTGTAATCTATGGAACATGCATTTTCAAGGAAATATATGACTAGATTTCATATTTCAACAAATGCAAGCTTTAATTTTAATGAACTTAAGTTACACAAATACTTGTTTATTCAGTGCTTTATTCACGCTCATTCAAAATATGGATGGGAAGAGGAGGAAACATTAAACTAAAATCTGTCATTTTAAGGTTAAATAAGAAAAAATATATATGAGAAAAGTTCATTTCAAATGAAGAGGTCATAACCCTGGTGTAGAGAAAATGGAAAGACAACAGTTTTAGAGTGCTTCTAAAACAGGACATCCCAGAAGACATTAAACAAAGCTTGTCGGAAGACATGCATGTCTGAGGAAAGAGGCAATACTTCAATTGCACTCAGCAGAACTAAGATGGAGATAGCTGTCACCTTAAATAGCATCAATAGTCTTTAAAAAAAAATAATAATAAATCAACGATTACTAATTTTGATGACTACTCTACATGCAGACTACATTATTTTGTACATCGGTTTCTGGACAACAAAGATTAAAAAAGTGTTATATTGAATACTGGTACTTTCGTGGTCTTCCTGCAAGATTCTGTGGTACAGATTATATATGCTAAACCAGATTAGGTTTTATGGCTCAAAGTTTCAGTAGATGAAGGGGCATTGGGGTGTATTTAATCAGCAGTTTCTCTTCTCTTTGCCGGTATCAGATTTCCCTGATAGATCAAACAGGAAACATGATCAGATGAGCTAATTCTACTTTATGTAAATTTAAAAGTACAAATTTCCCACCATCTCTTTTTTTTACATCCTAATAAATTATAGAGGATCCTGTATGAGGTTTTTTTCCCCCTGCCTATTATGCAGCTGGGGTCCCTTCATGTGATCATTCCTTAGGCAGCACCCCACCCCAAAGGTCATTGTCACATATTATAACATCAGACGGACAGATTTGGATACAACCATATATAATTACTAATTTTCTTTGGGAGACTTCATGATGGCATTCTAACAGAAGATGATCAAATATGAAACAAATTGCTTAAAAATTAAAGGCTTTTGAAAGGCACCTTAGATTTAGAAAATGAGGTTATCAATTTTAACTGAAATATGATTTTGAAAAACTGTATATAGCAAACAGCTTTATTTCTTGGCCATCCCATATCTTGGGATTTCTGAGAGAAAAACAAATATCTAATCAAAATGAAATCTATTTGTAGGTACAAGGGAAAGAAAGTGGCAAAAATGCAGTTTTCAAGCCAAAGAATTTTAATCCAGGATGTATTGTTGTTTATTGCTAAGGAAGCTTTATATACAATAATTCAGGATGTATTGTTAATAATTGCTGAGGAAGCTTAAATATGTAATGCATAACTAAGATAATCTTTTTGTGCAATTAACAATAGCCAGCTTAGCTCAACACATGGCCAGTTAATATGTTAATTAGGGAGGAAAGCTAACTTATGTATTATTTCTTAAATATACATAATAGTGCTTTCTAAAGTACATAATTTACCTCGTGATATGACAGTTTCTAAGCCAGTCCCATTAATAAAGGCCCGTTTTATAGTTTGTGTTTTCACATCAGTCCAGTATAAACGTTCTTCCACTGTATCAAAATCTACAACTGTTACATCATCAATATCAGGAACTGTAAATGCTGTTATATAATTGAAGTATGGATTCTCTATGTCAACACCTCTTATTTCTGAATGCCTTGCATAAAGAAGGAACTTTTTCATTTCTATAAAAAAAAGAAAGATGTGATTTTCTTAGATACAGAGCAATGAAATGCAATTTTATGTATAACAATATATATAATATTTAAGTTTGCATAAAGGTAGTCCTCAACTTATGGCCATTAGTGACTATTTGTAGTTGCAATGGCATTGAAAAAAAGTTATCTTTTTCACATTACAACTGTTGCAACATCCCCATGGTCACATGATCAAAATTCAGACACTTGGCAATTGGTTTATATTTATAATGGTTGCAGTGTCCTGAAGTCACGTGATCACCTTTTGCGACCTTCTAACAACCAAAGTCAATGGGAAAGCCAGATTCACTTAACATGTGACTAACATCACAACTGCAGTGATTCACTTAACAACTATGGCAAAAAAGTCATAAAATGGGACAAAACTCACTTAACAATTGTCTTGCTTAACAACAGAAATTTTGGGCTCAATTATGATCATAAGTCAAAGACTATCTGTATTAAAAATACAATATGCAAGTGTGTAACTTATTTGGTACTATTATATGTGAACAAAACTTGTAGAATAGAACAAAATAATAGGATATTATCTTACTATAAATAAAATTCAGCTATTTTGCTGGTATTAAATAAATAAATTAAAATATACTGATTGAAACAAAATGTGATTCAGATATGTGAAAGCTGATCTTGATTGATTCAACTGAGTTTTTTTAATCTCTCCAATGAATCCTGCATTCCCCTTCCCCCAAAAAGTTTTTTTTTTTAGCAAAATTAACAAAACGAAAGAGAGTTATTCAACAATGTAGTGAAATGCTGAGATTTGTAGTAGATCCCAAGCGTCCTTTCCCAAACTGCCTCTGGCTCTTCACTTGTAGTTTTTGTTGCTATAATCGATCTTTGTGGGGAGCTCTTTACCTGGCCCTCACCCTACGATCTTCTTGTGTGTATGTGATGGAGAGAATTTTCTTCCTCCTTCAAAAAAAAGACAAATCTCCTCACCTTTATATTGAAAGGGAGTACAAAAATAACTAGAAAATTTCTACCTTAATATACATACATGCATACATACATACATTTCTCATATGAAAGTAGTATATGAAATGTTCCTATTGCTTCTGTTAGATGCTCCTTGTACTGGATGCAATGGGATCTTCCAAATATAGTTCCCCAGCCCTATAAAATCCATGGCCTTGCTCTAAAAGGATGGTGAAAAGCTACCTTGAGGAGTCGCTTTGGTGTGGTGCGTTTTGGAACAAGAATGTTTTGGTGGGTTTTTGGGTTTTTTTTTACATTTGACCTTTATTGTTTACACCAATGACATCAAATCCAAATAAAAATGAGGGCCACTGAACTGGATTCCTGCAGGGTGCCTGTTGACTTAGAAAATCAAATGTGTTTATACATTTCTTAATCAAATTAAAATCAGATAGGAACCAGATATAATTAATGTATCGAGTCATTTTATGTTTTCTTCTGAGCTACTACCAAATTATCATCATCCTTACCTCCTACTCCCACTTGTCACCTCCCTACGATATTCCCTCTAATTCCTGGTCTCATGTATGGAAAAAAATGTTTTGTATAGTTTTTCTCAAACAAAGTATAAATTTGTGCTCCAAGTACAAGAATATAAGAAAATTGCAAATGGATGTTTTTGCTTTGATAGACATGTTAAAATATTTACATATTTCTTAACTAAAGTATAGAAACTTAATAGTAGAATTAATTATATGTCACATATATGTTTGAAAGTTGTGCCTTCAGGTTATTTTGGACTCCTGGCAAAAGTTCCTGAACTTTTCTTGGCAGCATTTTTCAGAAATGACTGAATAAGGAATAAGAGAGTTGGCTGCTGCAAGGTCACTCAGCTGACTTAGTTTGCGGGTTTCATGTTTTGTACAATAGTTATGTATAATTTAATGTACTCTGAATTGTGTGGACTATTGCTTTACTTTATCAGTCCTTATAGTAATTAAATATATGTTCTTTTTTAAAAAAAAAGGAAAAAGAAACACAAGCTAAAGTATAAGAGAGAAACTATATGGAACATGGAAAAATGTAACTATAATTTTCCGGTGAAAATAATCAACAACGAGAAAGTAAGGATAGTGTTCTGCTACAAAAACAAATACAAGAGAATATGTATAATGAGCTCCTATCTCCAAGATGAGTGGAAACATTTTGTGGAAAGTTGTCTATTCTGAAGTTGGAAATTTTATATAAAAGGATCAATACTGCTTTTATCCAATTGTTTATATCTCAAAGAAAATAATATATTTGTTAATATATCATGTTGCCCTGGTATATCTTGATAATGAAGCATTATAGCAGTTTTATTTTATTTTTCTCCCCAAACACTAAATACATGAGAATTAATTCACATTTCTGCCTTTATTATAGTTTTAAAGAATTGTTTTAGTATCTTCTGCATTATAAGACTCCTAGAATGATACTGAGTTCAAAAGAAGAAAGGTAGAGATTAAATTAATAGGAAGCTTTTCATTATATAGTTTACTTGCATCATCATTTGATATTTTCCCATTTAGAAATTTCCCTGTTTTGGGAAGATAACCTCTATGAACCACACTATATTCACAGTAAAAAGGGGGGAAAACCCCAGATAATAAATCTTCACAAGCTAAATACATTCAAGCAATCCATTCATTAACACGAAGCAAGATTCTACCATCAAGATTATCAGTAAATGGCACTACAGACTCTGTTCTTGTTTTTAAGCAAAAGTTAGGAAAATAAACTGTATGAAACTTACCATAACATGCCTTTTTGTCTTCAGCCAGTTTCATTAGATGAGGACATGCACAAGCAGCACTCCTGTTATGATTTATCAGGCACATATGAGAGCAAGGACCTCTGCCACTGTTAGCAGCACAAGGATTAGGAGCTAGAATTAAAAATGTAATGCTGAAGTTTGTTTATAATATAAATTTCCTTATATTCACATATTGTATGGTTTCCTATTCTGCAGGATTTCATATTAATTAACTGATCATAATAATGTAATTGGAGAGGGGGGAAAAGGGAACAAAGGTATATAAGCTGCAGAGAAGTGACATTTATTAGCATTCAGTTGTTATTATCCAATGATCATCCCAAAGGAAGAGAAGCTGAGTTGGATCTTGCCCATGTAAACATATAATTCATTACTCTTTAACATAAAAGTGATAGATATTTCTGCTTCTTTTGCAGGCTGGAAAATAATTTCTAGAGGAGGAAAGCAGAGAACAAAATTTGTTTTACCATTAAAAAAAAAAAGCTCAGAAGTAAATATATTTTCAATTTTATTTTTGTTTGTTCATGTCAGCCTAAAGGCTTTCTTCATTTTCTTCTTCAGATGACTTAAGTACTCCTTGCTCTTGATGCATTTCTGGGTTCTTTGGGCTATTAGTACATTCTCAGAAGGGAAGAAATTCTATTGGAAGGGTTTGAATGGAATCTTTTCTATTTATTCAATCCATATAGATGATCATCTAGCCGGGAAGTCTGGTATTACGAGATCCGATCAGCTGGATTTTTGAACTGAATTCCATTGGCAAAGAAATCATACTTTTTTTCTCTATCCAGGATTGTGCTTAAGTGTTTGCTCAGCAATGGGTTGATGGATTTGGTAATGGCAGAAATGTTCCCAGTGGCTATTGATACCATTACGTGTTTTCTGTTTCTTGACATATTCAACAAAGTTCTTATTACTAGACTTCTGATGAGTATTCATGTCAAACAAGGTGTTTCTGAAGGAGACAGGACAGCAACGCAGTCAGGAGAATTCTGGCTGATGAAGTCTCTCCAGAAAAGAAGAGATCATGAGATTTGCTCACTTGTATTCTGAACAGCTGCTTCTCATGAGTAGACTGCAGAAACTGAGGTTTTTATGATCAGCTATGAATTAAATGTCAGGGAATTGAGGGATTTTGTTCAAGCTCACAACCATAATGTAAGCTATATGAACAAACCTCTCTTTTTTTCTCATTTCTTAATCATTTTCAAGGATTGCCTTTTGACTGTTATTCAGCTATTAGGAATATTTGAACTGACATATTTTATAGTGTCAGGTGAGTTTCCTTAAGTTTTTAGCAAAAGAAGCTTTAAATGCAAGTTTAAGGACTTTTTACATAGCTTTTTCAATGTCTAGCAATGAAAGCCCACTGCAATTGCTAAGATTAAAATAAATGCAATAAAGAGACTTACATTTAAGTTGTTCTGTACTTTACTGCTGACATAGCATAATGGAGGATACTTAAGTGCATGTATCTATAATGTGATTTATGTTTTTACTGGGTTATTTGTAGGATTTATAGAATAATGATTGCAAACTTATTTTCATAAAAAGATGAAAACAAATGCAGTTATAATACAGATATATGATAAATTTGGTTCCTTGTGAAAAGATTTCTCTAAAAATAAATATTGATTTTTCTTATTGTTTTCAAAGTATTACAAAGCTTAGATGGAATTAACTATTTATTACACTGATATAAATCTAATCTATTTGACATCAAGACTAATTGAATTTTAGTTCAGTAGATACACCGTATTTGACCAGAGACATATACTGGACATTACTAACAAGTGCAGTTTTAGATTCCTGAAAATAAAATATTGAGGTCAATAGTTTGGTGTTTTTTTTTTGCAGTTCAGAGCTTTCTTCTTTAATTTTTAACCCATATTGCCATTCTATTTTTCTTTTTTTTTATAGCTGAAAAAACACAAAACATGGAAGTTTCACAAAGAGGATTTCTGAAGCATACTGTTATTATTCAATATAGTGTCTACTTTCACAGTATTGAATGAATGCATAATATCACTGTATAGAGCAGATAAAAATGAGTAATCTTAATGAAGAAAAGTGTGATTTCTACTAATGTCCCATGAAGCCCTAAATACACAGCTGCAGATAATGCTACAGTAATTCAGTGAAAATGTTAAGGTATAACTTTGGAGGGCTGCAACTATATTACTTAAAGCAGCAGTGGAGTGAAAAAAGGAGAAATTTCTTTGTAATTTCCCCTATTAGAACCCTCGAAAGTCAAATAATATTTTTCAACAACCCTAGATCAATCTCCCCATGAAACAGTGCTGGTGAGGGAGCAGCTGTTAATAGTCAATCTGACTACAATACTTATTAAAAATAATCTCACAGAATGGTTCCAAAATTGGTGCAGTGTGTGATATATAAACACAATATTTATTATTATCTTGTCCCAAAACTAAAGTATCCCCTTAACAACTAATGGCTAGTAACTTTTTCCCAGAAGCGTATACAAAAGGCAATTAGTTTTATGCTTTCTTTAGGAATCTTAATATGTAACTTAGGGAATCAATGTTCAAAAATTGTCATTTTATCTGCATAAGCACCATAGAAAATATAAACTGGCATTCAGATAAATATTTATTGACAAATACAAAATGTCAAATTTCTCAGTTGCGTGAACACACACACGCACAGAGAAAAGTCTTTCACATAGACATATATAAATTTCCCATTTACTGTATATTTGCTACTTAACAGTGAGGTTGAATATGAATACAAAGGCTGCAATTAACATTTTTATTAAAATTATTACTTTACCTTGGGGCTGACGACTTGGATGATAAATTTGAAGATCAAAAGGTTGTGCACTAGTTTTTTGTATCACACTAACATTTTGGCCTGTCCATTTATTTGCTTTAGATAATGTATTTGTCCTCCAGTCTGTCCAATATACTTCACTCCCAAACAGGGAGACAGCAAAAGGGTGAGAAAGATATTCATGACCTCGTATAATTTCAATCATGCCAGTCCCATCATACAATGCTGAATAAATAGCATCTGACCTGAAAAACAGTTGAAACGCTCTTTATTGAAATTGTGCATAATACAGCTATGATCCACTTCTTGGAAAATTAAACAAATAAATGAAAAAAGTAACTTTATATTGTTCCCCAAAAGATTGCTTAACTGTATCATTCTCACAATATACTAGAAAAGTGATAAGCAAATGTTTATCACTCAATTAATTTATTTTTAACAATTAGAAAACTCTATAGCCATTTTTTACACCATAAACTTTTAGACTGAATGTATTCAGTGAATATCCCACCTTTTAAAATCAGGTAGCAGATCAGGATATTTTACCATGAATCAATGTGCTATTATACACTTGGTTGAAAAAACTCTAAATTCCCAAAGGTAGCCTTTATGTTGCCTTTCTTGATTTAAGGCCAGCCTTAGACTCAATTTATACAGAGGAAACTATAATGGATATTATCCATTGATCATTACTTTCTCAGATTGGCAATTATATTCATCAAATATTACAGTGCAGATTACAGGCAATTGTAATGATAATGTAACCATCTCCCTGTCTGCAGAGGAATCAAATAAGGTGATATTATTGCTGTTTTATTGTTCAACTTCTATATAAGTGATGTTGTAGCTCTTTCTAAATTAGATTTTCACCCTCCAGTACTTGCCCAACATGTTGTTTTAAGTGGGCCTTCAAAGATGTCTATCTCCATTAGTGTCCTATTGTTCTGGGGAAATTCTTGAAAATTCCTCAAAAATCTAAGCTCTTTAATTCTCCTATAATCCTTCTATAAACCTCCTATAAAGTGGAAATTGAACAATAGACTAACTGATCAGATTAAGAATGTCAAATACCTAGGCATCCACTCCCAATCCCCTATCCACTGGAATAATCAACTGTTTTTCCCAGTCTGAAATTATCCTAGTAGTCAAGGCAATAATTACATTCCTGCAGCAATAAAATTATATAAAGCAAAGGTTTTGGGTTATTGGTATTTAGTGCACAACTTTGTGTTTATAAGGATGCCCCTATTTTAGAAGCTGAAAGCCATACTTCATGTCCCTTGCTTAGTTTCAAATGTCCTTGTTCGGTTGGAACTTGGTTGCACTTGCCTTGGGGCCCACCTGTCAGATTTTGGCTGAAACAAACCTTTTGAGGTAAGCCTCTGGTTCACCTTATCCTACTGGATAGGTTTCCTTCTTCCCTGAGGAGGCAAATTGATTCTGATCTGGCATATTATGTTCTCTCATTCCTGGCAATATTGTCAGTTACTCAGATAAAACTTTAATCAAACATAGGATTTGGGATTTAGACCTACAAAATGAGAGGGCTAAAATCATTCACCCTGATTTGATTATGGCAGAATTGCAGACGCTTCATGGACATTTCCTAGCCACCTTTATAACATCCTCCATATTCTGCCTGGGGGATTCTTTTTCCTTGGCCTGAATTGGCATATAAGCAGTGGTGGGATTCAGCCAGTTTACACCACTTCAGCTGAACCGGTAGCTAATTGTTTGTTGCCCAGGCCCACAATGGACTTCCAGAAGTGGCATCCACACAGAGAACCGGTTGTTCACATATTTGAATCCCACCACTGCATATAAGCCAGTAATCCATGTATTGTTACATTGCCAATTGTACTATCAATGATGTCTGGCACACATAAATATAATTGTCAGAAATTTTAGTTAACTTTCTGATCAACTAAGTACAATCTTTCTGCTGTAAGATAAATGTGGACAACTACTGTAAAGGCTGCTATGTTTCCAGCAACAGCTTTGATTAGCAGAAGATGATATTTCTTCTCATTATTAATTGCTTCAGGCTCATTCTTTTTTCTTTTTAAATTAAATTTTGTGATGGTGTTCAATTTTGCTCTTGTATTTATACTCTGAAACTATAAAATGATTTGAACTTGAATTTGACTTAATATCCAAAGCCTGACCAAGCTTTTTATAACTTAATCATTTGCTATCATTGTATAATTTTTTTTTACTCAGAATCAATTTATTATTTTTCTTGTTTTAACATTTAAATCCCATTTAAGTGAATTGTCAACCATAATATTTTTTGAATGGTATGGTTTTGATATTTTAAATAAATAAAAACAGAAAATATAACCAAATCTAGAACCATTGTTTGTGTATTTCAATTGTTCCTTAATATCCAACTTTTTTCACCACCTTCCATGGCAATCAACAGCTCTTGTTCCTTTTTAAAAATCAATATCGTCCTTCTCATTTTTATGGAAATAAAATTTTGGATCAATCTTTTACAGAATATCAGATATGATTGTTCTGGTTATTTTATGTGGTTATATTTTTCTAATACTTTCCTATATCATTTTTCAGATTTATTTAAATTCTATGTAAACTATGCATGCATATTCATGTATACTTCCCTAAATATAAGCATTTTGGTTGTTCAAAGATCTTCAATACAATTGTTTAAGAAGTTCCTAACTTACATGTTATTGTAGCAATTACAATTTTAGACATTAAAATAGGAATCAAACAATATTTTCTACCCTTTGTAATGTATTCCAAAAGTACATTATAAGAGACATATTCATATATTTTACCTAGCATCTGTCCAAACTATCCGTTTTTCAAAATGATCAACTGTAAGACCATTAGGCCATGCCCCACTATCCATATCTTTATATATGATCTTTCTTCCTGCTCCACTCATGGAAGCAGATTCAATGCGAGGAAAATTAGCATCCCAGTCAGTCCAAAACAGAATTCTGAATGATATAAAAAAGAAAACAAAACATATTAATGGAAGCAAATAATCAATATTTTAGCAAAAAGGATCATTATTAGCCACCAATCACTATTAGCCCAGATTTTTTTTTCTCAAGACAGTCATACTATATAAATATTTTGAAGTGAGTGAGTGAGTGAGTGAGTGAATGATAGGATCTACTGTATATCTCACACATATGTTTTCTACCATTGGAAAAATGGCAATTTTGCTAACAAATGTATTTCCATAATTTCTGGTGTAGTGAAACTATACTGATTGCAAATATAACTTTACACACTCATTTAGTTTAAAAAATATTTTTTAAAAGTTAAAAAAATATTTTTAAGTTGCAAGAATGAAGTTAATATGAATGTAATACAATTACAGCACTATTATGGAGAGACTAATTGATTTTAGATTTAGATTTAGAGGTTTCCTTATTTTCTATGTATGGTATAAATTGGTCTATTCCAACAATTCTTAAATATTTTGAAGGATTTTCTACAATTAGAATTTATTATAATTGATTTATGAAATTATCAGAGCATTTTTGAAGATTATTCCTCTGCTGAAACACAAGATAATGCCTTCTTAGTGAGGAAATTTAGTTAAGCACCATAAACTAAATAATATACAAGGGGAAAAAAACCCTCAGTCTGAATCTAAATACACGTCAACGTTCCTGTTAGATCTGCTCTGTAGAAAGGAAGAAATCCTTTTTCTCTGCCTCTATTACATTACCCCAAAGTCATCCAATACAGTTATTTCAGGTGACATACTGGGTATTACATCTTCTTCTGTAGTGTAGTTAAAAGGAACTATCTGAAAATTGTTGATAACATCAGTTGCATGTACTTCGGCTTGAAGTTTAGGTTAAAAAGTAATTTTAGTGAATGCTTACTTAAGCCATGTCCCTAGTGCCAATCGATGAATTTCAGTTTGTTTTGCCTTGTAGAAGTGAGGCTAATCACTTGCATTTTATACTCACTCACTCCTGGTTCAGAAAAGCTGTTAGAGAAATGCTGATGGCTTGGCTGCTGAAAAATATAAATTCCTACAAGAAAAATGCCCATGATCTATCTTTTCCAAAGGATGTTCTGTTAAGATTTTAATTGGTATTTAAAAACACTATCTTTAGTAATAATTAGCTATTCCAGGATTTTAATTGCCCCCCAACAGAAATACGATTGTCTACACACTTTTCCATCTCATTTATTTATTTTTTGTGAGTGAAATAGCTGTTGTTGTTTATTTCTGCCATGTAGAATGCATTTCATAATGGTATTTCTACTATACACAATAACTGGTCCACTGCAAAATTTAGAGAGGCTGCCAAATGTTCCAGTAGCTTGTACTTCTCTAAAATTTGTTCCAAAGCTTTGTATTGCTATGCTCTTATATGTGTCCAGTTTAATGAATTCAGGGGGGGAAATGCAATGCTGAAGCTCCTGATCCCTATTGGAGGGAGCTATTAGAACACAATAGAATCGAATAACAGAGTTGGAAGGTCTTCTATTCAACCCCCTGCTTGGACAGAAAACCCTATAACATTTCAGACAAATGGTTGTACAATCTCTTCTTAAAAACTTCCAATGTTGGAACATTCACAACTTTTGGAGGTAGGTTGTTACACTGGTTAATTGTTCTAATTGTCAAGAAATTTCTCCTTAGTTCTAGGTTGCTTCTCTCCTTGATTAGTTTCCATCTGTTGCTTCTTGCCCTGCCCTTAGGTGCTTTGGAGAATAGCTTGACTCCCTCTTCTTTGTGGCAACCCCTGAGATATTGGAACACTGCTATTATGTCACCCCTGGTCCTTCTTTTCATTAAACTAGACCTATCCAATTCCAGCAACCATTCTTTATATGTTTTAGACTCCATCTTGTTTACCATATACCCAAATACCTATGATTAGCTCTTATTGCATTCTGTTTATCTGTTCTGAAAGGGGAAATACTACTTGTTGACTTCACAGTACTACTTCAAAGATGTTTCAGCACACAACTTCAGATGTTTTAGCACACAACTAATTCAATTCAGCATAGCTCCCTGCTGATAGCAATTTAAAATTCAGTTTGAATTTAATTTGGACTCTTGAACATTCTTGCAACAGGTCTGATTATACACAATGGCCCAGGTCAGGGGTAGGCAACCTCGGCTCTTTTATGACTCATGGACTTCAACTCCCAGAACTAAGGAGAAATTTCTTGACAATTAGAACAATTAACCAGAGTTGAAGTCCACGAGTCATAAAAGAGCCAAGGTTGCCTACCCCTGACCCAGGTGAAGGCAATAAGGTGAAAGTGAGGTTTTTGCTTTTCTTCAGCAGTAGTATGTAAAAGTTAAAACTGCTTTACACATAGTGATGAAATGAATAAAAATGTTAACAATTTCTCTTGTGTGTTTATGTATGTGAGAAAATATTGGCTGTGCCAGAATCATCTCAACACATCTTTGACATTGGTAACCATCATCATCCTGTTTCTGGTACATTTATTTCAAAAGTATCACCCCTACTCCCTCTTTTATTTCTGATGCTACTGTAACCTACAACCATAATTACAGCTTTCACACAAGTCTCCGGTTACACAATTTTCATAACTCTCCATAAATTTTTCAATGCGGATGGACTGACAACTTGGCAGCTCAATAGCTTTTAGCGATGACAAATATTTAAAACATGCCTACACAAAAGCATTTAATATGCAGTGAAAATGTGGATGGGCTGCTAACAGTTTATTTCTTTTTTGCATGGACAGTGTGTATGTATGAAAAATTATTTGTTCTTCTAGCAACGTGGGACAAAACAATGATTGAATTATTTTCCTTGCATTCTTTGAAGGATAGCACTGATTGGCTTGCAGTATTTTCACCGTGTTGCATATTGTGAATTCTGCAGGGGTGAAGGTGATTGCGTGAATGGTTCAATATGGTTTAGAGGTCCTGGAGAATACAAATAGTCCCAAGTACTCTGAACATTTTGAGGTTTGTCTTCAGGGATCACTATTCAGCATTCTAGTCTTTGCCATTCATTAGGCTCTGAACAGCTACTGTAAATATGCTATTTACCATTTAGGCCAGGGATGTTAAACTCACAAAATCACGTGATGTGTCGTGATGTATCATGACTTTTTGGCCATCAACAGCAATGGGGTTGGCATGGTTTCGTTATGATGCATCCGGCCCGCAGGCCGACAGTTTGACACCCCTGATTTAGGCAAAGCTGCTATGAGGTATTATTCCATTTAGCTGCTGGCTCTCATTATACCTCAATAATACTCAGCTACATGTATCTTTTTTCAGCTGATGCCAGAATCAGTGTAATATTTTAACTGTTCCCTACAGTAGAGGTCCCCAACTTTTTGGGCACCAGGGGCCAGTTCAATGGAGAAAGGTTTTTCCATGTACCAGAGGGTGTGTGGTTTGTGTGCTGCCTGCATCTCGTGGATGACACTTTGCTTGTTTGTGTGGACTGGTTGCTGGCATGCTGCAGTCCAGTACTGATCCACTGATCCACAGACCGGGGATTCAGGACCCCTGCCCTATAGTAAAACCTCAGTGTGAATTAGAACAGGCTTAATCCAGAAGAGATAGGTATTTCAAAGGAAAATGGAAAAATGTTCTATAGGCAAAGGAGTTTCACAAGATTAAATGATGGAAATATATATGTTGGCTTGCTAGTCCCAGGTAGAGACACTTTTTTGTTGAGGCACCTATAAATATCATTTCTCCAGAGATCAGATTGATCCCATGCCCATCCAAGTAATTAGTGTTTTAATCTTTAGTTTTACTCAGTTTTTTTAGTTTTTTAAGTTTTATTCAGTGTTTTAGTCTTTAGTTTTAAAATGTAAATGTACCTTTGAATTATATAGTAAAAATGAAATTTATCACAACATAAAAGTATTATGAATTTATTAAGGTTGGGAACTACAAAAAAGAAAAAAAAAACCTACAGTGTCGGAAATGTACAGCCTCAGATTTAAAGTCATTAAAATGTATGTTTGATTACTATTAATAAATAATAACAATAAGTAATAAATAAGTAATAAAAAGACTGACCACAGATATTTTCTATGGTCAAGGTTTAAATATATGTTTAAAAATTGCATGGTTTTCTTTAAAATAAGTTTTGGTTGTTTCCCCCTTTTTGCTGCTTTTACTTTTTTTTTTAATTAAAGCAATGCAATATTAAGAAATAATTCTGCATGCTTTTTTAAAAAATGTAAGATACCATAAAGAATAATTACCCATATCTGGGATCCAAAGCAATAGCTCTAGGATGTTCCATTGCACCTGCGATTAGGGTTGTCCTCAGTGTACCATCTAATTTAGCTACTTCAATTTGATCCAGATTGCTGTCTATCCAATATATATTTTCAGCAATCCAGTCCACAGTAAGACCTTCTGGAGTAGCTAAACCATGTTGGACCACAATTTCAACAGAGCTTACACCTGTGAAAATATTAGAATAAATCTTGAATTTTAGAAATTTATACAAAAAACAAAAATGATGTACTTCTTAAAAAACAAAGCACGCACTCCCTGGTCATTTGTGGTTCCATTTTCCATAGATTTACATATTTGCAATTGCCAAAAATATAGCAGATCTTGGTATACTGACAGAAGACAATATTTGTAGCTCAGGGTTGAACTGTGGAATCCATGGTGCTCTCTGAGCTTGATTGTTTTCTTTCAGACTTTTCATTACCAAACTAAGTAACGTGATCAGAAGTTGAGGGCTTTCAGATAGTTCTTTATTTTTATTTGCTATTTTACACATGCACAAAATGGCATACAGGCTTTTGGACACGTATATAGTAGGTTTGTTTTTTTATATACAGTTTCATTATCTATGGTCAAGAGGTGAAGATATAACCCTTCTGAATAACATAAATATTTTAATATAAATATATTATAAAACAAAAGTTTTGTTTCAATTATAATACTAAACAGTTTAATAATTATAACAAAGGTGATAAATGTAATAATTTCAAAACTATGATCATAGTAATTTAAAACTGTAAGGTAGCTCTCATATAAATTTTGAAATGAATTTGAATTCTGAGATGTCTAATGTGAAACATGATCATCATCATTAATATTTCAATTGTTAATACTATATTATTCATTAAAAGTATTTCTATCTCACTTTTAAGCCAGAAGTCTCTAAAGGCAACTAGATTCAGTAGAATTTGCTATTTTATATTTTTAAATAACATATATTTTTGGAATGCTTCACAAAAGGATAGCACTATGCTAAATGAGTTGTTTATAATCCATCAGGGCTGAGATAATTAGTCACAATTCTGCAAACTATGCATACTGAACATGGTATGAAAATTGATCCACTATCATTTTTCCTCTTCTGCTGACTGAGTTTATGCATACTTCACTGATATTTTAAACACAGTATTCTTCGCTTACTGACATTAATGGGACTGGCAAATCCATTGCTAAGTGGCATGGTTGAAAAGTGAAACATCACATGATTCAACCTGACTTATGTCAATTCCAGCTGCAGTTGTTAAGCATGAGATCATGTGGCTGCCACTTCTTGCCACTGATTTTGCTTGTCAGGAGTTGGCTGTGAAGGTCACAAATGGGATGTTGCAACTGTCATAAATGTATGCTGGTTACCAAGCATCTGAAACATGATAATATGGTCATGGGGACATGTGACAGCTGCAACTTTGAGAATCAGTCATAAATCTTCTATTTCAGTGCCAACATAACTTCCAAGGGTTCCAGAACAAGCAGTCAGTAAGCAAGGACTATCTGTATTTGATGACTTAACAAGGTCATCTACTTGCAGAGAAGTCCTCCAACAACTTACCTTTAAGAATTGGCAGACTGCTTTTCTCTAAGCTTATGGTCTGCAGGTTATTCCTAGTAAACCAGGAGTGGAGACAGTATAGGACAAGCATGTCAAACTGCTGGCCCGCAGGCTGGATGCATCATGTCAAAACCGCGCCCATCCCATTGCCAGCAATGGGGAAAAAGTTGTGATATGTCACGCGGTATCATGTGACATCGCCAGTTTGACATGCTTGGTATAGGGGCTTGATAGGGGAGGTTATATGAGAACTTTGGGGAAAACATTTCATAGCATTTTATCTATGCAAGCAGGGTGCAGGATTTGGCCTTTGTATATAAAAAAGAATATTCAAAATAATTTTTACAAATTATTTTATAAGTGCACCAAAAATTCAAGAAAAAGAAGAAATACTTGCTCCAAAACTGCTATATGCTCATTTAATTTCTGCAATTTCCATGGTTAGTATAACAATGTATTAAAGACTAATAAAACAATTCTGAGGGCATTTTCAGAAATAAACTGCACTGAATTCTACAGATGTATTGTGAATATTTTGAGAAACATAAAAGAAAAATAAGCCTTCGGCTTGAAATGGAATATGATGTATGAAATACACAGCATCCGAAATGAACTTTGTTGGATCCATCTGAGAAGGACATTATGGCTATAATTCTGCCACACAATTGCTTTCCAACATCTTGATGTTTCTAAACATGGAGATTCAATTTAACTCAGAAGTAACATATATCTTCTATTACAAACCTTTATTGGTGTTTTGCATTTATCTCCTATGCATTTCATCTTTCTGAATTCAAGTCTTATTATAAGAATTAAAAAATAAAACTATAGAATACCGTATATCCTTTACATGTTTCCTGTTTAATGTTTGTTAGAAGGAATAAGGGAAGCACAGCAGGGTAAAACTCTCCTCAATGGTCTGAGATGAAGCAACTGAGGGAGCTCAATGATCAGCCAACACTTTATACATTTTGAGGAGGGAAGGGATAAAGCTTTAAGAGAAAGCATTTGGGTACAGTTTTTCTGGAACTTTTTTCATGTAATAGCACAGGGGAAAAAAATCACAATACAGGATTACAGAAATGAAAACACACAAAAAACTTCTTTTTAAGGCTCAAAATTTTTATCTAGGTATCAATTGGCTTTTCAAAAAGTAATAGGCAATTTTACAACAAAGTATGAGAAATAAAAGGGAATTGCATTGTTTCCATTTCTGATATACCTAGCTTTTTAATATAAAACTACACAAAAAAGAAGCACTTAAAAAGAAATAACGTATGTCTGAAACATGCTGGGCTTGATAATAAATATTCTAATAGAAGTTCCTCTTTTTTCTTTTCTTTCTGTTTGCATATTTCTTATGTGAAAATATAATAATTCAAAGAAAATATAAATAGAATAGTAGAGATATAAATATCAACTGAATAGACAGCAAATAATATTATCATTTTAACTCCTGGTTAATAGGTGTTTTGTGATTATCCATAATTAGCAAAGTAGCAATTTTTGAATATACAAATTAACCTATAGTAGTCATTTTGGGTGCATGACCACAGCACACTCAAAATTATAAATCTCCCAACTGATCCCAAAGATTACCTTTAGCTGCTATGATCAAAGCAATGATCTAAGCAGAAAAATATTTAGAATCTAATTCTGAATCTCTAAGGATACAGAATACATATATCATTTTTGATCACATCACAGTTAAGGCAAGATTTTAGGAACAGGTGGCTTAAATACCGTTTTCATTGTATGTATTTTGAATCAAAATTAATCTCAGATCTGTTGATACCATTTTTACATTTTTAAGGATATGAGTCAATTGATAGTGCATTATTGGAAAGTTCAGTTTTGTAGCCTGTGTTTGAAATATCCCAGAAATTTCCACTTCTTCAACCTTTGATAGAGATATGCTATAATGCTATAAGTTTTGATCCTGTCATAAATTTCATCAAACAAAAGGAACTCAAATGCTGAATCATTTGTTAGTATCTGAAAACAGAGCTATTGCATTATTCATCCTACATTTCAGATAATGGCTGTTGATCTACTATGGAAAGAAGGTTTAAAATCAGTTGCTTGGATTGCATTCTCCTTATGAACTCAGTCACATTTACTTTTATTGGATACATACATACATACATACATACATACATACATACATACATACATATAAACACACACATACACACACTGCTAAATGCAGTATCTGTAAAAGTATGTACCACGTAAGTGACACGTATTTGAAAAATCCCAGTTATTTTTTAGATATTGAACAGAAAGACAAAAAAGCCATGAAGAAAATATTCAGTCACAAGACCCCAAACCCTCAAAACTATTTAGTTATTTATCAAATTTATTTAGTTGTCCAACTTACAGTGCTGATTCCAGGCAGCTTGCAACATTAAAAATCCACAATATAAAACCCCAAACCACTCCTGCAAGCAGCAACAAGCACAAACAAATCAATCACTTCATCGGTTCATAGCAACCTGAGGTTCTCAAGCCTACTGACAAAATTATGTCTTCATATCCTTCTGGGAAAATATCAAGATGGGACCAATCTTATTTCTGGGGCAATGATATTCCTTAGGGAGGGAGCAACCACTGAGAAGGCCCTTTTTCTTGACCCCATTTTATTCAACTTCCCATATATAATTCATTTAGAGTATGTATTGATGTACATATTTACCATTTAACTAATAAAACATATTTGCACATATTTATAATTTATGTAATAAAAAATTTCCAGTTATAACTTGTTAATCCTGTTTCCTGAGTCCTGTACCACTTAAGTTAAAAAAAAAAAAAACTAAGCTCCATTTCATACCTCCAGTTTCAGAAAGCTTGCCTCTGTAAATTTTATCTTCTACTACATCTGTCCAGTATAGTAAGCTCTGATTGAAGTGAAAATCAAGTGCTATTGTATTTCTTAAACCAGGAACTAATAAGCTGTAGTCTCGTTTCTGCAGATCAATCCTTCTGATCTCATGCCGAATAGAGAAAATGATGAATGGTTCAAAAGGATCTGGGAACACAACAATACATTTTGTGGTTAAACCTAATCAGTAATAGGTTATTATAGTAATGAAATGTCAGATTTATCTCTAGTAGATTAGATGGGAGTCTATTAAACAGGTACACAAGAATCCAGGAACATTCAATATGGAATTTTATTTTAGGAAAGCTAAGAAGCCCTTATGAAAGAATTCCAGCAACTTTTATCAAAATAAGATACATATAATTAGTTCAATGCTCAATTACTGTGTCTTTTATTTTATTGGACAATCCTCTCTTTTGGATAGCCTGATTTTGATCCCTTCATTATAGCTAGATATATTCAGATTATTCTTCTCTGACCTTGAGAGGCATGGGGAAGTATGAAGGATGATAGGGGCGGGCTCCTCTTGAACTCAATTCCAGTGCCTTCATCTAGCTCCATGTTCCAACCCCCTGAGGTAAATCCCATTTCCTGGTCAGCAGATTCTCAGAGGCCTAGGTTTTTGGCTGTTGATGCTAAAGGCCAGGTCAGTCTTTAATAACAAATGAGAAGGCTGAGTTGGCACATATATTACTTAAAACTGGTGCACCCAGAAGGGGTATTCCCCGCTTGGAAATATGCCCAGTCAGGTTTTGGGTGTGGCACCAGACCAGAACTCAGGGAAAGGATGCAGAAGTGACAACCTTCATCTGAAAATCTCTAATACGATCAATGAAGTTGCTTTCAGATGATAACTTGAATTATTGGATATAAGACCCTGTTCATTACATTGAGCTCTAGAGATCAGTTGGAACTGTTGCTATTGCAACAGTCTCCTTCTACATAGTAATCTTCCTGCCTGAACTGCTTGACTCCATTTCTACGTTGGTGGAGATCCTTAGGCTGTTTATTCTACATCCAGAAGATTTCAACATACCTTCTCTAGAAGTTAGGTACAAAGTCATGGCCACTATAATAGCAGCTATAAATCTATGTGATTGAGGGCTTCCAGGATCTGGGAATTTACCATCTAGGTAATGGATAAGGTGGCACTGCCTCAAACAGACCCTTTGTGCAACCTGGAGCTCCTTCTGAACTCATGATTTAGTTTGCAAGGCAAACTATGCCAGCATATCTTCTGTTAAATCAAATCAAATATATCAGTATATACAGTATATTATATTATATTATATTATATTATATTATATTATATTATATTATATTATATTATATTATATTATATTATATTATATTATATTATATTATATTATATTATATTATATTATATTATATTATATTATATTATATTATATTATATTATATTATATTATATTATATTATATTATATTATATTATAATATTCCATCTTTAAGAGCACTGAGTTGTACATATCCTTCTTCTGATTTTTCCCTTCTACAACCAGACTAAAAGAAACTGACTTGCCCAAGTGATTTGTGGGACTAAGCATGATTTTGAACTTGGGTCTCCCAATTCTAGGTTAGTACTTTAACTATTACACTACACTTATCAGAATTGTCTGACAGGACCAAGCCAGAGAATTTTATTGATGTATTTCTTGCTTGATTTATCTATATTCTGGAGAAGTGTGTTCATAGGAATTATTGATAACTGGAAGATAATAACCATTTTTATTCCAAAATATACCTGTATGACATGTGCAAAAGGTTTTTTTATTTAACTTTATAGTATACAGGTATTCCCTTCCTAATCACATATAAGAAAATAGGAAGCTTTTACTTCCCAATATTCCATTATTTTTCTTAACAAATATCTTTAATATTTTATACATCTTGGAGGCACTGACCATCCTCAACCCTTTCTTTAACCTGTTATTGTTTTACTTTATTTTTTTATGAGAAATGCTCCATAAATATGATAACTCATTCAAAGAAAATGAAAAGGGCTTATGGCTTTGTTATAGAAGCCTAAAGATATAAATTTGATAATATATCTAATAAACATGGAAAAATAAAAGAAAAAGTCTTCAAAATGTTTTCTAAATTCTTGGCCATCAAATATCTTATGCCATTTAGCATATGAACTACATGTAAAATGTTGTATGATGTAAAAAGTGTGTGGCTAGGTAGGTATGGCTGTGAGCATCTTCCTTCCTCCCCGCTCCTTTCCTCTCTCCCTCCTTCTTAATGCACATTTCAAATTTACACAGTTAGACTCAAAAACAGTGATCCCCTACCATTGCGAGAATAAAGACAGTTAAAGAAGATACTTCATGTGTAGCCATTCTCTATAAAATATATATACAACTTTTGAATCACAAATTTCTTCATTATTGGTGGAAATGGAAAAATGAAATTGCATTTCACATATATCTACCAATCCACAGAAAGTCACAGTCAAATGCTTTCTCTGATCAGTGAGATTGAATCAAGAGCATTTAAATAATTGTTATCAAAAAAGTTGATATAACAAATGAACTTTCAGAGAAAGGTATTAATTTGTTGCCACCCGTTTTCTATATTTGGCTTCTACAAACACTTTCATATCTAGACCACTATATTTTTAATTCAAGTTTTAGAAAAATATTTTTTTAAATTTGTCATTCAATGACATTTATCTTACATAAGAAATAACATCTGATGGTATAGGTTTTTTTAATTAAAGGAAACAAAAAAGGACATAAATATTTGCATAAAATATAACTCAGTATCATCAAGTTCTGCATTGCATAATATCTTATACAATTTATATGTCTTCTAAATAGAAACAAATTGTGAAGCATCTGTATCAAAAAAGTTAAAGCTTAAAAAACCCAGGACTCCTTCTGCTTTTCTAAAGCAAATGGGTCATTTTGACATAGTAAAATTTTTGTAAGAGACACTTTGTAATAGTGAATAGATAAGTAAATGTCAACTTACCGATATTAGCACAGTTTTCACCATCTTTACTAAGTTCCCAACCTTCATAACAGGAGCACTTAACAGCATTTTTATGCTGTTCACATACTTGGCTGCATTTCTGATGTTTGGTGCAATAATCTACATACTCACAGGTCTTATTGTCTGAATTTAAGTACAGTCCTGGGGGGCATGAACAGACAATTCTGCCTCCAGGAACTACAGAACACTGGTGGCTGCATCCACCATTGTTAAGTGAACATTCTTCTGAAATAAGAATAGTAATCATTATTATTTTTAAAATAAAAACAGGTGAAAATGTGTTTCTCAGACATAAATTAAAATTTAATCTATTATCGCAGATATATTTTATAAGATTAGTTCTGGTAAACTGCAGAATAAAAGGTATATTTCAGAATCATAGAATTCTTTGGCAATCAGTTCACATATATAAATAATAAAGTCTGTAGGTTTAAAAATAGAGTAATATAAGGCAAGCTGGATGGTTTCATAAATTGGAATAATAGAAATTAAATTTATTAGGAATAAATATATATTTCATAAAATGTAGAGCATGATTGCCTTTGCATACAAGTGCTGTATAACAATCTTCTATATGTGTTAGAGAAGAGAACTAATGCCTGCTGCCCCGCTATGCTGTTTATTTTGTGTTCACTTTATGCTTTTCATTTAAATGAAAAAAAAATCTGGGAATGCATCATAATCAGAGTATGAATTTGTTTCAACATCCAATATACTGTCAGAAAGAGGAAAATTATGTGGTTTCATACAATTAATTTTATTAATTTTCAATTAATGCCAGATAAATTAAAGCTGCATTGTTGGGAGGAGGGAGCGAAAGGGGGAAGGGAGGGGAGTGGAGAAGAGAGGAGAGGAGAGGAGAGGAGAGGAGAGGAGAGGAGAGGAGAGGAGAGAAGAGAAGAGAAGAGAAGAGAAGAGAAGAGAAGAGAAGAGAAGAGAAGAGAAGAGAAGAGAAGAGAAGAGAAGAGAAGAGAAGAGAAGAGAAGAGAAGAGAAGAGGAAACTGCTGGCCACCTGAAATGTAAGGTGACTTCATCCGTTCTTTGAATTCTATTCATAATTTTGGTATATAACCATTTAGAATTTTTCTCCTTTGAATTTGTTTTTTTTAAAAAATGGACAAAATGAAAGCAAAGCAATTTTTCAGCATGGCATTAATTTCAACCATATAAAAGATATGATGAGAACATATCAATTATCAAACATATTAAAATTTACATAAGGGATGTGGCTGGGATGGAAGAGTCTGGATACATTATCTAGGGACCATTATTTATTTATTTTCATATATCTGCATTTGTTCAAGTATAATTACCACAAAGATCATCTTCATCAGATCCATCAGGGCAATCTCTTATTCCATTGCAAAGCTTTTCAGGCTGCAGACAGATGGAAGTGTCATTAGCACATGGATATTTTGGTGGCCCACACATATAGCCTTCACAATTATCTTCATCAGACTGATCCTCACAATCAATGTCTCCATCACACAGCCAAGCTTTGCTAATACATCTCCCTTAAAGAAAAGAGAAAATAAACATATTGATTCCTTTTCTTAACAAGGCTAATTATTCTTTCATATTTTATTCTTAATTCCGCTATTTTATAGAACTTCAAATGAACCAATGTTAGCCATTTCCCAATTTTTTTATTTCAGAGAGAAGAAGCATATATTGGAAACAGCTATAGGGAACTACTGTATAAATAAAAGCCATTTCAAATGGGAATCTTCTGAAACTTTTGTGAGATTTTTATTCTGCTTTTTCTTTGGGGAAAATAAAAAAAATAAAATTAAATATTTTAAAATTATATATAAAACAAATCACATAAAATTATTTCTTTCTTTCTGCATGCCTGCTGTATTATATGACTAGATAGCTTAAGGATTTTCCTTTCTTCTTCTTTAAATCTTTTTCAAGCCATTTTGTGGGGAAATTTATGGACTTTGGTAAATATTAAAAAAAAGAAAAATATTTCTCATCTGAATTAACAAAGCATAATTATTTTCAACCCAATTGAATTGGATTCAGTTAACAGGGAACCTAGTTAATTGACATATATTGCATTTGATCTAATTATGAGATTCAAGTTTAAGGATGTGTATTACTGATTTTTGTTTCTAGAAGGAACTAGTGAAAGAAAAGAAAGCAGTTGCCAAATGGCCAATTACTGATCTATTATAAACTCTAACTATCTCAGAGCCTTGTTTCAGAATGTTCTTATTCAAGTTCTAAAAGATACCTCAAATTGTTCTCTAGGACTAGGTAACTGAGTATTTTTTCCTCTTTTCATCATTCTAAGTAATAAATTAAGAGCAATAAAGATAAAAGCTGGGATGCATATTTCTATTAATTTATTAATGACTATCAACTTTGTAAAATATTTTACCAATGTTGCATTGTGCAATATTGGTAAAAGTGGATTATGCAATTTGTTTCTAATCATGTACTGAGGCTGGAAAGAAAGGAACATGACTGTTGTTAAAACTTTTATTTTTCTCTTTAATATGCCAGAAATGTGATCATGGCTTGTTGATAGGACTTTGAAATCCACAAACAAAAAGTCTGTTTTCCTCCAAGTAAATCTTCAGACAAAGCTTTGATCAAGTTTTCATGCTAAATGTCAATTGATGGTTAGTGTGCTAGCTATACCATTCTATATTTTATTGTATTTGGTAGCTACATGTGGAGAATCATCTTGGTCAACATCCACATCAATTTTTTGCAGGTTTGGCAGACACTATGGAATATATATTCATGAAGGAATATATTAACTTTCATTTATAGTTATATAAATTGAACAATAAATATGCATGTATATGTGCTGATATAATCAGTTTTCTATTGCTTGTAGTCATTTCATATGAGCTAGAGTGCGATAGACTTAATAGTTTATTGTTGTTAGCATATGGTTGTTTATGATTGTTTTTTACCTTTATACCTTGTATTTAGCTCTGGGAAGTCGGGGAGGGGGGAGGGGGGAAGGGGAGGGGGGAGGGTTAGGGAGGGCTAGGAAGGGCTGGGTGGGGGGTGGGGGGAGGGATTGTTAAAGATAAAATGTATTGAAAAACTTTTCAATAAAAAAAACAGTTTTCCATTCACTAAATGATATGCACTTATTAATTCATTTTTCTTACAGGACATATCCAAGATGAATCAGGATAGCACTACAATTACTGGTTACCAAGTTGTTGGGGTTCAGAATGTCCCAAACATAATGAAAATTAAACCCAATTAAAATTAAATATTATTTTCATGTTATAGTGATTAATTGATGGAGTAGTTTATTTTACTATTGACATTTCCCAACACAGTACATAGTTAAGCCATGGGCCAAATAAGACACACTGAAGGAGGACATAGACAAATCATACAATATCTTTCAGCAGATGGGGCAGAGAGTGAAAAACCTAATAAAAATAACACATATGACCAAGCTAAGGCAAGAGTTATCCTGTGGTTGGGCAAAGAGTGTTGGTAAGATGGGAAGATTCTGAACAATGTTTTTGAAACAATCCTAAATTATAAACTTCAAGCTATAGCTTAATTCTTTCCATAAGAAACATGTAAAAAAAACCCACTCTATTTCAACTATAACAAGGATGATTCAAAGCCAAACGAGAAAAATAGTTCTACAATGCCAACAATAAAATAGTAGTTTTAACTTTGCATAAACTGTTACCCTTTAATACCTGTAGCCTTGCAGGAAAACTTTGTTTTGTCATCACATGGTCGTATAGTTCCATTACAACTCTTTTCATCACTGCCATCTTCACAGTCCTTTTCTCCATCACAGTGCCAAAGCTCAGGAATGCAGTTTCCATCTGGGTAGCATTGAAATTCTTTCCCACTGCATCTCCCAAAAGAAGCTATCTCTAACATAAAAAATATATATGATAATACAGAATCAGTTAAGAAATTTTCCCCCCAATATGCTTCAATTCCTACTTGGACACAGTCAAGGAAGTGATATTCAGTATTGTATTCTTTTTGTAAAGAACCACATTTTGATCATATAGAAAAGAAAAATGATACTGTTCTAACATTGAACCATATTTTTACCATATGGACTCAATTACACATTAATATACGAGGATGTAAGTGCTGCTATTTATCTTTCTACAAAATAGATCATGAAAATTGTCACTTTCATCTTAAGCAACTTTCCAATAATTGACTTTCCCCCATTAATTACATATATGTCTATTCAATTCAATCATGTGAGCAGAGCCAGTATATATTTCTCCATTATAATGGATAAGTTTATTTTATATACTGTTCATAGTTTTGCACCAGTATGAATTTCACTGCAGAAATATAATTGGAACTATAGTGGTGATATCCATTTCAACCATTTGAGCTATCATATTATAATTTTTTCTTTGGCCAAAGAGACATTCACAGAATGAGAACATTTTTATGCGATAAGTGTAGAAGAATGGGTTTTTTTTTTTCCAATGACAAAATTACAGATAATGAATGACAGAATTTCAGCCTATGGAAAAGAAAGGGAAAAAAAGAATAAAATAACTTTCATGATAAAAGCAGCAAGAAAAGACCAAAGATATATTGATATATCTTGATCTAACACTAAATTGTAAATGTGTTACAATTCAATTTCCATTCTCACAGCTTGCAAAAAAGATTTTAAAAATTCTGAAGTGGACTTGGAATTTGACAGTCATAAATGTGAAAAATGGTTGTAAACATACATTCTCATTGCAAACTGAAATTGTGTCCATGAAAGCAGATCCAACCATTGTGGCAAAAACCAAAGAACCAGTGATTAGACCAGTTCTTTGGAATCTTTCTAGACAAGAAAATAGGAGATCACACATATCATCTGTCACTAATAAATGTAGAACTTAAGTAATATCTTTTGAGGAATTTGCATTCAGTAAAATTTGGAGGACCATACCTCCAATCCTGACATAATCCAAAGCTCCAAATATTATTCATTTGTCTCTTTTATACATGTGGTACTTTTCCATTTAAAATGAAAGACAGGATGTAAATATTTCTCTTCTAGGTATCTAATGTTACAGTGCATGTTGAATTGTATGAAAGTATTTATTGAAACATAATTTTTAGAGTTGTAAAACTGAGTTCCAAAATATGGTACCATATGTATGGTAGTTTAACATCATGTAAAAATATAATCTGTGGATAAATACCAATGATGGTTGTTTTGATAATATTTAAACAGACATTCAATTGATATTAAAAGTATACTATGAGAGAAAGCTACAAGGGAAAAAATGTATTATATTTTAAACCTATCTGGAATTTTCTCCTACAGAAAACACCGTAGGAAAAATATCTCTGGCTCTAAACCACAAGAATAGAAAAAGTGGTTTCATTCAAATTAAAGGTTTTTCATTTTTGAAAAATTTCAGCTATTGAAAATGACTACAGATACATATTATTCTCAATGAAACTGAAACTACTGAATTAGGATTGCGTTGCATTGTGTAGCGGCTATTTACATTTCTGAACTGAAGCAGCAAAATAATTACTGAAATCTGTTTATGCTTACTAGAGTGTAAATTGAACTGAAAATAATAGGACTCACTGTACTTCCAAGCAAGAATGCACAAAATTGCATTTTTATTTTTTCTAAAGCAATGGATTATTGGAAATTACACAATGGGTTTGGAAATCTATATTTCTGTTTGAGTGAGCATAGGAAAGAATAACTGTCAGAAAACAATCAAAACAAAAACAAATTGGTGTAGTAGTGTAGAAGAACCTGCTGGTTTGAAAAAAGAACTGAATCCCCTTAGAACAAAGAATCCAGTAAAAATCACCGGAAGTGGGTGGAGGGGAGTTAGTAAACAGCTTGGAATAGGGCCAACTTTTGCATTAATCCTGTCCCATTTTCCTTCTTGGAATGTGACCCTTAATAAACCATATGCAGCCTATCCCACAACTCTCAGAGCAGGCATATCCCCAAAAATGCTTAAGGGGAGAACAGCAATGCATACCAGCTCAAGCAGAAGAAAACAATGTGCACCCACCCTGATTAGACCTTCTCTCTCTCCCTCCCTCGTTCTCTCTCTTTCTTCTTCTTCTCTCTCTCTCTTTCCCCTCTCTTTCTATCTCTGTCCAAGAGAAAGGGAGAGGGAGAGAGAGAATGAAAGAGGGAGAGAGAAAAAGAGAAAGAGAAACAGAATTAGTCTACAGGGAGAACATGTTGATCTGTAACACAGAAGAATATATATATATATATATGTTTAAGTATTTGTCAAGGTTTTTTGAATGGAGCTTGCTAATTAACTCTTTCATTCCTGTTTTGGCCCGGCTCAGGGCTTATCCACAGGAACTAGTCAACTTATGACAGCTCATTATTTGTGCAAATTATTCAAATTGCTAATAAAGAATTTGGGAGGCTAAGATGATCATTTCGAACTATTTATGTTCTCATCAGTTAGTCATACCCTTTATCTGAGATTCGAACCCGGGCTGATTATATATATCAGGCAGTGTTTTAACCTCCTGAGCCACGGGTTCCTTCTCTCTTATATTAGCTGGAAGGCAAGGCAAATGTATGTTTAAGTATTTGTCAAGGTTTTTTGAATGGAGCTTGCTAATTAACTCTTTCATTCCTGTTTTGGCCCGGCTCAGGGCTTATCCACAGGAACTAGTCAACTTATGACAGCTCATTATTTGTGCAAATTATTCAAATTGCTAATAAAGAATTTGGGAGGCTAAGATGATCATTTCGAACTATTTATGTTCTCATCAGTTAGTCATACCCTTTATCTGAGATTCGAACCCGGGCTGATTATATATATCAGGCAGTGTTTTAACCTCCTGAGCCACGGGTTCCTTCTCTCTTATATTAGCTGGAAGGCAAGGCAAATGTATGTTTAAGTATTTGTCAAGGTTTTTTGAATGGAGCTTGCTAATTAACTCTTTCATTCCTGTTTTGGCCCGGCTCAGGGCTTATCCACAGGAACTAGTCAACTTATGACAGCTCATTATTTGTGCAAATTATTCAAATTGCTAATAAAGAATTTGGGAGGCTAAGATGATCATTTCGAACTATTTATGTTCTCATCAGTTAGTCATACCCTTTATCTGAGATTCGAACCCGGGCTGATTATATATATCAGGCAGTGTTTTAACCTCCTGAGCCACGGGTTCCTTCTCTCTTATATTAGCTGGAAGGCAAGGCAAATGTATGTTTAAGTATTTGTCAAGGTTTTTTGAATGGACCTTGCTAATTAACTCTTTCATTCCTGTTTTGGCCCGGCTCAGGGCTTATTCACAGGAACTAGTCAACTTATGACAGCTCATTATTTGTGCAAATTATACTATATATATATATATATATATATATATATATATATATATATATATATATATATATATATATATATATATATATATATATATATATATATATATATATATATATATATATTCTCAGATAAAGGGTATGACTGACTGATGAGAACAAAATAAGTTCGAAATGGCCATATCAGCCTCCCTAATTCTTTATTAGCAATTTGAATAATTTACACAAATAATGAACTGTCATAAGTTGTGACTATAGCCTATGAATAGCCTTGGGATAGGCTGAAACAGGAAAGAAGATTTAACTAGCAAGGTATTCAAAAGACTTGATAAATACTTAACACATATATCTCCCTTGCTTCCTAGCTAATAAAGAGAGAAAGAGCCTGTTGCCTAGGGGTTAAAACAACTGCCTAATATATAATTAGCCCAGGTTTGAATCTCAGATAAAGGGTATGACTGACTGATGAGAACAAAATAAGTTCGAAATGGCCATATCAGCCTCCCTAATTCTTTATTAGCAATTTGAATAATTTACATATATGTGTGTGTGTATGTGTGTGTGTAAGTATTACTTAAAACATTTTGCAGTTCCTTTCAATGTAAGCAATTCAAAAAAAAATAACAAAAGTGGCTAAGCATCAAATAGTACTGACAATAAGAAAAAGAGGAAGAGATTCCTGTGTTCTTTTCAGAGGTTGCACTTATTCCTATGAATCACAGGTATATTCTTTTTCACTGAAAGTGTTGTAAAGTGTTAAGCAGGACAAAATGCTCATTTATCAGATTTCAGAGTCCTGAGACCATTGCTGAAATATATCTGATAAAAGTATGATAAAAAACCCCCAAAGTTTCACTATTTTTTCATAATTCAAATTCTCCTTGAACAAATTATACCAAATAAGGAATCTGTAGCAAATACTAGTTAGGATCATCATCAGTACAGAGACTGCTATATAAAATATGCAGTATATTGTTTTATAGATTGATAACTCTTTCTACTACCCTAGACTATTCTTGAATATGCACATTCCATCCAAACAAATTGAAGGAAACTATATTTAACATATTGTAGCAGAATTTTTAACATAATATTCTTTTCCTCTTCTTCTCATTTAATAATAGTTCAAACTACAAACAACATATTTGAAACTCTGTACTGTTATATTGTTTTAGTTAACTAAAGCAAAGTCATATTAAAAATCAGGACTGGTTCAAATGATTTTTGTGCATCCCCCCCATCATCATGCATAGTACAGAAATATTTTCCCTCTCCCAGACAGTAAAATACAATATTTAATTTTAACCCCCCCCAAAAAAATCCCTATCATGCTTCCCTTTTATCACTACCAAAAAAAGCTGCATTTAGTGAATTGTTCACTCACTTTATATTAGAAATTATTTTTATTATGACCAAATTATAGCTTAAAATATATTCTCAGATGTGTTTTATATATGTATCTCATACACACACAGAGCCCCAGACCCAGACACCCAGACATCCAGACATCCACACACACAAAGATAGATATTCCTATCTTCATTTGACAAAGGTAAGCATTGTACTGGAAGTTGATAGGCATTTTACTAGAAGTTGGGAGAGGAATATAAAACACTGACCTTTGGTGCAATTTGGTTTAGTTTCATCACTGAAGTCTCCACAGTCATTGTCTCCATCACAAGCCCAGTGACCTGGAATGCACCGGCCAGTAGAGCACCTGAACTGGTTGTCAAAACATGAATGAAGACAGTCCAGTTCATCACTCCCATCACCACAGTCATTATCTGCAAAAATGCATGAGTATTTTATTCATGCCCAATTTATTACTGTATTCAATAACTAAGCAGTAACAGTAGAGTCACCTTTTTATTTCCTTCAGTTTTGTAAAGCCTAGAATAGAGTTAATATATAAAGTTAGAATAGAGTTACTCCAGCAAAATAAGATTTGTATGATGGTGAAGGTACAGAGAGTATGTAGATTTTAAATGGAATTGTAACAATAAGCTCTGATTTACCAAAATGAACAATTTTTAAAGTTTTTTTTAATTGTGAAAAGGAAACAAATAAGAAAGATACTTTGCTGACCTCTGTATATTACTCAGATTATAAGCAAAATTGGCTTCTGCTCCAAAGCAACTAGAATAACATTAAAACCAGAAGCTAGGCTTTGCCTAATGGCAGATCACAATGGCAGACTACAATGACTTAGAGACAGGGTAATTAATATTTATTTATTTAGCATATTTATAAAGCCAGCTATCTCACTAAAAGTGACTCTGGGTGGTATACAAGAATCAAATAAAAGCACAGGTACATTAAAAACCCAATCATTATAAAAATCATGATTTAGAAGAGAAATATTATAAAATATTAAAATATACAAATCACACAGAAAGATCAAAACATCAACCACAATGGAGTCATCTCAGAATATTTCCACTTCCCTGGGACCTCCAGGCCTGATAACATAACCAGCTCTTAAAATAATAGCCAGAATAAAGCTGACCTTGGGGTAGGAAGGGAGGATGTTCCATAGAGCAGGTCCCATGGTAAGTAGTCCCACCTCCTGGGACCACTAAACATAAATGCCTGGCAGATGGTTTCTGTAACTTGCTTTATCTGCCAGATTGAATGGGACAGGCTGATGTAGTTGGGGAGAGGCAGTCTCTCTAGTAAGCTGGTCCCAATGCCAGAAAGAGCTTTAAAGATTAAAACCAGGACCTTGAACTGAGCCCAAAATTTCCATTGCTAAGCAAGACTGTTTTCATGAATTTTGCCACTCTTTATGACCTTTCTTGCCATTTTTATTCTTGTTAAGTAAATCACTGCACTTGTTAAGTTAGTAACATGGTGGTTAAGTGAATCTGGCTTCCCCATTGAATTTGCTTGTCAGTAGGTCACAGAAAGTGAAGAAGAACTAAAGAGCCTCTTGTTGCGGGTGAAGAAGGAGAGTGCAAAAGTTGGCTTGAAACTTAACATTAAGAAAACCAAGATCATGGCATCCGGCCCTCTCAATTCCTGGAAAATAGATGGGGAAGAAATGGAGGTAGTGACAGATTTTATTTTCCTGGGCTCCAAGATCACTGCAGATGGGGACTGTAGCCAAGAAATTAAAAGACGCTTGCTTCTGGGGAGGAAAGCCATGGCAAATCTAGACAGCACACTAAAAAGCAGAGACATCACCCTGTCAACAAAAGTGCGTATAGTCAAGGCTATGGTCTTCCCAGTTGCAATGTATGGCAGTGAAAGTTGGACCATAAAAAAGGCTGAGCGCCAAAGAATTGAGGCCTTTGAACTGTGGTGCTGGAGAAGACTCCTGCGAGTCCCTTGGACTGCAAGGCGATCAAACCGGTCAGTCCTAGAGGAGATCAACCCTGACTGCTCTTTAGAAGGCCAGATCCTGAAGCTAAAACTCAAATACTTTGGCCACCTAATGAGAAGGAAGGACTCACTGGAGAAGAGCCTAATGCTGGGAAAGATTGAGGGCAATAGAAGAAGGGGACGACAGAGAATGAGGTGGCTGGATGGAGTCACTGAAGCAGTAGGCGTGAGCTTAAATGGACTCCAGAAGATGGTAGAGGACAGGAAGGCCTGGAGGAAAGTTGTCCATAGGGTTGCGATGGGTCGGACATGACTTCGCAGCTAACAACAACAGGTCACAAAAGGTGATCACATGATCCTGGGACACTGCAACTGTCATAAATGCATGCCAGTTGCCAAGCATCTGAATTTTGATTATATGACTATGGGGATGCTGCAACAATCGTGTGATATATTGTTTTATTTTACTTTGTGGTTTAGGGCATTCAATTAATATATTTTAAGCTGTGGGATAGTAATGAGTGTGTGTGTAACTATAATAGATCAATCAAGCTCCACCATCAATTTCTTTTTGGAATAAGTATAGAAGCATATAGAAATAAGTGAAGTAAGTGATATTAGAAATAAGTAAAACAGATAGAGATAGATAGATAGATATAGATAGATAGATAGATAAAGAGATATAGACATAGATATAGATAGATTTGCAAATAGCATATACAATATCACAAATATTTAATTAACAGGAGACATAATGGTTTAAATAGTATTCTGTCACTTTCCATCTTCAAGTAGGTCAGAAATCAATAATATAATCCTATGCATCATACTTACATGATTAATTGGTAAATTCTTTAGTACATATTTATCTTCAGAACATTAGGTCACTTTTATAAGATTTAATGAAATCAATTTTTGTCACTCCTAGTGTATAATTAGTGGATTGGATGCTAACATGGAACCTATTACATGAAACTTAACAGGTAACATATAACATGAAAGCTAATTCCTACCACCATTACATAAAACTTTCAGCCTTAGCCACTTCAGGGTTGGCTATGATACAGGGAAGCTGACTAAGATTCCTGAAAGTTAGACAGAAACATTTGTGATCAGAGTTGAGTTGATTCTTACCTGTATCACAATGCCACTTGTTACTAATACATCTTCCATTATTACATATAAAATGAATCAGTGGGTCACAGGTTGGGAATTCTAGAGAAGAGAAGAGAAGAGAAGAGAAGAGAAGAGAAGAGAAGAGAAGAGAAGAGAAGAGAAGAGAAGAGAAGAGAAGAGAAGAGAAGAGAAGAGAAGAAGAGAAGAGAAGAGAAGAGAAGAGAAGAGATTAATATATTTACTACAATATAAAGGCATCTATTATTTCATAAATTTTCAAAACAACTGTTATTACATTGCTAGCTGTGTCATCTAGATATTATGTTATCTGAAACAAAAAAGGTGTTTGTATGAATATAATATAATGTGTATATGAATATAACATAAGATAGTCCTCAGTTTATGACTTAAGCTGACTTTGTAATAATGCCGCTTGGGGGTGTGAAAGCCCTAATAAGCAGGCATATACATAGAATGAAGGCTATTGCTAAGTTTGTAAAGCCGCCCTGAGTCTTCGGAGAAGGGCGGGATATAAATGGAATTAAAATAAAAAATAAATAAAATAAAAAATAACTGGAATTGAAAACGTGGTCATAAGTCAGAATCAGAATAGAGCTGAAAGGGACCTTTGAGATCTTCTAGTCCAATGCCCTGCTTAAGCAGGACACCCTATACTATTTCAGACAAGCGACTGTCCAGTCTCTCCTTAAAAACCTCCAGTAATGAAGCACCCACAACTTCTGATAGCAAAGAGGTGCCACTGGTTAGTTGTCCTCATTGTTAGGAAGTTTTTCCTTAATTCCAGATTGCTTCTCTCCTTAATTAGTTTCCTTCCATTGTTTCTTGTCCTGCCCTCTGGTGCTTTGGAAAATAAGTTGATTGTCTCCTTTCTGTGGCAAACTCTCAAATACTGGAATACTGCTATCATGTTCCCCCTAGTCCTGATTTTGATTCTATGCCACTGTTTATACAACCAAGGATTGTACTAGCTTTTTTGGCTGCTGCTGCACACTTCTGGATCATATTTAAGTGATCATCCACTAGGACTCCAAGGTCCGTCTCAGTTACTATTTTTGAGCCAGGTTTTGCCTACTCTTGTACTTGTGCCTTCTGTTTTTCCTACTTATGTATCAAACCTTGCTTTTCTCCACATTAAATTTAATGTTGTTGGATAGGGTCCACTGTACAAGTCTGTCAAGATCATTAGGGTCATAAGTCTAGGCACCCACATGCTAGAAGAGATTTTAAAACTTTTTTTTGCAATGGTTGTTAAATAAATGGGACAGTTGTTAAGCAAATATAGTGGTTGTAAGTGCAAATCCATTTATTTGCATGGTTGTTTTTTGTTAGAAGCTGACAAAAAACATTGCAAATTACAGTCACATGACTACAGAATGCAGTAATTGGTCAGAAATCATGGGGGGATGGTCTGATTATTTACAATGGATGGGGGGTCTTTATGGGTTGTTAAGCTCCCATTCCATGCATTTGTAAATGCAAATAGTCATTAACTCAGTAGTCATAACTCAAGGATTAGCTCTATATTAAAAGAAAATAAGTACAGTATTTTGCTAAAGCATTAAGCACAAATGTTTTTGATTACACAAATTCCTAAACTGTAACTTTAAAGAAATTTCAGATATTTCTGATAGGAATAGCCTTTCATAGCATACTAAAGGTATACGAAGCCTAAAACATGAAAACATCACAGGAATTGTAACTCCTTCACAGCCTGTAGTGATTTGGTGCCCCTATGGGACAATGGTGTAATTCTCAAGGAATGTTTTATAGCTATCACCACAATAATAGTTTGATGTTTATGCTAAACATCTGTGATCTTATGCACTAAAAAAAAATTAAATATAGCATTAAGAACGAAAGAACAGAAATAGCATCATAATAAAGAAGTCTTGTCACTACTGTCATGTCATGATGCTTTTATATTAAGTTCAGAATGAAAGTAGAAGCAAGAAAGATTAACAAAGTCACTGGGGGGGAGGCTTTACTGTGGTGCTGTTTTTGCCATGGGAATACTGACAATTATTTTATGGGTAATAAATGATCAACAATGACCTAGAACCCTGCCTCATCCTAAAAGTATTCTAGCAATGAAGGGACAGGAATTGCTTAGAGTTCCTGAATATTGATTGGCACCAAGCATGTGAGGAAAACATAATTTTGTGAACGTGAGAAACAGTGGTAGCAGTATGGTTGTGCAAAGTTCAGATTTAACTGATTTGGAATTAGCAGAGCATCCTTGTAACAGTTGACATAAATGTTGAAAGAAATTGTGTGGATTCAACTGGTTCACAATCTTGGGAAATTACATACTTAAAAGAATCCTGATTACTGTTACCTGCGTGCAATAGTCATGCACTGTTCAAATCCAGTCTCATCTTTGGGATTGGGATTTCTGCACCATGCTAACTAGTTACAAACAGTTTTTAAATTATGTAACAATCAAACATTTCTCTATATCTTTTTATACACTGAGAAGTAATGATTAAAAAAAACAATGGCAATTTAATGGAAAGTTAGGAAGTCTCTGTGAAATGAAATGGAAATGAAGCGAGCTAAGCACAAAGACCCCTGGAGTGGCACATGTGTGTGTGAAAAAATATGTGTCATTATGCTACTATACAAACTACACCTCTTACTGTATGTGCATGTGTTACATCACAACACATACTCTATCACTTTGGCATCACTATAATTAGGAACAGTCACTTATAGGTATGCATCATAATGTCCTGAGGTCCCAAGGGGCCAGCAGATATTTCCTTTGGTGTATGTCAAGATCACCTTCCATTCTGAATTTTTACCAATTCTTTTAGTTAATAAAAATAAAACCATATGTACTTGCTAGCTTCCATCATATCTTTTATATTCAAGACTATCTCTGAGCCTCATATAAGGGCTACAAATATTCTTAGAAAATAAAAGGGTGAGTAGCTTTTTCTTTCTTTTTCTTTTAATTCCATTTATATCTCGCCCTTCTCCGAAGACTCAGGGCAGCTTACAAGCTTAGCAGCTTAGCCCATTCCCTAGACAAAGATAAGATAGGGAAGCTAAAGCCTTTGGGAAGTGAGGGTTAGAGTGAGGTATGGTATAATCTCTCTGCTTTATGACTGGTTACCTATCGTGCTAGTGGCCTTTTGGTAAATGCCCAAGGGTGACATGCTGTCAACATTCCAGATATGTCCACAAAACCAAAAATGGTGCTTAGCCCAGCCTAAGAACATTTTATAATGTATATTTGGCTCAAAATAAGATTACTATGGCAAATATGGTATTTTTAGGAAAAAAGACAATAGAAAACAGAATATGCTTGGATTTTCTGCATTAATTTAGCTATAATTGGGGGGAAAAACAGTAAACAATATCCAGTGTCAGTTATTAAAACTGCTTAAAGGTCATGTTCTGCAGAAAAAAAACTATTAATTTTCAAATACATTTATGGTGGACTGATTTAATGCATGAACTATTTATGTAATCAAAAATTTACTATATTTTGAAATGTCATAAATGTTGAGCTTAGGTACCAAAGATTTTCAAAAATATACTTTTAGAACTAAAATGCATTTGGCAAAATTCCAATTTTCAAAGACAGTGGTTCATTGTTTAGAAATATACAACTGTCTCCTATTTCTCTCTTTTTCTCTCTTCTCTCCCTCTCTCAGACTGGTCAAGTTTCAATAAACACAAAGCTCTGAAAACTTATATAAATATCCACTAATTCAGAAATTAATCTTAATTGGACAATTTTGCTCACTAGCTTCTGTAAGCTCTTTATCTACACTATATTCTTGGAAAGTCCAATTTTATAATATTCTCATATCTTTGTCTTCTATATCTCTTCTATGTCTATTTATTTTTTTATTTTTTTTTACTTTTATATATTTACTTCTATTTTTCTGTAATCTCAATTACTTTATTTCACTATTGTCATTCTTTATAGAACCAAACTCCTTTTTCTACAAATTTAAATCTGTCTTTTACTTTGTGTTTTTTTTTCTATTTCTTTACTTTTTTGTGTGCCTTTTCTGCTTGTTTATTCCTGACTAGGCTTCTTAACTCTTCTCCTCCGCTTCCAAATCTTTGCTCTCTCTAAAGTAAACAGCTCACAAATTTTTTTCCTCACACCAGCTCTGAGGAAGGAAATAAATACCTTTTCCCCCCCTCTCTCTCTTCTACTTTTCTCAGATGCTGCCCTTTCTGGTTGCCTTTTTCTCTCCAGGCTTATCTTCTAGTATGTCTCTTCACTTTGACCTCTAGTTTGACTATATTTATTCAGCCTCTTCCTCCATGAGGCCTAGGACTAAAGAACTCCCAGGCAGCCATCCTGTGTTCCCTCCTCCTCCTCCTCCTTGCCTCTTCCTAACATGGCTGTTTGCTTAAGCTTGGTACTTTGCTTTGGAATTTGCTTGTCTGTCATTTATTATTTTGTATTTAATTAAACTGTTTCTAAGGGATCTTTGATCCTCTCTGAGCTTGGTTGTTTTCTTTTATTACCCAAACTAGATCTCATCAGTGCTAGTGTTATAAGGACCCCTCATTATAGTAGGCCACAAAAAGCAATATTATCACTTTTGACATTTTTCATTTAAAAAGGTATTTTAAGAGGTATCACTTATTCATGGATAGCATTTAAATTTTTGTGTTCTTTTAATAAAACAGGGCTAATTTGATAATAATGTATGTGGTAATGGTAGTGGTTCCCAAAGACAGCCAGAATGTGAAAAAAAAAGGTAGAGAATGTGGCATCATGAGCATTAATGGCATATCTGCTTTGCAAGCTGCACTGGCTGCTGCTTTGCTTCTGGGTGCAAATCAAGGTGCCGATTGTTACCTATAAATCTATACATTGCATAGTCTCACTTTACTTGAGTTTCTCCAAATTCCAATAGCATCTGTCTGGCCAATTTGACCCTGCAAGTTTGGGCTATTTTGGGTTCCTTTGATTAAACCATATTATCTATCGGGTGCCCAGAAACGTGTTTTGTTTGTAGCAGTGACTGACTTACGGAATGAGGTTCCCTCCGAGAACTGGATGACTGCTGTTATTTAGAAGACAGCTTTCACCCAGGCCTTTGGCAAGGTACAGTGGCTTACCATTGTATATCTTTACTGTTTTATTGATGTTATTGTAATTTCCAGGGCTTTTTTTCTCATAGAATGCTCAGAACGGAGTTCCGGCACCTTTTTTGGATGGAACTTTGTAGGGTAGGCAAGGTGGTTTGTATGACATGTGTGAGTTCCGGCACCTTTTTCTTTTACAAAAAAAGCACTGGTAATTTCTATGATTGCTCTTAGCCACCCAGACATGTTAAGACCTGGGTGACAGAGAAGTGTAATAAAATTAAATGTGTTACATACTGTGTGTGTGTGTGTGTGTGTGTGTGTGTGCGCATGCATGTATGCATATGTATATGTAAAATTGTATGTATATTTGTATGATTGCTGTTATCCACCCAGAGATGTTATGACTTGGGTGGCAAACAAGTCTAATAAAATTAAATGTATGTGTTGTGTGTGTGTGTCTGTGTATGTATATGCATATTTGTATGTATACTTATATGTATGTGTATATGTAACCACAATCCCCAACCCTAACCCCCACTCCCCCCCAGGGAAACCAAAATGGTGATGTATGGTAGAACAATCAACACTTATTCAGAAACAGTCATGTCATCTTCTTCTGCAACATCTTCATACAATATCTCTCCCAAACCCTGAATTCCATAACTTCTTGTGACTTCATTTCCTGTAGAATCATTGGCCCCAATCTCTCACATCCAGCAACAGCAGTCTCCTTAAATGAGTACTTCTTGTTGATATAGTCAGCTCGTAGTGCATTGGCAACACAGCTTTCAGTGATTTTATACCATGAATTCTTCACCCAAGTCATGACTTCTGGCAGGGTAGGCTTTACCAAGTTTCCATGCTCATTTCTCTCCATTCTGTGTTCATTGTAGTCATTGATTTCTGTGTGCAAATGGTCCTTGAATGGCTTGTTTATTGCAATATTGCTATTCTGGAGATAAGCAGTCATTCCTGCAGGAATCATTATTTGATCTATTCCTCTCTCTCTCCAAGAAACTTCATCATGTCTTTTGTGTGGTGAGTGCTGGCTGAATCCCAGACTAGCAGACCTCTTTGGCCACCTCTCAAAACAAGTAGTAGCATTAAATTGACCCACTTCCTTATAACAGCTTGTGTGCACCAGGCTTTTTCAGTTTCAAGAACATAAATGCCTGAAACACGTTCAATCTTGTCTTTCTTGCCCTTAGTGATGATTAGAGGTGAGGCTTTCTTTCCATCCAGACGAATTGCCAAAACACAGATAATATGTGTCCTTTTGTAACCAGTGGGGGGAATGTAGATTGACAAGGCACCCCTCTGATCAATTGTTGTTTGAGATCCTTGGCCCATAAACACTGCAGTTTCATCCATGGCAATCATGTTGGAAAGTTGGTATATTGAAAAGGTGATGCCATGAACAAAGGACTTGAATGCAAGTGCAAATTTAATAAGTTCAGCATCCTACAGCTTGAGCAGTGATGCCAATCTTCTTAGAGAAGTTAATATCACTGAAGGAAGCCATCCAGCCAGTGTTGTATTGCTTTGAATTTTTCTGGGGATATTTCTAACTGTGGTGCCAGTGCAAGGGCAAATGTTTGAATATCAGCCCTGAGCACAACCAAAGCTTTATTTCTCCTGTTAGCAAACTAGTCACAGCTGTTGTGTTCCAGTTCAAGAAATAATGGCTGCCTACCTGATCCACACTTTTGCTTCTTGGCATTTCCCTCATCTACCTGTTGACTGAGGTTATTGTACTCTGCTTGCCATTTTCAGACCATATGTACATCCAACTTGTTCTCTGTGCAGAAAGCCATAAGACTCTTGCCCTGAGACTTCTCCACAATTACTTTCTTGAACTCGTTGAGAGACAGCGGTCAATCTGGACATTCGGGGAAAGCTCTCCAGAAACCAACAGGAGAAAGGCTAGCTTAACTCCAGTATCCCAAGCTACAAGCAGCCAAAGCCCAAAAGCACTACTTTAAGCTGACTGTAAACAACATGATTGGAACTGGGTAAGAACATTGATTTTTTTTTCTCTTCTACTTGATAATTGATTTCCTGAAAAAAAAAACAAGAAGCAAAAACCCTGCGAAAGTGAGAAGGAGGGGGGAATTAAACTTTTTATGGGGGACAGAAATATATTGAAATGAAATGAATATAAGACCCAAACATGGAGAAGTTTGAAATTGGTGGTATTTGTTAAGATTTTCTTTTTAAATAATGAAAACAGAAGAAAGCAATTGTTTATTTTGAAAACTGAAAAATGAACTGGTGCTGACATCTAGTTTTGGATGAAAATATAAAAAAGTAGTTGCTCCAATATAGAAACTGGCAAAGCCCAGGAAAAGATAACTTGGTTTGGTGACCTTCATTGTCTTAATAACAGAGAACAGCTGTGACAAAAAACCAAAAAAAACCCCAAACACTATTTTGGGCTATCTACAAAGCAAGAATTATAAACTTTAGGGGGAAAAACTGACCTTTCTGGATTATAAATACTACTCAATTATGACTCTAAAGCTGTTCGCAGAGAAAGGAAAATCCTGATTTTTGGCTATCATGGAAAATCAGAGATCTGTAGAAAGACTACATCAAGAAAAAACAAATACGTTCCAGGAGGAGATGTATGCTATGTTGCAACTAATTCAAACAATATTGATCTCAAACTATGAGGAAATTAAAAATAACTTTGAAAATATAAATGAATACATCTCCAATTTAACTTTACAAAAAAAACTCTCAAAAATAAAAATAGAGAGCAAGCAGATAAAACAGGCAACTGAATATAAACCAGAGGAAAGAGATTTAAAGATGGAAGCTAACAATAGAAGGAAATATGACTTAACCCAGGTGGAAAAAAACTTGCAGGAAATATTGGATATGGAAAGATAACTTATATTCTAAGATCACAAAATTAGTCTGAGGAGAAGAAAAAAGATTCAACAAAATGGATTACAGAGCTGTCAGGAAAACTATGAGAACTTGACAGACAAAAAATGATAAGAGAAATTAAGAGAGAAAGAAAGGAAAATATTTTCAATGAATACAAAGGGGCAAAACCTTCCCATAAAAACATCTTACTTGATTTGCCTTTTGTACTTACAACAACATCTACAAGACTATGGGAAGACTCTGATTCAGTGAAGCATATTGATCAGGAAAGATGTTTGGCAAAAAAAAAGGCTAAAGTGAGAATTAAGAAATTAGATGATGGGATTTATCAGAGGGAATATTTAAAAATTAAACATCTGTTTGAATATGGTTAAAGAAATAGAAAGATTTTGGATATAGATGAATTTTAGTTCAAGAAGGATGAGCTCCTCAAATAACATAGTATTTTTCTTTCTTTTTTTTTGTCATGAGAAATATAAAAATGTTCGGATGGTTGATATAAAGAAAATGTCTTAGATAGTTAAGTGTAACTGATCTTGAGAAAACTTTAATGGATAAAATGTTTTGAATAGATCTAAAAGATTAGATAATTGGATTTATTAAATGGAACATTTAAAGATTAAGCATACTTTTGAATATGGTTAAAAACAGAGAAAATTTCTGGATATAAATGTACATTAGCCTAAGAGGAGCATATATTTTAAGTAGTATACTATCTTCTTACTTCTTTTTCTTTTCTTCTCTTTTTTTGGGTGTTTTTTTTAAGACATGAGAAAGGTAAAACTGTTGGGATGGCCTGTCTGAGGAAAAAGAGTTAAATACTTAAGTGTAATTAACTGAGAAAATTGGATTGTTTTTAAATTTTGCCTTGTAAACTGCCCTGAGTCCTTTGGGAATAGGGCTGTATATAAACCAAATAAATAAATAAATAAATAAATAAATAAATAAATAAATAAATAAATAAATAAATAAATCTCAACTGGGAAGAATGTTTTGAACATTGCGGGGAAAACAAAATCAAACAAGAATTTTGTAAACAGGATCTATGACGAGGGATGAGCAGTTAGAAAAGAAGCTTTATACTGATGTGGTTATTTGCAGAAATAAGAAAAATGTCTATATTTAATTGTTATTTATCAAAATAATAAAAATTGTATTAATGCAAGGTTGGCAAAAGAGAATATTATTGGAAGAAGAGAAAATCAAGCAAAGCTACTATGTAGACTATAGAATTATAGAAACTAATTGTTATTGTTTTTTAAATATAAAACTAGATAACATGCTGTTTACCAAATATTAAGGTGATTATGTTAAAAAATCAATAAATATTTTTTTTTAAAAAGTTGATTTCATTGAGGGTTAGGGTTAGGCATTGTGGTTACCATGGGGGGGAGTGGGGATTAGGTTTGGGGTTAGGCAGATTGGATTGGGCTAGGAATAGGCATGAGAGGTCTGGCTATGGACTCACATGTATCAGATGGGGGGATCTGCCAAGCCTCATGGAAAAGGCATTGGTGGACACAATGCGCAATCCAGCATCTGCCGCAAGCAGTTGCTCACCAAGTGGGATGGCATGATAGCCCTGGCTACTAAGGGAGCCTAAGGCAAGGTACGGTACAATAAGCAGGATACATGGGTCAGAAGGGGGATCTGCCAAGCCTCATGGCAGCAGCATTAGCAGGTTTAGTTTAGTTTATTATTAGTTTATTATATTTGTATACCGCCCTTCTCAAAAGTTAAAAGAGAATTAAATACAAAGCCTGAGCTAAAACAATAAATAATAGTATAAAAAACCGCAATAAAAACCGCAACACATCCCCCATCAGGCCAGGCCGGCTTGTTCAAATAAATAGGTGCGACACACGATGTGGCATCCTGCCACGAGCGGCCGAAACTGGCCGCTTGCCAAGTGGGGGAGACCTGGCTACCAGTTTGGGAGCCTGAGGCAAAGTACAGTAAGCGGGACCTGTGGGTCAGATCCCCCATGCCCCACCAGCTTCACCTTATGGCAGCAGCAGTGGCAGCTCCCCCCCTTTTCTCACCTCATGTCTACGGTAGCAACCAGATGGAATCGGCAGCTGGCCAGCTGCGCAGGCTCTTAAGTGGGGCTTACTTTTGGGTAGGGCTTATATTAGGGCTACCCCTAATATTTTGGGGGTAGGTCGTATTTTTGGGGAAACGTGTGTGTGTGTGCATATGTGTGTATGCATGTATATGTATATGTACATATGTAAAGAGAAAATGTTTAGCCTTTAAGAGAAGGAGCCTCAAAAAGCATGACACATCAGAATAATTACATGATTTTCAAAATATATAAAGAGCATGTAATTTAATTGCCACTTTTCACAAGTTTTGATGCAATGTAGCTGATAAAAGCCAGAATATCAACTTAAAAAGGATAAAAGACCATTTAACAGTGGTTTTAATCCTTTTAATCTTGCTGTTTTTCTCCTTCAATTAGAGGTGTAGATAGTTTTTATGGCCACAGTAGCATTCTTTTTCATTTTTATGGCATGTGAACACTATATGTTAAGATATATTCAACTCAGGGACTTTATACTACCTTATTAAGCTGAGATTTTTTTATTTTTTTGAGGATAGAAGACAAATGTGAACTGAAGGGGACTTAATTTAGATTGTCATTAATAAAAGACAATCATTTTCCCATAACAAAGCTAGAAACCTGAGTTCAGAATTTCTGCTGATCTTATAAATCCCAAGAAATGAACCACACTAGCTTTTCTACCATAAGAGCTAAACCAATTAGTCATGCCTCCTCTATCAGCACTATGTGTGTAAGAGACCAGATGAGGTGGGACAAAGGAACAACTGAAAAGAGTGTAGACTCGCATGTCAAAAGAGTAATCATAACAGCTGAATAAATATGAGGTTTCACTGCAGCAGAGTGGCCACACATATAATTTATGAAACAGCTTAATTTTGAGGTCATAGAGTTAAGGAAGATGGGTTACTTTCTGCATCTATTTTCTCTCCTAGTAAAGTCAGTGCAACTGAGCTTGCTAAGGAGGGAAGATTAACAGACCCCCATCTCTGGCTAATAACTATAAAATGGTCAGATTGCAAAACCCAGAGTAGTCGAGTTTTCATGCCAAGGGCAGTTATAGTCACAAAAATGTATAGAAGCATATTGATTTTCCAGCAAGATCTACATGCAGTACAAATTTATATAGATATTCAGTAGAAAAATCATAACATAATATCATAATTCCTTAGCTTTACAAGCACAAACTCTTTCTAGGATTTGGCAGCAATAGAAGTTTCCAGATTTGGCTTCTATACATCCCTAGCCAGTTTATTTAGTATTATTATTTTATTTGGCTTTATTTTACAAACTATGCCATTTATTGGCAGTGATCTCAGTGTTTTTCAAATATTTTCCTTTTCTTGCATTCTTCTCTTCCTGTTTGCAGCTGTGACTTTATATTCTCGTCAAATATTCTTTTTAACAATAGGAGACACATTTTCATTGTGTTTCTGAAATGTTTCTATGCTTCTACATTCATTTTATGACACTTATCTCTTCTTCATTAATTCCCAAACACCACCTTTATCATTTGCTAAAAGTGAATTATTTCTGATAATTCCTGCTCCCCACTGCCTTATTGTATATTTTATTTTATTTTATTTGTTATTTTGCTAAGTTAAGCAATGGAAGACAGACATTATCATTTTGATTGCTCTTTTTTAAAAAAAAAAAAAAAAAGTTTAGTCCCAGGAAGAGAGAAACAAAAAGTTTTCTGAACTGTTTCTTCTCAGTAATATCAAGATTGCATTTTAATCTATTTTGAATAAAACCCTTTTATATCTCAAGTGTTTGATTTATGTATTTTGTATTTGATATGCCCAAGAAACAAACAAACAAATAATATTGAATCAGAGAAAAGAAAAGACAGGTAGTATTTCTTTAATGAAAGAATTTATATAACCTAGTTATCTGATAATCTGTTGCGTAAATAATGGGAGCATGTTACTCATTCCTAGAGGAGTTTAATATGTAAAACAACAGAAGAGCTAGGCAATAAATGGCTTGTCAGGAGTACTATCAAATTACAAATCAATTTCTTATATGAAACAAATACTGTATTCTATTTATAAAGTCTGTGGTTCAACTTACCACAAGTTGCTGTTTCATCTGAATGATCACCACAATCATCCTCTTGATCACACAACCATGAATGTGGAATGCAGCGTCCATTCCCACAGGAAAACTGATCTATTTGACATGGTCTTGCTTGAATGATAAATTGATATTGAAATTATAGAATTGAGATCAAATAAAATCATCTTGAGTCATTCATATTTCCTATATGTATTTGCCATGTACTGTATGTTTTGTTGCAATTTTATATGCTAGAAGCTTTTTAAATGCCACGTCAAATATATATATTTCATATACTGAATAAGAACAATTGTAAATTTTTTAGAAGATTTATTAAAATGTCAACATTAAAATGTCATTTCAATCTAATCTCTTCCTCTTCCTTTCTTCCTCTTTCTCTATATGGAAAGCCAATCTGGTGTAGGGGTCATTTTCTCTCAAACCTAGGAAGGAGGCAATGGCAAACCACATTTAAAAAATGTATTTTTAACAGGGAAAAATGCAGTGCCCTTCACTTGCGTAAAAAAAACCTCACAGGGATGAGTACAGGATGAAAGGAACTACACTGGACAACAATACATGTTAAAAAAAATCTTGTTGTCTTGGTGGAGCACAAGCTGAATTATGAGGCAACTATGCATATAACTGCGGGGAAAAACAAATGCAGTTTTGTACTGAATGAACAGAAATATGTTGTTAAGACTAAGACACATAATGTTCCTCTCTGTTGCTGTTACTCATGCAGTGCCTAGTATATTGCATCCACTTCTCAATATCATAATTTAGGAAGGACATTGATAAATTGGAACTGGTATAGTGGAGAGCAATCAAGAGGATAAAGAAGGGAAAGTGTATAAACAGCTTCAGATGTATGTAGCCTACGGGAAAAAAAGACTGCAGAGAGATATGAAGATTGCCTTCAAGAATATGAATAGCCGGAACAGAATTGTTCAGAGTTGTTCCAGAATGCAAGACAAGAAACAAGGGATTTCATTTCTGATGGTAAATCATGAAGCTTTTTATAACAGTTGAAATTATTCAATAATGGAAGAATCTGCCTCAGAAGAAAAAGGAATCTACTTCACTGAAAATATTTAAAGAAAGGGATATGGCTAGCTGGTGGAGCACTAGAGTAGTGGGTTGTACTAGCTACATTCCAAGATCCAACTTTACAATTTATGATTGTATGCTAATTAGAAGGAACTAAATAAACTTAATTAACAAGCCTGATTCTCTTATTTCTTAAATAAAAAGCAAGGGGAAGTTTAAGATTAGGTCCTAATTATTTAGTCTTAATAAGCTTGGGAATCCATTTTTTTTAACAAAAAAATATATCTTCTCATCAGCAATGAAGATGCTAAATGGTGGTAAGAAAGGAATTCAGGAAATAGTGAGAGTAACTGCCTGAGAGCAAATATAATAAAAAATTTGAATAGACATCATCAGAGTTCTTCATTTTCATAAGGAAATTATTTATTTATTTAGCATATGCCATACAATGTTAGCAAAATCTATAAATGCTAGATACAAGGCAGTCCGAAATTGCTACTTTGTTCTGTTTATCACTTGCACACCTGTCCTCGGTGCACCATAGGGGGCAAAATAGCTTATACCGGCTGACTAAGGGCACTCAGATTGCTGGTTCTTCTGGGCTCCTCTTCCAGTTTCACTTCGCCTTGTGTTCGCCCGGCCAGGTCCAATGCCGGGTTCTGCTCTCTGCACACATGAACACAGCTAGTTTTTTTCCCATCAAAGTGGTACCCATTTAACTACTTGCAATATTGCATGCTTTCAAACTGCTGGATAGGCAGGAGCTGGGAAGCAAGAGGCAGGAGTTCACCCCATCTTGCAGAGCCGCACCGCTGGAGTGCAGACCATTTCTGGCCAGCAGTTCTAAGCCACAGTGCCATGGTGCCCCCTCAGAAGGACACAATGAGCAGTGCCGTAACATTGGCACTGATTAGAAAGTACTCTCAGGTTTCTCTGAGCAGGGCTCACTCAGCAAGATCTCCTGGTTTTACACAGTTTAATTTAGCTCTGAGTAAGGACTTGGCAGATGTGTCATAGTCACAGTTCAGCTAGATAAGAATCTTTATTGCAACAAAAATGAAGCCAAGTGAAACAATTCAGTTCTCCATTCCATTTTCCTTCTTTTTTAAAATAATGACAACAACAGTAAAAATAATAAAATGGCTTTGAATCAGTTTTGACTAGTGGAAATTACATGGACTAGTCCCTGCAGTTTTCTTGGCAAGGTTTTTCAGAAATGGTTTTGCCAATGCCTCCTTAAAAGGGCTGAGAGTGACTGGCCTAAAGTCACTCAGCTAGCTGGATACCTAAAGAAGGATGAGAACTCACATTCTTCCAGTTTCTAGCCTGACACCTTAACCAAACTGGCTTTCTCTTAAAATTACAGTTTGTTAAATCCATAGCTTTTTCTTCCCATGCTTCCCATGAAGCCAACCAATTATTGAATGTTTCCATAACTACCATCTCTAGTCTGTGCATGTTATTCTGCACAGCTGCCAAGATTGAAATGTGTTATACAGAGAGAAAATGGCTAATAATTATTAGGTCTTTTCAATACCAACATTTTACATGGCAATTAATCTATGACCTGACTTACAGGACTATCTCTCAACATATCTGCTAAATGTCAAACTTCAGAAGGAGGGAGTGAGGTGGGGAGAGAAACATATGAGTTTGTCCATATGGACAGTTGAAATTACTTAGTAAAGTAGAGCCAATTAACAAGATTAAGTAAAACACCACCTAATTAGAAACAAATTCATTTTATTTAAAATTGATGGCAACTAGTAATGGCTTGGCTTACTTCAGACCAAAATTTTAGATATGAACATACTCAAAAGAGGTTTAAGATCAAACATAATCACAAGGAAATGTGCTTGATTTGTTTTATTGTTTCCTTTTACCTGCACAAGTCTCATTTGATTCATCTTCATTGTTACCACAATCATTTGCTCCATCACAAAGCCATCTCTTAGGGATGCACCGGTTATTACGGCATTTAAATTGATTGTCAGGACAACTATGATTAACTGGAATACATAATAATACCTTTTATATCCAGTAATAATTACATTCCACTGTAAATATGCCTTATAATAAATTGCATACACTGAAAAAAGAAACAACAAATGTTTAGCATTTTCATTTTTTTCTTAATCTTAGATCAAACTATGAAACTAGGAGTAAAAAAATCCCTTATGCATAAAAGTAATCAATAAAATCACATAATATTCCAAAACTGACAAAATATTAGGCATCACAATCAACATTTAAATGCAAGGTTGAAATTGTTGAGAAAGAAGATTGAATACTTGAGTGTTAAAGTGTTTGCAGATTTTTTTCCCCCCATGGGGTAGGGAAAACAGGGTTCTGAAAATGTGTGTCGATCTTCTGGAAAAGACTGATATAGGTTTTAAACATTGCACTATAGAACTGCACTATCTCTTCTCATTATACATTTTTTTAAAAGTTGGAAAAATTTAAAACTTCATGAACACAAAGATACTGCAGACTGTTGCTGTCATGTGTTACCTAAGTAATTGCCATTTCTGAAACCTTTGAAAAAGATTGGAAGAAATTCAAGGACTATTTGAAGAAATATTGTTGTATCAACTAGTTTGAAATGGACTTGTAAGTGTTTATAGGTTGTAGTTTTAGAGTTTAATGTTTAGTATTAAGGATAATATGAAACAATGATTGTTAAATGATAAGAAATTAAATATAGATAGATATTAAATATGATTTTAAATTATGAAATAGAAATTGCTAATGATGATTTACGAAGAAACGCACATAGGGGGGACTCGAGGAAGTCACCTGAAAATGATTAGAAAGATTAGGAATAACAGAAGTTAAGTATTCTTTTTGTATTTTTGTTGATTGTATTGTTTATGTTATGTCTTGTTTTTATATGCATTTTTTTGTTTAAATATATGTTTACATAAAAGCAATAAAAAAATAAAAAAGAAAAGAAAAACACTATACTATTGTTTGTATTGTGATTTCCTTTGGCTTACTTTGACACGTTATAAATCTGTAAAAAAATATCCTTTTCCAAACCTATGTCTGTTTTTCAGAATCCTTAAAATATTACCAAGAAGCATTGAAACATTAAGCAATTTTCTGTAAGTAATTCTGTCTTCAAAATATTGAAACTGATTCATTGGTCAGCAGAGTTTGTATCTGGCCCAACAACAAAACAAGGTCAGGGGGCCTTAGATCAAAGCAAACACATTAGATTTTTAAATCATTAGCATTATTCATGTTCTGAAGCCGTGCTCTTCCAGTAGAATATAATGCTAATGCATGTCTATGTAGCCCAATAATTACATGATTTATTTTCATGTTTAATTTTCATTCCCTTTAGATATTTACATTTTTTTGAATACATTATATCTAAACTCTCATAACAACAGCTTAAACAAATAGAAACTATATACCATATTATTCAGATACATACAACAAATCTCTGAATGCTCATCAGAGCCATCCAGGCAATCATCATCACCATCACATTGCCAGCCATCTTGGATGCAGCGCTTGTTCCTGCACTGAAAGTCACCCACTTTGCATAACTTAGGCAATACTTCTTCAGAATTAACTAAAGGGACAAAGATACAAATAAGAAACATTATTGTTAATGGAAAGCTATTTTTTTAGCAATGAAGATTTTTAAATATTTCAATTCTTAGTAAATATTCCATATTCAAAATAGTTCTATTTGATGCTCCCTGTAGGCACACATAGCTGAGTTATTTAACTGTTTTCAGTGCTATCTTTTTGTTTTGTTTTTATTTGTTTATTTACAGGTAGTCAACTTACAACCATTCATTTAGTGACCATTCAAAGTTATGGCACTGAAAAAAGTGACTTATGACCATTTTTCACACTTATGACCATTGCAGCATCTAGATGGTCATGCGATTTACATTTGGATGTTTGTCTATTGACTCACATTTATGATGGTTGCAACCTTCTGACAAATTCAATGGGGAAGCCTGATTCACTTAACAAATGTGGCAAGAAAAGTCATAAAATGGGGCAAAACTCAACAAATTTTTCACTTAGCAACATAAATTTTGGGCTCAATTGTGGTCATAGGTTGAGGACTACCTGTACCTGGTAACATTTTCCTATCAGGTTAAGCTTTTGTCAAACTATTGTTATTTTCTTGAAGAGTTACACAGAATTACTTGAAAACATGCTTCAGGACTCTTAAAAGCACTATCAGATTTGTTAATTTATGCTCTTTCTCTTGGCACTGAGACAAGGATATTAGTGATATTATATACCCACACCCAGTGGTGGGATTCACATATGTGAACAACTGGTTCTCTGTGGGGATGCCGCTTCTGGAAGTCTGGGCCTGGGCAACAAAACATTAGCTACCGGTTCTGCCAAAGTGGTACAAACTGGTTGAATCCCAACACTGCCCACAACAGTGGGAGCTCCAGTGTGGGTGTTGTGTAGCCAGTTCTTTGCAGGCAATAAGCGAGATGGAAGGTTGCAAACAGGAAACATGCTTTATTGGAGTCAAGCAGAACAGAACTGAAACAGTGGCTGCTGCACAGCTACTTATACAATTGGCCACTAGGCAGCGGCTAATAGGTTTAAAGGAAACCATTCCCGCCCCAAATCTACCAATGATCGTCTGGCTTAGTCAGTGACCGTTACACAGACACACCATTGAGCAATCCTTAAGCAGCATTTAAACAGACACGTGAATCAGTACAAGTAAAAACCTCAATACATTACAGTGGGTATATGTGATTGGTGATTGTGGACATTGTATTAGACCTCTACTTGCTTTGTTTTGTTTGATTTTAATGGAACATTCTTTTTTGTTGGCAGTGTTGATGGTCACCAGGAGATTTTTTTTAGATAGATAGCAACCATATAAGTTGGATCAATCAATCTACTATTCAAGAACTTGGGAAACATTTATTAATATTATAATTACTTGTGCACTGAAGATATATATATATATATATATATATATATATATATATATATATATATATATATATATATATATATATATATATATATATATATATATATATTGTATATACAGTATATATTCCTCAAATCAAAAATAAATATTTTGACTAAATCATGTATCTATTGTTTCATCTTCAATTTATTTTGATTTTAAAGTAGCTTGTGGGGAAACATCTTTAAATTTGTTTCATGTTAGCAAACATATCTGAATTTGCATTACTAAAATATCAAAGGCAATACTTTTTCCTTTAAATGTGTTACAGTTTAAGTTATTTTACGTACATTACAAAATTTTGTGGTCTTAGATACATATTGATTCATCCAATAACTAACACATATGATAAAAGTAAAGATGCTCTCAAGTTGAGATCTTCTGGTAAGTACACAGAAACATCGCTGAAGTTTTGTGGGCAATAATATAACCTTGGTTTATTTATTTATTTATTTATTTATTTATTTATTTATTTATTTATTTATTTATGTATTTATTTATTTATTCGGTTTATATACCGCCCTATTCCCAAAGGACTCAGGGCGGTTTACAAGGCAAAATTTAAAAACAATCCAATATAAAATTAAAATAAATTAAAATAAATTAAATTAAGTCTAGCCACAAAAATTAAATCACAATTTAAAAACATTAAACCCCTCAGTCCAGACCAGATAGCTCAAAGATCCAGGTTTTTAGGTCCCGGTGAAATGAACGAAGGTCGGGGGCAGTCCGTAGTTCCGTTGGCAGTTGATTCCATAGGGCAGGCGCACCCACAGAGAATGCCCTCCCCCTGTGGATTGCCCGTCGGCAATCCTTGACCGGCGGTACCCTGAGGAGGCCCTCCCTGTGGGAGCGCACAGGACGATGGGTAATTGACGCTGGCAGCAGGTGCTGCCTTAGATAATCCGGGCCCATGCCATTTAGGGCTTTATAGGTCATCAGCAGCACCTTGAATCTCACCCGGAGGGCAACCGGAAGCCAATGCAGCTCGCGGAGAAGAGGTGTTACATGGGAGTATCGGGAGACTCCCATTACAACTCGCGCGGCTGCATTCTGCACCAGTTGAAGCCTCCGAGTGGTCCTCAGGGGCAGCCCCATTAAGAGAGCATTGCAGTAGTCTAGCCGGGAGGTCACGAGCGCATGGGTGACTGTGCGTAGGGCATCTCGGTCCAGATAGGGATTATCATTACTTTCTACTGGGATTTTTGGAAATGCTTATGTTAAGATTTCCCAGGTTCTTGGGAAGAATGTGATGTATATGAAGGCCAACACCAGCTAAAGAACTGTCAGCTGTGACTTCACATACTCATGTATAATGATTTGATAGTATTGGATGGGACAACTAGGTCCATTTGTGTTTAACTGTATAGATCAGTTGAACATAAAACCAAAAAGGCTAAAATTGTAGGTATGTTTATTATTTATTTTACATATGCACAAATTTCATAGAATTTTTAAGATATTGGGAAGATTGTATCACAAATAAATTCCCTTTTTACACCCCTATATAATCCCTTAAATTGGGATAGAATCAATGAGACTGGATGGAGCTGAGCGTTTACCAGCCAGATGCCCATAAGATTGTATCCAAAGTGAAGAGGAAAAAAACACTTCAACTAGCTACTTAAAAATATATAGGAAGGAAATCCTTAAGAAACTTTTAAAAATTATATCTAAAAGCTATTTTTGTATCTCATTGAGTCTAGCTAATGATGGCTGAAAAACTTCCCACACAAAGAGGAGTTAACAAGAATCAATGAAATAATAAGGAATGTGTCAACATTTAGACCTTATTATCTTCCTTGGTTCAGAACATACTTACAAGCCAAGAGAGAAGCTGTCTGAATAAGGCCATGCTATTGTGTAAAAATAAGGAAAGGGGAAAGGGAAAGGTTCCTACTGTTTGGAAATGGCTTGCTATTGCTTCCTTCCTAGGGCTGAATGAGATTAACTTGCCCAAAATGACTTTGAGTCTGAGGTAGGAGTAAGAACTCACTATACTCCATTTTCTAGCCTGATCCCTTCACAATTAATCTTGTTTAAGTAAGTCCAGTAAAGTAGAGCAGAGCAGAGCAGAGCAGAGCAGAGCAGAGCAGAGCAGAGCAGAGCAGAGTAAATGAAAACAATGCAGCTTTTCGCTTTTTTAGGTCAAATAATCTAATTTAAATTGGGGCAATTTAATCTTCATTTCATATTACAGTATGTATCTAGAAAGTGGGGTTCATCCATCACAGTTTTATTTCTTCTGTTGTGTCTTTCTGTATTTGCCCTGAAGTATGAGGACTTTGGGGACTTTCCCAGATTAAGTACTATTACTTAATGGGAAGGTAGAGGCAGTGTCCAGGATGTTTTTGCACAACTCTGGCTGGTAAACCAGTTGCATCTCTACTTCAGTCCATTTTTCCTGGAGGTGAGAAGGATTGTGGGTAATGTTATAAGAAGAGTAAGCCTTCCACTATTCTTTTTTAAAAGATTCTTTGAAAAAAAATACACATGTAACTAAGCAATTGTTATAAGTAACTAAGTAATTGTCATTCTGAATTTCTATTAAATTTCTCAGAAGGTTTTCCCTTAAATCATGTAAATTTCTGAGAGAATGAAAGCCACCTAATACAAAATGATGGGCTTTTTATCTGCTTGATGTTTGTGAATCCTGACCTTTTTATATTTTATATTTATTACTCTGACTATCTTTCCTACAGGAGAAATACAAAATTTTCTCATGAAGATCATACACATGCAGGTTGTACTGTTTTCCTCCAAATGCTGATTATCAGCACAAGCGCACATTCTGCCTCCAGGTATCGCTAAACACAGGGTACTGCAGCCTCCATTATTAACACGGCATGCGTTGTCACCTGGAATTAGAAAAGAAAAAAACAACAACCTCAAATAAAAATATCGCAAGCAACATGATGAAAAGGAGGATACAAAAACATCAGAGACATACTGTTTGGATCAATGCACTTTCCTACAGTCTTATATTTTACACTTGTAATCCACAGGGAAACACTCTATGAACAAAACCTAATTATTTTATTTGCACCCCAACCTTCTTTGTCCATTATCAGAAAGAATATCACATTTTGTATAAAAGCATTTCTTTTTTAAAACAGACATACAAATCTAACTAAATTTTGTTATTAGGACTAACAGGACAGCTCAAGAGGATTGGTTTATATTTCATGGAGATTTCAATGGAATGACTAATATAATGATTAAGCAAGAATATCAAATTCTCAGTCTCACAATACACCCCCCCCCTCTGCCTGCTGAGACATTTCCAAAGATGAATTATGCAAGGGCACCATCACCATCATAAGTGAATGAATGAATGAATGAATGAATGAATGAATGAATGAATAAATAAATGTGTCAAGGAAAATGGAATACACTGCTGCTTCATTTACATTTGTGGTTCACTTTTTATCAATTTAAGTATGAAAGAATATTTGAAAAATGAATGGGGAACAATTGACTTCTTAAATACCGGTATGTAGCAAAATATGGAAAATGCAATCTATTATTGCCTGCCTTTGTTGAGAGTACACAGAATGTACACAGAAATGCCATGAACATCTTTAAAAAAAATAAAAAAAATATGTACTATATGTTGCTAGTGTTTTCATTAAATTCTACCTGAAACTATTTTGGAGATTAAAATTGACGTTTCTGTTCTGTTCTTAGAACATCTAAGGAACTGTGAAGAACAATCTTTCATACATCTAAATCACAACATTCAGGCCAAATCCAATAATGTTTTTCTCTTTTGTCCCCCGAGGAAGAACATTTCAAGAGCACCAGTGAAATTTCAGAAGCATGTCTAGTATTTGTTTGACAGAATAGCTAAGCCTGACTGAAAGTCTTTCTCATTGTTTTGGAACTTGCCCAATTAATTCTGCAAACCAAATGTTAGAGATATATTTACAAGCTCCATAATACTGTTTAGCGTAACTATTTAGCTATTCAGCACTGTGTCGATAAGGCTTAATTTAGATTGTTCCATTCACCATTGACTGTTAGTGTGAAGCACAACTGCTAGGTATATCCATATTGATTCAAATTTATTACTTAGCCTTAGAATCAATATGACTATCAGAAGCTTCATAATAGTTTTTTAGGCAACATTGATTACATTTTCATATTTATTTATGTATCACTACTAATTCCTATTCCAGAGACACAAGTACATGTATGTATACTTGCTTATATTCATCCCTTGTTAATTTTGCCTTACCTTTGTATCTACCGGTATTTTTCTGGAATCCTAATAATTTCTCCCATGTTCTATCTAAACTTAAATTCTATGTTCCATGTATGAGGGACCTGTATCTTATTCATTATTTACAAAACCAACAATATTGCTGGGTTTGGACTGGTTTGTTTTGACACTTAGAAAAGATGCCCTCCAATCTGTTAGTGCTATGCTTGGTTGTAGACCTTCTCTCTCACACACATTCACATACAAAAAAATAAGCTTCCTGGAGATTGCAGGAAAAGATGGAAATAAATGAAGTCAATCATCCTGCTAATTGGGGACCAAAGGTATTGTGTAAAAATACTTCATGACTGCAACCAACTAAATTCCAGTCTATTTTTAAAAGAATTGCAGATAGTCAATCAACTCTCCAGGTCTTACAGTCTACCCAGACCTTTGTTCAATTATTCATATTATTCAGACTACTGATGCTCTATTATTTAGAAAAGCTTTGTATACAATAGATCTGGGAATGTACTGTATATTTATAGTGTTAATAATTGTATGCAATTGAGACAATTTTTGTAAGGAAGAGAAGTAGTGTTTCATATAAAATTCTCAGTATTGGGAAAACATGTATTGCAGTTGACCCTTATGAAAACAAAGGTTAATTTACTATCTAATAATTTTAGGTTTTTTTGCTAGGAAATGACATTATATCAACAGGAATAGTAGTAAATAATTTCTACTCCTTAACACCAAACATCATTCATTACATTTTATATGTTGGTTTAATGGTTCTTGATTGCTAAAACTTGGAATCATTATATTAGGGATCATAGAAATACTGCGGCCATACTGCTTCCTACTAAGACGCAATTTTAGTTATACACTGAAAAGCTTCTTTTTGTAATGGCCTAACATATTTAAAATTGTTTCTTTGCTTCTAATGGTGGACCCTTCAACATAGGAACATTGACCAAAAAAAATGACATTTGAGATCTGCATTTATTTATCTATATTTCACATGACTTTGGAAGCCTTAAGGTATAAAAACAGTTTTAAAAAGCCAACATAATACTTAAAAGATAGCATAATTTAGGGAGAACAACACCACCTCATTATTCTAGATAGACAACAAAATCTCCATCCTCCAATTCCCTAATTCATGTCCTGGCAAAAAGATAAATGAGAGGTCTATTATTGCTTATTTAGAGTTTTTTTAAAAAATAAATAAATGTTCAAGACTAATGAGAATAAAATCTAAAATAGGAAGGAAAACATGTACTTTAATAAGGACAGTACTTAAAGTAGCAGGTTATGTAACCTGTTGCTCAAGATGAAGTCATGCTAATCAATTTCTTTGTTAATCTCAGGTGACAAAACAAGGGCATTCATGCTCTTTATTACTACATCTGCTACTTAGTTCAAATTGCATTTCTTGTGACTGTTTAGGGCAGAACATGTTATATACATTTTAAATCCAAATCAATACTCAGATTCTTCAGCCACATAACTACTACAAGTCTTGAAGGATATGCACATGTAGAGATCATTAATTAAAGTATAAATAGATTTTTACAAGCAGTTTTTTTAAAGTAACATAGAACTATAACTGCCCATTAATTCCCATAATGATGCCTTGTGATTGAGTGGACATTATACATGTTACTAATGGCCACACTAAAAATAATCTGAACTGTGAGGTCTTAAAAACTCTTTAGATAGTACAGAAGAAACAACTTAGTATTTTAAGTCTTTGACTCATTCTCAATATATACTTTATATCAATATTTTATACATTGATGAATAATGTATTAACGAATCAGAGAAAATACAAAAAACATAAAGCCAATGCTGGGGTTTTTTTGGTGGTTGTTTTTTTAAAGCTTTTTTAAATGGTGGGCTGTAGTTAAAGTGACATCTGTAATTATCATATGTGTATCCAGCCCAATAAATATAAAATCAAATAACAATCAGATCTAAAAAGAAATAGGTAAGTTTGGAGAGTAAGTGCAGCAAAGCAGTATTTTTTTCGGTATGTGAAAATCATCCAAACTAACAACTCTCTAACATTCTGACAGCAAGAGATTAAAGAAAGTGTCATACTTTTCTGGAAAGGACATTCCGCTGAATAAGCCTCAGTACGAATACGGTAGCAGATAATATTCAATCTATAATTCCCATTCCAGACTGACTCAGTTCTAATAAAGGAGAATATTTGTAGTTCAGAGTTGAACTATGGCAGGGGTAGGCAACCTCAGCTCTTTTATGACTCATGGACTTCAATTCCCAGAATTCCTGAGTCAGCTGATTCAGGAATTCTGGGAGTTGAAGTCCATGAGTGAAAAAAAAGCCGAGGTTGCCTACCCCTGAACTATGGGGTCCTTGGTGCTCTCTGAGCTTGGTTGTTTTCTTGCAAATGTTTCATTACCCAAACTAGGTAACATTGTTACTGCACTGATGATATTATCTAGTTTAGAGAATGAAACATCTACAAGAAAACAGCCAAGCTCAGACAGCACCAAGGATCGCTGACCCAATTCTATACCTCATGGATATAACATTAGGCCATTTTTAGGATTTTCTTCAGTCTTGCCATCATTTATTTTTTTAACTTTTCTTTTGCAAATTTTCTGTTAGCTACTGAAGATTTTTTTAGACAATTCAAATGTTTTCATGCTCTTTATTGAGAAAAAATATTGAAATTTATTTCTTGTTTGATTTATACCTTGACTTCCTGCTCTGTGAAATAAAATTACTAGCATGATGATCTTCAGCAAACAGTTGGTATCTTATTTTATAATAATAGTAAATAACAATCATAATTAATGGTCCAGTTCTGTAAAATTAGTTTTATGGAATTTATATTGAAAACAATGTAATACATGTTGTTGAGGATTAACTCAAAAGTTCACCCATGCAGAGCAGCTAGAGGTAATTTTCAAAGTAATAGAAGCAGCAGCAAAAGATGTGTAAGATATACCTATTTTATGATTTTAAGAAATGCTTTGTATGCATCACTGCACAAAAGATCAGCAAAATCTTTTTCAAAATTAACCCATGTTTATTTCAGTGATGACAAGTGGTAATTATCTTTCACTAAATATAGCCTACACATCTGCACTGACTTACTACTTAGAATTAATTTCACATCTAATGGATTAGTGTGTTCACAGAAGATTGATGAGAAAGTCTGAAGCAATAGTGAATATTTACTCTTTCTATAACTACAATTATTTAAGTGCTGCATGGGGGAATGCAGAAAATGTTATTTTCAATACCTTGTTGCTTCTGGAGATCATAAATTTGCAACCCAAAGAGAGGGGATCTCTCACTTTTCAGAAGTGTCACATTTCTAGACATCAAATCCAGTTGGAAAATAGAGCCATTCATATAATCTGTCCAGAAAATATAATTTTTATGATGTGATAGTCCAAATGGATGATTCAGTTCTTTTCCACTGTAGACCACCTGCAAATGATTGACATTAAATTGTTTCAGCATTCAGTATATCACTACATGGCTTCACATTTAAGAACATTAAAAACATTTAAGAAAAAATGTGAATGTTTGATTTTTATATGTGTGCAAATATATTTAAAGCTTTCTTTACAGAAAAAAATCTACTCCAATCTCCAAAGCACCAATTGAATATGTCTTCAGATAATAAACCTATTTCCTAATTTTATTTGTTGGATTTTTAAAGGTTGGGGAGGAAGGGAGAATATTCCTCCATTTCACCCTGCTGGGAAAGAATGCAATGGATCTGTCTCTAAGGCTGATACATTCCTCTCAAATATTAAATATTATGATCTCTCTATTCTTTCTATTTATAATTTTCTAATAAAAATCCACATCAACATAGTATCCATATAAACATAGATTACTAAGATTAACAAGTACTGACCAACATTGTTATACCTTACAAAAATGTACTGGAAAACCATTTGTACAAATTCAATGGACTAGTTGACCATAAAGACACAAAACATTGCTATTCCTAATTTCATCCAAGGGTATAAATACCATTCAGAGATTAACTGAAGAATGGAAAAAGATATGCTTTTTTTCTGTACGAAATGAAAGAAAAAGAAACTGCAATATGTAGAAAAGTCATATATTATTTTTTAGACAATTCCCTTACACTAGCCTTCCACATACTGGGGCTTTAGGTGCATTAGATCAAAACTGCCATTGTCTTCCATTACTTTTAGTAAAGATGTTCAATCACTGGTACTCCTATCCACAGTTTAGTGTTTGTGTGTGTGTTTGTATGTGTGTATATATGTATTTGTGTGTATGTGTGCATTTTTCTGGAGAGAGAGAAGGGGGGAGTTCGTTCTATGGCTAACACTACTGTAGACCCTACAAAATAAAAATAGTATATGATGCCTTGAGTAGACTTTGAGATACATGATTACCTAATATAAACCAAATAAATAAATAAATAATTATCCATTATTGATAACCCTAGAAACCAGCTTTAATGATTTGGTAATGATTTGGATTATTAATTCTAGAAGAAGTGGGACACTGATAACAGATGTTGAAGTTGGGTTTGGAGTACAATATAGTGAAATCATTTTTTTCAAAAGTTATTACAACTATCATTCTAACAGATCTCTCTGTATCTAAATTCAATGCATGCATATTGGACAGATAAAATCACGTAACACTGGCAATTATACACAGCTTATCTATGTAATGTACACAATTAAAAATAGAGTAAATACAAAATAAACATCATAAAATATATTTCAGCTGTGTAAAAATAGCACCAACAATTGCATATGAATTGTTAAATTCCAGGCTGAATAAAACTGTAACACCTGTATAATATTATGATTTGGCAAGGAAGATGAGTGCAGATAGAGATTTGGTCCAATATAGAATAAAACTTTACCCACCACATGAAAACAACAAAAAGCATATTTGCAATATAAAAAGCCAAGTGATGTTACATATACCATTTTTTCGATCTAATCTGCCTTTTTATTTTGCAAACTATATGGATAGTAAAAAAATTGGAAAAAAATGCTTATGTAAACTGTCTTATAGTACAGGGGTCCCCAACCCCTGGTCCATAGACCAGTATCAGGCCGTGGCATGCCAGCAACCGGTCTGCACAAACAAGCAAAGCCCCATCCGCGGGACACAGGCATCACACAAAACCACGCCCCCTCTGCTCCACAGAAAAACCTCTCTCCACAGAAGCGGTCCCTGGTGCCCAAAAGGTTGGGGACCTCTGTTATAGTACATGTAACTTTGTGCATACATGTCAACCCTACTGAATAAATCAGACCAGGAGTCAGCATCTGAATCAAAACCTGAAAGTACTTTTACTGAGAACGACTATAATAGCAGAATCTTGCAAGGTTGATTGTGCTGCCCCTCTTCTCCTTCTTATACCCAAATGGATTAGGAAGTTATTTATGTAAACTTCTTCCACACATTGTCTTCTTCTTATGGGTCTAGGTTGTTACTTTTTTTTCATCAGCACTTTAGTAGTGTCTTTTTCAGGACCCTCTTCTTTATACTCTACTGAATGAGTGTATATTCATGTGAGAAATTCCTAAAAATGCTGATATATGATATCATGTACTACTATGGCCAAATATATTAAGATTATTAGTAAGGTCTCGTATTAGATTTAACATGAATTTTTGTGGCTTGATTTCATGTACAGTAGAATAAGGATCAGAAAACATTTCTACCTTCTGAAATAAATAAATAGTCCTTCCTTCCTTCCTTCCTTCCTTCCTTCCTTCCTTCCTTCCTTCCTTCCTTCCTTCCTCCCTTCCTCCCTTCCCTTCCCTTTTCCCAAAAAATAACCCAATAGTTCTTAGACTGGGTACTTCCACAAGATAATCAATAGTCAGCCTTAAAGACAAAATAAACAAATTGGCAAGATAATTCACTAAACAGGGAATCTGTGGGCAAAAAGTATTACATTTTCTTTTACCTTGCGGTCACTTCCATTCAGAAATATTCTTTCAATATGATCATAATAGGCATCACACCAGTATAATATATTATTTTGATAATCCAGAGTTAATCCATTGGGCCACAACATCTTTAATGTCACAAATATTTGACGGTTGTTACCATCCATCCATGCTTTCTCAATTCTTCCCATACTATCATCTATTTCATCTTCTTCCCAATCTGTCCAATACATCCAGCTGTAAAATAACAAATAAAAAAAAAACATTAATTGAACCATTTAACTTTAGTTGTAGAATTGTAATCATAAACAACCTGAATAAAGAGAATAAAGTAATAATAATAGTAATAATATAATAGTAGATTATCAGAGCGATATCTAAAGTACTTCCTCAATATCTGGAAATATTGAATTTATCAGACCTGAACACCCTAATTTTACAAAAAGCCCACCCTGCTTGGAATTGCCCATATTCTTCAGCTTTACGTTAATAATTTTTAGGTCCTTACTGGAACCTAAAATTAAATTTCTACCACTCTTAGATTGTGAATTTAACTGTAGATTACCCACACATATTATTATTATCCCAAATCCCCAAACATCTAGAGTAGCACTTGAACAGCATCAACATTGACAAAATCACCATCAGTCAAATACAAAAGGCAGTTTTGCTTGGAACATCCTGTGATGGTACCTTTACACCAACAAACAACCATATCTGCCTATCTCCTTGGAAAGCACCGGATAGGTGATTAAAAGCACCAAATCCAGTCTACAAAGCTTGGTAATTGGGAAACTTCACCTTTCACTAAGTTGATATTCACACAAAAAAAACCCACACGTTAATTTTAACATTTTTCTACTGGTAATCTAATCATGGCGTCATTTCTAACACACTGGAAATATGACTCAGATCTATTAAAAAAAATTAAAATTAAATGCCATATCCCCACCAACAGGGCAAGCTACAGTATACAAACAAGGGCCAAACCGCACACACTCATTAACAGATGATGTTACGTAGTCAGATAATGAAATGTCTGCAAGCAAACAACTAAGCTCAGAAACCACCAAGGTCTCCCAAAATTAAATTAGGTTGGATATACACTTATAAATTCTTGTAACATCATTTTGTAAGTATGAATAATAATGCAATAGTAAAATATTTTTAAGAGGTACCATGGCTCTACCTATTGGAAATATTGCCTGGGAGATAATCCTTTATTTATTAGATGTTGCACTGAGCCTTTTACAAATTACAACTTCAGATACAGTCAAGGCTCATTTAAGATTCCCTTTAATGAAATTTATATGTCAGCTGTCTAGAACTGAAGTAAATAATCCAATCAATATACTCTTTACTCTCTCCAAAAGTACAATGAATCAATAGACCTTGAAAACATTTATTTGACTTGTTAAAAGGATATCACTTAAAACATTGTCCTAAGCGTTTTGCAGTTTACATCTGTCACATCCCAAACCAGGCTCAAATTATGTGGTAATGATTTAGCACAAGAAATTAATTAAAATATAAACAAAATTCCAATAATTTTCATTTGCAGTATGGAATGATAATTTAGCAGTTACACTTCCTACTGCAAAATAATACAAATGATTCTATAATATGAGTATATTTATAGCCATCTAGTCATATAAAAAGGGCTTCTAGTTTGTTAGACCTGCTTTGATAAAATTTAACACAAATACAATAATGATGGTACAAAACTGTGTAGCAATATGCTTCTATATGCCTAGATTTAGTAATAACTTAAAAACTGATCTAGTTTTACATTTAAGGTATTTGCATCTTTTTTCCTTTTTAAATTTTATTCTAATCACCATTATTGTAACTTTTACACTATTGTGATTATAGTTCAGATTTGGACATGAAACAAATACCAAACAGAATTTGGTATTTTTCCCAAGTGCTGGAATAGTGTGAGGTCAGGGTTGGAAGACAGTGTACCGGGTTTTTCTGCTTCTGCTGCTGCTTTTCTATGAGTGTGTGTGTGTGTGTGTGTGTATATATATATATATATATATATATATATATATATATATATATATATATATATATATATATATATATATAAAGGTAAAGGTTCCCCCGCACATGTGTGCTAGTCGTTTCCGACTCATCTCTGTTTCAAAGCCGAAGAGCCAGCGCTTGTCTGAGGACATCTCCGTGGTCATGTGGCCGGCATGACTAGACGCCAAAGGCGCACGGAACGCTGTTACCTTCCCACCGTAGTGGTCCCTATTTTTCTACTTGCATTTTTACATGCTTTCGAACTGCTAGGTTGGCAGAAGCTGGGACGAGTAACAGGCGCTCACTCTGTTACGCGGCACTCGGGATATATATATTATATATATATATATATATATATATATATATATATATATATATATATATATATATATATATATATATATATATAGTTTTTATATTAGAATTGTGAGCTTCCCAGAATTTTAAGATGGAGCTCATATTTTAAATAAAAAATAAATGGAGGATTTAATTAAAAAAAGGAAAAACAGTGGTGGGTAGCAGAAATAGCAAATGAATTAGGATTCCTAAAATGCAAATTAGAGACCCAGTTTGGTCTAATGATTAAAGCACCAGGCTAGAAGCAAGGAGACCATGAGTTCAGGTCCCACCTTAGCCATGAAAGCCAGCTGGGTATCTTTGGCCAGTTATTCTTTCTCAGCACAACTCACCTCACAGGGTTGTTGATATGGGGAAAATAGGAGAAGGAAGGTGTGCTGGATATGTTCATTTTCTTGAGTTATTTGTAAAAATAATAAAAGCAGGATACAAATAAATAAGACAAAGGTCTAGAAACCAGGATACCATGAGTTCCAGTACTGCCTTGGACACAAGCACAGCTGAATGACATTGGATCAGGCACACTTTCTCATGGCAAACCATTTTTGACAATATTGCCAAGAAAATTGCAGGGAATTTTTCAGACAGTCACCATGAGTAAGCACTGATTTAAAGACCCTAAAAAAATAATAATCTGAATTTGGTCCTTTCCCAAACTTTGAAAGTAAATTTTGAATTGGGATAGATAGATAGATAGATAGATAGATAGATAGATAGATAGATAGATAGATAGATAGATAGATAGATAGATAGATAGATAGATAGATAGATAGATAGATAGATAGGTAGGTAGGTAGGTAGGTAGGTAGGTAGGTAGGTAGGTAGGTAGGTAGATAGGTAGATAGGTAGATAGACAGACAGACAGACTTTATTGTCATTTTTACTGTGGGCACAATGGCATACATTAAAAATGAAAGTTAGTTGCTTGCTCTCAAAGTGTACACCTGCATAACACACATTTAAATATACTATATACAACATATGTATAACCTCCACCCTTACATATAAATAACATATAAACATTAATCATTGTCTAATATCTAACAATAGTACTGGAGAGCTCATGCCTGGAAAGGGAGACACTGAGAAGTGGGTTACAGTTTGCTGGTTTCATGTGAAACACTTGAATTCAAAAGATGGAGCAAAAGATGGATGGATGTTGCACAGGTCATGCATTGGAGGAGGGTCCTAAAGCACTAGTCATGTACTACTGATCTGTAAGAAGCCCTGGATTTTTCTGCAGCAAAACCCAGAAATATAATAGTCTTCAATGTTTAGGAGATGACCAGGCAGAGCTCAGGGGGTGGGGGTGTCAAACACATCATCAGTATGGAATCCCCCTGAAAAAACCTAAGTCCAGCCTCCCCTTGAAGTCCATTGACTCTCATCTGGAGCCAATTTGCCTTGACTGTTACTAGACCAGATTCTTGTTTAGAAGTAGCATGAAAAAAAACTTGTGCTTTTCAATTCAATCTTGGCCCCTGGTTTCTTGCATCCGACATAATGCTTAGTATTGCTTCCATGTTTCACTCAGCTTTTCCAAACAATTTTTTTTTCCGGGGAGGGGGGTACTGTTTGTGTGTGCATACTGTATATGCATAGGCTAATAATCAATGTTATGGGAAGTGATATATTTTATTGCAACTTCATTTTGTCAAACTTGCAATATCTTGGTTTTGGCTATACTGCACAAATGTTAAACTAGACACTGAAAATTCTGAAAGCAAAGGGAAAGCTAGTGTTATAAAATGCATTTATTATGACATGTCATATTTTAATCTTGACGTTATTATTCTGAGTCAATGTTCTGCCATATCCCGAGCTGACTTTTATTTCAACCAAAGCAGAGCAAACACTCTCATTAGCAAAATAACGTAACTTCTCAAGAAATCTATCATTTCATGCTTTTTAAAACTATAATCACACAACTTTGCGTAGGGAAAATAATTATTTGCATGTAGTTATACTAATTGGTTTGCTTGATTTCCCCAAGGAAGATTTTCTTTTCCTAACTTTACCTTGAGAAAATTTATTACAGATTGTCGTAGTATTTTGCTACTCCAAAGCCTCTTGTCCTATCAAGGTAGGGAGAGGAATAGTCAGAAAGCACAGCTGTTTTTGTTTCTTTGCATTTAATTGTTTGCAATATGATAGAGTTATTAATATGAGTTAGTGTTATATTCAGTTAATTGCTTTAATTGAGTGGTACAAGAAAATAAAGTTATTAAGGAAATGGGACAGGGAAGTAACTTTTAAAGGAGGGTGATAGTGGAGTTGATTTTTTAAAAAAGTATACTATGATTTGATTTAGCCTTTTGAAGGGGGTTACAAGTAGTCCTTGAATTATAGCCTATAGGTTAGGACGCTGAACTTGTCGATCGGAAGGTCGGCAGTTTGGCGGGTCGAATCCCGAGTGCCGCGTAGCAGAGTGAGCGCCTGTTACTCGTCCCAGCTTCTGCCCACCTAGCAGTTCTAAAGCACGTAAAAATGCAAGTAGAAAAATAGGGACCACTCCAGTGGGAAGGTAACAGCGTTCCGTGCGCCTTTGGCGTCTAGTCATGCCGGCCACATGACCACGGAGACGTCCTCGGACAAGCGCTGGCTCTTCGGCTATGAAACGGAGATGAGCACCGGCCCCTAGAGTCGGAAACGACTAGCACGCATGTGCGGGGGAACCTTTACCTTTACCTTACAAGTAGTCCTTGAATTATAGCCACTCGTTCAGTGACTGTTTGGAGTTATAGCAGTGCTAAACAAATGGTAATTATGCCTTGTCTCCAAAGTTAGGGCTGTTGAAGTGCCCCGCAGTCTCATGATCAAAAATCAAGCGCTTGGCAGCCTGCTGCACTGATGACAACAGGGGTGTTTCAGCTCCCCTCTCACCTGTCTGCTGCATCTCTCCCCTCAGCAGTGGCGCTGGGTCTCAAATAGAGACCCAAGGCTTTCAGCAGTCTTAGCCAGCCATTGCCCTGAGATCTCTACTTCAGCCTGAGTGCCACTGCCACTGGAGAGTGCTGTCTTAAGCCCTTTTATCAGAACCACCACCTCACGGCTGCTCTGCAATCGTTTTGTTACCAGTCTGCCATGAACCCTGAGAAGGAAGGGAAGCACTTGGGCGGGGAGGGTAGAGTGAAAGTTAAGAAAGTGAAGATGTCTGCTTGAGACAATGTTTCAAGGTCGCTCTGCGATGAGGTCACCCACACTGTTCTCAAATAGCATGCAGAGGCTAGAAGGCGGGCAGGCTGGTAGAATAAACAGACTCTTGGATGGAAAGTTCAGCTAAGGTGGCAGTGCGCAAGGCAGCAAAAGGGCAGAGAGGTGGAGAGATAAGCAGCTGGGAAGAGTTGAAAAAGAGGCAGTGCCTTACATTACCAAGGCACAGTGGTGGGAGAGAGCAAGTTGAAAATGGCCTGGATTGGGATAGTTCCTCACCTAATGAGAAACAGCAATAGGTGGTGGTGGTAGTGATGGTGGTGCAAGGATCGGCATTCCTAAGCAATAAAGTCGCATGATGTTGCACTTTAAGTCTACATCACTTAGTGATGGAAATTCCATTCCCAATTCCTGTTGTAACTTGAGGACTACCTGTACTATAAGCTGGCCTCTCCTAAACCTTTCTCCTGAAAAATACATGGAAACTGAAGTTAAAATGATTTCTTACAAATTATTTTGAGACAATTTAGTTATTTTTTTATTATTATTTATTAAATTTAAGATGCTGCCCACCTCAGAGTTCAAGACAACTCTGTGCAGCTTTTTGCTTTGCTATTAATTAGAAGCAAGATTTTTGTGGCCAAATAAATAACTTAAATGGCCCTTCATAAAGGAACAATTTCAATATACCTGAAATGACTTAACTAACAAAATGCATCCAAAATCTAAGCCCATGACTCCTGTAGGATTGATATTTGACGAAGTTGCTTCAGTGCTGCCATGTTGCCATGGTTAGCGTGGACACATGATCATCACTTCAATGCTTTCTGACTTCCTACAAAGAAAGTCAATGGGGAATCAGGCAGGAAGTTGGAAGCCGTTCCTGCTGCCATTGCTTTTTCATATGTCTGCAGTCATTCTGTTTCTGTTTAGGTATAGAAATATCTATGAAATGATGACACAATGGGTCAGGGTTTGTCCAGTTATAACTACAAATGTAATTCTATTTCATTACACACACACACACACACACACACACACACACACACACACACACACACACAAGCCTGGTGACTGTATAGACAAATGACAAATATTAATGATCTTGGCCAACATTTTGTCAATAACTTGTGAATCTTCCTAGTGCATTTTAAAACAGATAAAATGTTATTTAAGATAGAAAGTTTTCATACCCGTTAACAGGATCCACCACAATTCCTCGAGGGTGAGACATGCCACCTTCCAGAAGAGTTTTGCGGTTCTGAGAAGCTTTCTCTAGCCTGGCAACATTAATTGTTTTCCTGTAACCATCATTTGTCCAAAACAAATTATTTCCAATCCAGTCTATTGCAATGCCTTCTACATTATCAAGATCTGTGTAAACAAAGATGATATATATAATTTTGTGGGCATGTATGGGCATGTGAGTGTATAGAATATTAGGTTCTTCTATGCAAAATGGTAAGCAGATTTTTTTTTTGGTAGAACAAACAGAAATCCAGTATAGCAGATTGCAGGACATTGCAGGATTTAGCCATGTAAATTCATTTACTGGTTTTGCTTTCCTTTTCTGGAAAAAAAATCATTCTGAGTTCTTTGGAAAATAAGTGAATATGTATGCAAAAATACAAAGAGATAGATAGATAGATAGATAGATAGATAGATAGATAGATAGAGCTAATACCTAAATAAAAAGATAAAGCTAATACTTCCTTTATAAAAGCCTAAGCAAATAGTGACCATAATAATTAATCTGAGTATAATCATAATATTCATGATACTGAATATTTAAAGTTATCTGTTATAAGGTATAAATAATTTTGAACTTATTGTATGCAGTCTGAATCAAGGGGCAAATTTTGGAAGCAAGAAATATATGAAAGGGGTTAATGATTTAGCAACAGCAATGCTGAATCTAGAACAATTCCTTACAATGCAATCAAGTTGCACTGCTGACAATTTTCTGGAATGGTATGGATTGCAGTGCAGTAAACTACCTTATGATATATTTTTTTCAACATTTATTTGATTTCTATCCAGTCTTTTCTTTCAGGAGTTTAAGGCAGCATGAAGAATGGTTCAGATACCTTTCTGGCATAGATTATTTAAAGGCAATGGAGAATCTTTAATTATCTCTTAGTAGCTTATCATGATAAAAAATATCCTGGCAATAAAATAATAACAGGGCCTGAACATATTTATTATAAATGAAAAGAATTACATTGATTGTATCTGTTGGGGAATAAACCTGTGTTTAGGTGTGTTTGTGTATATATAGACTATGGAACATTGTGCTAAAGCCGAATTACAAACTGAAACTTCATATTCCTCAATCAATGCACATAACTGCTTTTCTAGTATTCCATCATAGCCAGGGAAATCCTCCTATAGGTTTTAAAGAAGGAAAGAAGTGATGTATTGTAACATTACAGTTAAAAACTAAGAAAATATCTTAGTTGTACTTAGTAAGAGAACATAAATCTTTAAGAAGAACTGCAGAAAGAAGAAGAATGCTTATTCTCCATATGAAATCACAATGAATATTAAGGAATATAGAAGAAAATATCTCGTGACAAAGTTGTTTATTGTGAACTGGGAGTGCAAAGTTCCCCAAAATTTTATTTCTGTATATTACAGGGGAAGGGTGGAAACCACACAGACACAAAAATGCAATAGCTATTCCTGTCCCTGGGTAATTGATAACATATTCACAAATGATTATCACAGGCAATTACTAGGTCACAAAGAGTTTAGAATGACTTACAATTTAGTTTGCAATAAAAGAAACTAAGAAATCAAAGGAAGCTTAAACAAAGCAAAAGTAAAGTAGAACAATAAAACAACAAAGAAACGGGGCTATCAATATAGCAGCCACCTCCAGCGTGAAACTCCCCCATCAGCTCCATAGGCCAGTTTGCCAAGCCAGGTCTTTAGACTCTTATGGAATGATAGGAGATTGGGGGCAGATCTTATCCTGGAGGGCAGGATGTTTCAAAGGGGGGAGAGGTGCTGCAGCAGAGAAGGATCTTCTGGATCTTGACAGCTCTTTGACTGACAGGATCTGCAGTACATCCTCTGCCAAACTGGGTAGGATGGGCTAGATTTAGCGGGACAATTGGTTTATCAGGTAGCCTGGACCTATGCCATTAAGGACTTTAAAAGTCATAACCAGATTGGTAGTCTGTAGTTCACGGAACAGTGATGTAATATGAGCCATCCTAGGGGCTCCAAAGACTGCACTAGCTGCTACACTTTGCACCAATTGAACCTTCCAAATGGATTTCAAAGGTAGCCCCATGTAAAGCACATTGCAGTAGTCCAGATGAAAGATGAGTAGGCTTGTATAACTGAGTGCAGAGTCCTGATCCAGGAAGGATGCATAAATCACCGGTGTGCAAAAGCTCTTCTAGTCATGCTCATTCTTTGTGCAGGATATGTGAGTCCAGGAAAACACTCCAAGCTTGGACTTGGGTTTGAACAGCAAAGTGCAACCCCATCTAGAACCCATCTAGAACCAGAGATGACAAAATCCTAGATTCTAAGGTTCCATGTACCCAAAGCCAATCAGACTTGCCAGGGTCCAGTCAAGGTCCATTGTCCCCCATCCAGGACCTCACAGCCTCCAGACATTGCAAGAGGACAGAGACAACATCACTTGGGTCAACATGTATAGAAATGCAGAGTTTGTTATCATCAGCATATTGATGATATCTCAACCCATGGTGACAGATGAGCTCACCCAGCAGCTTCATGTAGATATCAAATAGGAGACAGTACAGAGCCTTGCAGGATGCTGTTAAGTGAGCAGTCGGGGCCTGGATCTCTCATTCCCTATCAACCTCGATTGATAGGGACAAACCAGCTTAAAATTATGCTGCCCAACTCCAACTCATGAAGCTGGCCCAAAAGTATGCCACGGTCGATGGTACTGAAAGCCGCTGAGAGGTAAAGAAGGGCAAGAATGGTTGCACAAACTGCATCTTTCTCTTGCCAGAGATCATCCATAAGTGTGATGAAGACCCGAATCCAGATTGAAAAGGATCAAAAAAATCTGTTCCATGCAGAACTCTCTGGAGCTGCTAATCAACCACTTTTTTTACAACTTTCACTAAAAAGGGAAAATGGGAAACTGGGTGAAAATTGTCAAGGTAGGTGGGGCCAAGAGATGATTTCTTAAGGAGAGGACAAACCAAAGTCTCCTTGAAAGGTCTCAGGAATATCCCCTGTCACAGTGATGAATTTATCACTGCATGAACTCACCTGCTGGTCACCGTCCTAGAGACCTACACCAGTCAAGAGGGACAAGGCTCTAAAGGTAGTTGTTTTATTGACCATGCAGAGCACCCTCTCCACTTCCTTAGGGGCAACAGGGTCAAATTGATCCCAAATTATTAGGCAAGATGACTCCCTAGGTATTGTTGTGATTCTGTGCCAGCCTTTGATCCCGGCAGTTGGGTCCGGGGAATCAGAGGAGGAGGAGGAGGAGGGACCTGGGGAGCCATCAGAGGAGGAGGAAGACTCTGATGAGCCCCAAGACTTATAAACTGATGAAGAGCCTGGCCTTTATACTTGTGCTCAGGCCGACAACTAGGTGTGATGGGAAGCTGAGTTGGACTCGGAGGACGCACAGTTGGAGGACATTATATATGTTCATAAATGCAGACAGGCCACATGAGTAGGACAGAGGGAGGCAATGGGGCAGCTCCAAGGGAGGAGGAGAAGACATTGAGAAGCCATGCCCTGGGGCTGCGTAACAAAAAATGAATGTGTGGGCAGGGCTGGTTGCTGAAGGCAACTGTTTGCAAAGGACTCCAGTTTCAAGGGATCATGTTTTGTTTGCTTTGCATGTGAACTATTTCCTGTTTGAGTTTTACTTTTGAACAATTCTCCATTGGAAACGTGTTCTGTTGCTTTTGCTTTTGGGACAATTATCAGGTCTGTAACTCAAATAAAAGGGGTTGGTTTTCCAGCCTACTTGTTAAAAGAGGGGGTTGTCTTTGTGAAGCAACAAGGATGTACGTAGGCTGGGACAGAACAGGTACCTCATAAGGACCTGCACCATGCAAAGATTCCAACTGGGAACGAATTCAAGTAATTTTATCCAACAGGAGTTCAACAAATTCTTCTTGGTTCTGGAGATGAATGTCCCAAGCCTCCCTGGCCTAGAAGAGATTGTGCGATTCAGAACAGAGCCAAAGAACAACACTCTGAGGATGCAATAAGAGTGGAGAAGCATTGGTTTTTTTCACCACTTTTATTGCCACTGGAGATGCCTTAATAGTGGCTCTGAGACATGTCCAGTCAGACTCATCCTTCATCTTTCTCCAGTGATGCCCTAGACTTGCTTCAGAACCCTCTGTGAACTATGGGGAACAACAGGGGTGAAGAGTCAAGAGAGGTCGCATAGGCGGGATCCTGTCCATAGTCTTAGCAGTCTTTTGATTCCAGGCTATTACTAAGGCTTCAACAGAAAATCTTCCAAAATATCAAATCCTCTGAGATATCCCCCAGTTCCTCCTGGAATCCAATTAGGTCCATCAGTCTCTGGGGATGAACCACTCAAATGGGTCCAGTCTCCCTGTAGAGGGGAATAGTGTAAGAAAGTCTCAGGGATATTAGGGATATCAAATCTGATGCTACTCAATACTGAATCAGAAATATTCCAATTTTTGTTAAATATTGGTTTTCCTTGCTTTATGATACTTTTGTTATAGTTCCCCGAAAGTTGAGAAATTATTTTAAGATAAATACAATGAAAGGTGTATGAAATGAAACAGAAATATTGAGAAAAAAATATTAGTACTGCACTTTCTCTTCTCAGGCTAAGCTATGAATCTCCAAATTCAACTATAGATGGGGTCAATTGGCTTGAATATGGCAGAAACCTGACATAGCGATGCCAAATTAAGTTGTTTATCTTAAACTAGAGTGGAGCAGTTAACTTTTTGAAAGTGCTAGCTCTTCCTTAAACTCACTTCTTCCTGTCTTTGTCATGTTCCAAAAGCTTCTTTGCCCTGTGCTTCACGGCACTGAACCTGAGCAGATGCTGGTTGTTGATATAACTGACATTCCTGTCCTTCAAATTGCTGGCCCCTGGGTTTTATTTCACAGCTGGGAAAGAAATAGGAATTTTGATGGCATCATGTAGAGCAGACCAGTCAAACTTGCGATGTCATGTGATGTCACACAACGTATTGGGAAGGTTTTGTGATTGCCGGCAATGGGGTGGGCGTGGCTTCTGGATGACGGGTCCGGGGTGCAGGCCGGCAATTTGACACCCCTGATGTTGAGTTTTGAAATTTCTTTTGAAATTGGTGAGGATGATTAGATAATTGATTAACTTTCCTTTGGTTAGTTCCAAGATACCCTTTCAGCTAAGAATATCCTAAAATTATCTCCACTGGTAGTACATGTTAAAAATACAAACTATTTTAAATCTCAGCTACCCAGTAATATATAATCAAAATATTTTGGGCAACAATGATCCTGCAGTCACAAAACCTTAAACTTTCAAAGTTTTAAAATAAATAAACAAACTTAATTTGAAAATGCTTGAGTGAAATTTTCACTTTCCAACATTCTACTGAAATCTCTCCATGCATTACTTACCATCCTTCAGGATTGTTTCACGGCTGGAGCCATCAACTTTTTGACGTCCTATCAAGAAACTGGTAGTGTCCGCAAAGTATATGTAATTGGTTTCAGCATGATAATCCAAAGCTCGAGGATTGACCAAATTTTCTATAGGGATCATATGTTCATCAGCTATTTTGGTGTTTAGATCCATTCCTTGTATGATGCCTGGACGTCCTTTCCCATAAAAGAGGAACAATTCATTCTTTAGTCCTTTATTAAAAAAAAAGGATTAAAAAGTTAAATCACAAATCTCACCTAATATATTTACACTAAATACCAATGCTGCTTTATTTAATGCTAAAACATTTTGGTTTTGGTTTTTTAGTTTGGCATCTACAGTTAACATCTCAGATACTCTGAAGACATCTGAACTCAGAATGATTGGTCAATTAAACCAATTAAATTTATTAAATTTATTAAATGTAATTAAAACAGTCATTTCTGTGACTGGGTTACATCTAATTAATCACTGGTTTTTATACCAATTAATATTTCAAAAGTCCAAAAGAACATTTACAATTGTCAGTGCAAAATGGACTTGTATAAAAATGGATCTATTGATTGCTATTAACACATAATTATACTGTACACTTCAGCAAAGACACAATTTAATTTTCATTTGTAAACTTAAAAACGAAAGCAAAACATCACAAAGTAATAGATTATACTTTTCTATCTGAATATGTATAAATATTACTTATATATTCCATTACTTGCTTCTTAAACATATTCCAACTTTGTAACCTTCAGTAATGAAAATACAAGCACTCAGAGCAACACGTATGCTTTTTTTAAATCTTTGGATTCAGTTAAAATTGTAAGTAAAATTTTGGCTATGATAACTGCATTTTGGTAGTTTTTGTATAGGTTCTTACAAATATCAGGATACAAAGTGCTAAATTTATGACAGGACTTAACTAACATCAAAATGTCGAGAAAAGGAAATTTCTGAAAAAAATATTTGAAGATTATATTTTAATACAAATAATACACAGTGATTGGATGTGGGTCAACATGATTTCTATAACACTCCAAAATGGGTACTACAGTTGGGGAAGGATTGGGTAATACTATCCTGTAGGAAACAAGAATAACAAGAAATAATGAAATATGTCTCTGCTGCTACAAGATCCAGTCCATACCCAAGAGATGATTGGTTTAAATGGTAAAAACATACTGTTGAACACATTCCCCAGTTAATTATTTAGCTAGTGCAAGTGTTGTTGTTGTTGTTGTTGTTGTTGTTGTTGTTGTTGTTGTTGTTATTATTATTATTATTATTATTATTATTATTATTATTATTATTATTATTATTTAATGTAGAGAATTCTACTTTGAACACAAATAATTTCTGGTAAAGTGTTTGACAACATACTTTTGCATGATCTGCCATCACTTCCCAAGACAAAGCCTATCCGGCAGCGACAACTCCTGCTTTTATAGCTGCTGCTGAGCAAACAGATGTGTGAACATCTACCTGGCCTTCCGTGCTGGTCTAGTTCACATGCATGGCTTCTTACTGGAATAGATAAAAAGAATAAGTCAGATCAAACTCCATAAGGCAAAAGATAAACCTGAATGTTACAATATCTTATTCATACTCAATAAGAAGTATTATTATTATTATTTTAAAAATACTTCAGAAGAATGTGAAGTCTATAATGTATATCTTGTAGGACACAGATATAGTTTTGATTTTAAACACAGAAAAAGTCAACACATAAAAATATTATGGTGATAAACCCTGACATTTATCTTCTATTCTTAACTAAGTTTCTTTATTTTTTCCCCCCATGATTGTTTGTATTTAATGAGATCCTACTTTCTGGTTAACAACTGAATAACCAATATGTTTTAATGGTATATTGGAAAGACCTTGGGAAATGGGGCTGGGAAGATACTGCTTAAGGAATGGTCAGATAGAAGAGGGCATAGCCTCCAGCTGCATAATGGGCAGAGAAAGAGATTCAGAAAGAGCCCTAACCCTAATTTCTCAGACTTAAAAGAGACCCCTATGAGATTTGCAAGATTCGGTTAAGATAGCCTTACAATAAAGTACTACCATGTTTCCCTGAAAATAAGACCAGGTCTTAGTAGTATTATTTTTTGCCTCCAAAAGAGGTACCAGGTCTTATTTTCAGGGGGTGTGGGTCTTTTATACTCACGTCCAGCATCAACAGCCCTGCCAAGCCAGCCAATTTCTTCGGCGCCAAAGGAGCAGCTTCATTCTGCAGCTGCATTCCAGCCTGCATTTTGCAGTCAGGCCTTTCCAGAAGGCCTATGCAGCCGAGTACCAAGCTATGGATTCAATCCATAGCTCGGTTCTCGGCTGCAGAGGTCTTGCAGAACCAAGTGATGGATTGAATCCATAGCTCAGTTCTTGGCTGTAGTGGTCTTCTGGAAAGGCCTGTGACTGAGAAATGCAGGCCTGGGGATGCCACAGAAGAAGTAGGCTGGCAAGGAGAGGCCTGGCTGCAAGGTAAGTGGCTGGTGGACACATGGGGCAGCTCCACACCCCGACTCCTGCCCTAGTTTGATTTTTAGGTCTGTGCCTCGCCCCCAAACTAGGGCTTATTTTTGGGGTAGGGCTTATATTAGGCCCATCCCAAAATAAGGTAGGACATCTTTTCGAGGTAGGCCTTACTTTTGGGGAAACATAGTATTAGCCTATCTGGTCATGCTTCCTGTCTGGGAAGTTTAGCAATATTCATGTTCCTCTTGTAACTGTTGTAACGTCA